>NW_021703772.1:89959981-90109119 GCF_005190385.1 Monodon monoceros
AGAGAGAGAGAGAGAGAGAGAGAGAGAGAGAGAGAGAGAGAGAGAGACAGGAGGCTGAGAAGTCCCACGATCTGCTTTCTGCAACCAGGAGACCCAAGAAAGCCAATGGTACAATCCCAGTTCTAGTCCAAAGGCCTGAGAACCAGGAAAGCCTGATAGTGTAAATCCCAGTCCAAGGGCAGAAGATCAATGTCCCAGCCCAAACAGGTAGGCAGAAAGCAAATAAGGATGAATCTCTCCTTCCTCCATCATTTTGTTCTATTCAGGCCATCAATAGATTGGATGATGCCCACACAAATTATGGAGGGCCATATGCTTTCCTAAGTCCACTGATTCAAATGCTGATCTCATCCAGCTGCACCCTCACAGACGCACCCAGAAATAATGTTTAATCTGGGCACACAAAATTAACCATCACATCTATTTAAGTCTTCCCTCAGTCTTCCCATGTGAAATGGTAGACTCTACCCTGAAATGTATGCTAACTTCTCTTTGGAAGTCATTTCTTGTGCTTTATTTTTTAATACTTATTTTATATCAGAGTATAGTTGATTAACAATGTTGTGTTAGTTTCCAGTGGACAGCAAAGTGATTCAGTTATACATATGCATGTATCTATTCTTTTTCAAATTCTTTCCCCCAGTTTTCTTATTATATGCATGGAGTAGAACTGTTATAAAATAGCTCTAAATAAATTTAGAGAGAGAAATGTAAACTTTAGAACTAAAGGAGTTTATCAGTTTTGAAGGCTTCATTTTACAAGGCCAGAGAAAGGAAGTCTCATGGCCAAAGTTTGAGAAAATAGTCAGTGAAGACGTGATAATAGATTTCCAGACCCCCCCTCCCAGCCAATTTTGCTTTCCATTTTAGGAGCCAGATCAATCATGTCTAATCTATATCACAAGGTATAAATTGAGTGACTTCTATTTCTAAGACAAAGATAATCAAGACACCTTAGAATACTCAATCTTATTCATAATTAGAATTTGTAATGGTTTATCCTCTAAACCAGCAGATGTAACTGACATAAAAGATAATCAGCTAAAGCTACTACAGTCAAAAATTTTCAGGTTTCTTATTAAGAATATTCAAAGAATTTATTAATGATGCAAGTGTTTTTCAGACCAATGAAGGTATTCCTTACAGCAGTAGAAAATTCTGTCTGTTCCATCGCTGCCTTTTTTCTTGAAGAATTAGAGTTATTAAGTACAACATGTGCACAGAACAGGTTATTTGCTTTTCAAATAACTTCAGCAGAAAGAGATATCTGATGAATTAGTAATGTGTTTGACCTTCAGAAACTGATCAAAATATCTGGTTCTTTTGTCCTTTACTTGGATGCCTCAGTAACTTTTGAAAGCTGGATTTTACAAGCCCCTTAGCAATTGGTTTTGCAACTGTGTTTTTCCTTGCATATAATACATTACTTCGCTGCCAACAAAACTGCTGGAAAAAAAAAATGTAAGCCTGAGTAACCAGTAGCCTCTGCAATCATTATAGATGCCCAATGGGTATTTCAGGGTCCTTTAATTGAAAGCTAATTATATAAATCTATTTATGTGTGATGAAAATTAACAACAATAACTCTAAAGAATGAAGGACCAGACACATCAGCACAGTTGAAAGTTAACTTCTGAGACTTTAAAAGATGTTCCTACATCTGTAACTTCTTGTTCTTTGTCCAGAAAATTTATTTTCTAGACAATTACCTCTATGGGGAACACCCAGGGCTGGAGGGAACAATTTTACAGAGCCTTGCTGTTATAGAGTCAGCACTGCTAGCTCTTAAATAACAGGTGGCAGGCTGTGATTTATATGTGGAGGTCACACTGTGCAGTCATCCTATGGAGGCCCTGGCCCTCAGGAAAGAAAGGCAAAGATGGTGCATCAGTTACTATAAAACTAAAGCATCTTGCTTCTTTTCTTAGTCCAAATGTGCTTACCTGTTAAGCTATAAAAAATATAATCCATGAGCCAAGATACAAAATCACAAGTGTACACTCACTCTACATACACATAGCACTCTTCAGTTCTTTCATCACCTTTTACTTGTTCATTGCACATTAAAACAGAAAACGATAGCCTATGCTGCTTTTTTCTGCAAGAGGCACTTGGCATTTCTAAGTGATGTTTGTGGCCGTGAGCCACAAGGAGCTTGGACCAAATGTTTTCATTGAATGGACAAGTTCCAAAAGTTTATTCAAACAATGAGTATGACTTTTTTGAGATTTGGGGGAGGTTGTTCTTATTTTGTATTAATTTGCATTTGGTATTTGGTGTTTTTAAAAAATTTTTCAAAGAATACTGGTTATGTTCAATGTTTTATGTAATTCATGTAGCTCATCAGTTCTTTGGGGATTATAAACATATGCTGGGTAGACTAATTTCCTAGCCAGTCTGATACTCCCCCAACCAGGGAACATTTGGAATCATGTAGGAGTGTTTTGGGTTTTGGGAGATGACACTGGAATTTGTGGAGAGAAGGTCAGGAACATAATACATACGGCAGTTCTGCACAGTGAAGTGTTGCTCCCCACGAATGTCTAGAATACCACTCTTGAGAAATAATACCTAAGGAACCTCATCTCTGAGGAAAAATAAAAAACAATTTACTTCTCGCCGTCATCTCATTAATGGGCCCCTTTCCGCTGTTAACGGCATGAGCATCCATTCTATCCTGTAGCTGGGAACCTGTTGTTCTGGGGCAAAGTACAATGAAACAAAGCCAATTAGCAGATTCCTGTGAGATTTGATTGGCCACCAGATACACTCCAGCCAAAACTCAGAATTTTCTAAAACTTACGGAAGGTGCAAATGCATAACTTCCTACAACTCCTTCCTTCAGTTTCATGCTGCATCTGCCAATATGACTTGATAACAGTGAGGAAGGATGAGGAAACAGTATGAGAAAATTGTCACAATTCTGGGAGAAATGCATCTCAAAAGTTTTCAATTACAACTTTCTCAGCAAGTAGTAAACTCACGTTAAAATATATCTTTTATATAAGAATCCTGCTTCTTGTTTGATACTAATAGTGATGATGAACTCAGTACCATCTAGACACTTCTTCAGTACTCTTCTCCTTTTTTTATTATTAATTTTAATTGAAATATAGTTGATGTATGATATTATGTTAGTTTCAGGTGTATTACATAATGATTTAACATTTGCATACATTATGAAATTATCATTATCACAAGTCTAGTAACCATCCGTCCCCATACAAAGTAATTATAATATTTTGACCATATCCCTTATGTTGTATATTACAGCCCTATAACTTATTACTTAATTGGAAGTTTGTACCTCTTAATTCCCTTCGTCATTTTTACCTACCCCCTCACAGCCCTCCCTTCTAGCAATCAGCCGTTTGTTCTCTGTATCTGTGAGTCTGTTTTCATTTTTATGCTTGTTTATTTGTTTTGTGTTTTAGACTCCGCTTATAAGTGGTATCGTGCAGTGTTTATCTTTGCCTGACTCATTTCACTTAGCATAATACCCTCTAGATCTATCCATTTTGTTGCAAATGGCAAGACTTCATTTCTTATGACTAATATTCCATTGTGTGTGTGAGAGTGTGTGTGTGTGTATAAAATATCTCCTTTATCCATTTGTCTATCAGTGGACACATAGGTTGCTTCCATATCTTGGCTACTGTAAATAATGCTGAAATGAACATAGGAATGCATATATCTTTTCTAATTAGTATTTTTGTTTTCTTTGGATAAATACCCAAACATGAGACTGCTGGATCATATGGCAGTTCTTTTTTTAATTTTTTGAGAAATCTCACTCTTCTTGATGTCATACCGTGGACCCTCATGGCAGAAACAGACACCCTCTGGTTTCTGTTTCTGCCAAGTCCTATTGTCCACAGTGAGGACAATTTTATATATATATATATGTGTATATATATATGTTCATTAACTTAAACAGTATGAGTTTTCAGTATATTAGCACAATCACAGAGTAAATGTTAAGTTCCTACATCATTCGGGGTTCACTTTTTCATTAGTTCCCATTTATGGGCCTGGAGGAATAACAAAGTATATTTAGAATTCTATTCAAGACATTATGATAACTAGAAAAAAATCATTCCTTCTTTTCAGATTCTCTTTATGCTTTTCTAGGAATTGTTTCTGTCCCAAACTCTTTATAATTCTTCTCTGTGATCACATGGTTAGCAGTGCCTTCCTGGTCTCTCCCACCCTCACTTCCAAACTCAACTGGTGGTAGTTTCCTTGTAATTTTTTACGTTCTCCACGGTTCAGTGCATCTCCCAGGCTCAATGCTATCCTCCCTGTTATCCAAGTTGTCTCCTCTCAGCTATTTCAACATAACTCAACAGGACACCACTTCTTTTCTGTGCTAAATATGGCTTGTCTGAGGAAAAAGAAACTAATTGTTACAACTCCCACACAGAAGCTGTAAAAACTGTGAGAAGCTGCTTTCTACTGCTCCAGGCTACAAGCACTGCAGTAGGTAGGTCTCTGTTTGACAACCTCACTGGCAGGAATCGCTGTGGGGAAAGGAGGAAAGTGAAATAACAAGGAGATTGGAGTCAAATTCTTTTTTTTTTTTTTTTTTATACCAGATCCCCTAATAAGAGTATTACCTTACAGAAAGTCACTTTCATATCCTGGGCAGGGCCCTCAGCAATCACCTGTGGATTATCGCACAGCCTTTTTGCTAGCTTCCTAGTTCCAGGCTGCCCCTCATCCAGTGCTTAAACACCTGGGACAGAGTAACTATGGAATGTCAGTTTTCATATTGGAGATGGGAAATAATTAGAGGTAGATTTTATACCCAACTCAAAAGCCTTTTGTGTTGAGTCTGGGCTGTTAAGTTAGCAATGATTTTCGTGAAGCGGGACCAAAAGCAGAAATTCGCAGATATCCAGAGCGCATTCCCCCATATCCAGGCTTTTGTGAGAATAAGCTAATTGAGGGGGGGTTCATGCTGAGGGTGAAGAAAGCAGAGCTGGCTTGACAGTGAAGCAGATATGGCTTGTTCCTGCAAGATGGTGGAGGGTCAGAGTTGGAACTGTGTCCCACTCCTACATGGTGCCCCAAATGACAAAGGGACCCATAATAGCATGACCGAGGTGACAAAACACAAAAAGGCCATGATGTTGGAGGCATGGGGAAAGTGCAGGTCTTCATACTTGGAACGCAGTGAGTGTAGCAGGCTACTACTGTGAAAAGACCATGTGAGCTTTATAATTCTGGGAGCATACTGGGAATAGCCACAATGAACTAAAGACCAGAAGCCTCCTTCCTGCCTCGCAGTTTTTACATGAATCTCGGGGAGGCTCCCCTCTACCAAAAATGGCTGAAATAGTATTTCTTGATACCTCTGGTAGATAGAGGTCAAGTCCGATTTATCTGATTTAGAAAGTAAAATTAGGTAATGTTTTCCTCATTTGGATAATGGACTCTAAATTCATAGCTACTATATCCTATTCTCAGCATTATGCTCTCTTACTCAGAAACCTTCACAGGCTCAGAGAACTTGCTGTGTTAAATCTTAGCCCTGTAGGTAAGTGTTCAGAGACCTCTATAGTTGATTCCTACCCTAATTATCAGAATTTATTTTCTCCTTCTTCCCAACTGTCATTCTCTGCTCTAGTCTGCTCACCCTTTACTTTAGCCCCATGGACCACTATTTACTCCTTCCCTGAACTATGACAGTTCTTTATCCCCATCAACTAGCACATACAATAAACAACTTTACCTACACAGTCTAGAATTATATGTGGTTACTCCGTTAGGGTTAGAGTTCTTAACGAGATTAAAAGTTCCTGTGGGGCAAGAATCATGTCTTATATTTTTGTTACCTTCACAGAGTGTAGCAAGGGGTTAAGCACAAAATAAATACTTCTTCATTGATTGTATTATCTGTAAGTGATTCTCATCTGAAGTCGCATCTGGGTCAAGTATCTCATTCAGGAAGAAAGCAGCCATGTAGGGTAATAAACTGACATAGCAAAAGTTATCATGGTAGAAGAGTACGAAAGACAATTGATTGCTGGTTTCATCCGTAGAACAGAGTTTACGTGACATGGCAGTTATGAGAACGGGATTGACCTAATTCACCCCTTAGCTCTGTCAGGTGCAAGTTGCTGCTGCCTGGGTGGTGATCACTGTTATTCCTGTTCTGAGAGAAGAACTGAGGCCCAATGAAAGGGGCCAGATGTTCAAATCCCCTAACCCCTAACAATACAACCAAAAGCATCAGGTCCTGAGCCTGTATTTTCCCTCAGCGCTACCTTAGTAATTACTAAAGCAAAGGAAGTGAAGACTTGGGGATATAACCAGAGGTCTTACAGAAAGGAAAAGACCAGAGATAACTCCAATAAATTATTTTGGATCCCTTGATGCATTTGGGAAAAGACCGTAGGGAGAGATGTCTCCTTTGCCTTGCAAATGCTAAACTAGAGAATTACTATTGTTTACTGATCTCATTTTTGTGTAAGCTAATACTAAGGACATATCTACACTGTCTGCGGCTGAATAATCACCTTTCATATATGTCCTAAAAAGCAGAACCAGAAATCTGACTATTTCAAAAGACAGGCACATTTAAAAGATGAACACAGGTAGCTTATCACTGTACTGATGTTGTAATTCGATTAAAACGCAGACAGGAAAAATTAGTACTACTTTTGAACCTGCCTTTGCTATACCCACCGTATCACAGGAATTCTGTGAAAATGACTGGCTCTCACAGGTCTCTTTTTTCTGCTAACCTTTCTTGTTATGAAAGGCATTAAGACAAGAACAGGCATTGATTGGGGAACTGAAGCTCTCCCATAAAAGATGAGTATGTTGACAGAAATACCATCAGTTCCTCGGCAAGCAGGTCAAATATTCCTTAATCTCACTTATGTCAGGGGATTGCACGACCACCCTCGGACAAGGACAGCCAATATTACCTTCGTTGGGAGTCAGACCTGTTGAAATGTGCAGGCGAAAATGACAGACTGAACTGAAGAACAGCAGTGCCTCCCTCAGACACACAGCCGCATGTCTGGCTCTATTTCAAACCCCAAACCAGCTATATTTTCGATTTTACTCTCTGACATTTACCAGAGGGAAAAAGATACATAAGTAATGAGGCAAAAGGGCATGAAGAGCTGGGTGTGTATCTTTACATTACATTAAGAAATAAGCCTAGCAAAAAGTGTGCTTGAGTCCAAAATTAAAAATGCATTAAATGAGTATCTGTCACATTTGTCAGAGCATCCTCAATAAAGTCAGCCATTCGCAATGTATACACAGGTAGTGGATTTTTTTTAACGCTTTGCCCTAGCAAGACTACCCATTTACTTTCACGGTATTACACCGCACATTATTTTAGGTTGGTATGTAAACACCTGCGTCCCTGTCTGTCTCCTCCAACTATTTTGTTTTCTTAATCACAACGGCTGTTGTCACTATCACCTGCCTGATATTTACTAGGCACGGCATGAGTACCGTCCACGCATTCTGCCGTGAAATCTTTAACAAAGATCTTCCTCATTAAGTATCTTCACCATCATTTTATTAAGGCAGAGATGTTCAGCAAGGTCACGCAGCACATTAAGTGGTGGAGCTAGCTTCCAGAGGGCAAAATCAAGTCTCTTTTCCTTTCCAGCCTCCCCCTCAGACCCGTAGCACGTGTTCTGCTTCCTCCGAGGTCCTAATAAATACGGTGACAGACTGAACAGAAACGACAGGTTAAAGCATCATTAGTGAAGCCTCATTAATGTGACTGCCAGCGTATAAGTAGATAAACCATCACATCAGCCACTTTGTTCTGGAGTTGCGTGCGCGCGCACACACACACACACACACACACACACACACTCTTAGACCACGTTATGTGAGGCTTTAGCATCATGCAGGGTCTGATTTCTGATCATGCAGAATAACTGAACCGGAACTTTTTTTTTTTTTTTTTTTTGCATGATCCCCAAGAGGGTATCTGCCACCCAAACTCAATCAGAATCTAACATCTATGATTGTTGTTTGCTAATGAATAGGTATTTAATTTCCTGGCTTTTAAGGCCCAAAACACTGACTTTCCTCTCGGGATTTCCTTGTCCCAGAGTGGCTGGTATGATAAGCAGCAGTGCAGGTGGTCAGGATTCTAATTATACTCTAATGAAAACTACTATTTACAGTTGAAAGGCACCTCTGTAGTCTGGCCTGGCTCCAAGAACTTGGACTTTCTTTATGCTGTTCCACATAAAAAAAAAATTAAAAATAAACCTCTTTCAGTACCTGTATGAGGTGCTTAAAATGTCATTACCATCTGTAATTATATGGAGAATCCAATTATCACAGCTAAGGAATCAGATTGCTATGTACCATTTGTACATGTTGACTATGTTGGCTATAAAAATTATTATAACGGGAGAAGCTCACATAGTGGGTGATTGTGTGCATCTTGTATAAAGCTCTAAAAAGCAATTAGAATGTAAAAAGTAATGAGGAATAGTAAGAATAAATGAGTTTCACTGAAGTACTGGCATTTCACAAGCTTGGTGCTGAGCTTCTTTAGCTTCAAAAAAGTAGGAGAAAATTATCCTCAAATGAAAAAAGACTCATATAACATTGAAATAAACAATGAAGACCTATAACAATGTTCTGGTGGAGATGTATGATTGTTTTCGTGCTCACTGTGCAGACTTGACTCGTGTTGCATAAAAAAATGGGTGAACCCTCCACAGATGCTGAGAAGTTGCTGGGAAAAGACAGGGTGTTTGGACCACTGGGAATGTTGGAATCAGTGAAACAGAGCCTTCCAAACCCCTTGTGATATTCATCACAGCAGTTACATGAGTTACACTAAATTATGATCCTCTTTCTTATCGATGCAGGAGTGATAAATGCAGAACTGTCTGCCAGCTTATTATACGGTCAATAGCTGTGAAAGGAATGGAAAATGACAGGAATAAATAACATAATATGATCAGTTAGTGGCACACAAAGACCTCTGGGGCTGTGCTTGGTATGATAATATCTGGTCTCCTGAGAGCCACCTTAGAAAGACTGACTGTTGTCATAGATTAAGTTTGATTGTGTGAAGGACAGAAAGCATCCCTTTTTAGATGCTAGCTAGGTTTTGTCTATACCGCTTGCCGTCTGAAGTAAATGGACTCTATATCCTGGTGCCTTGATATAAACTAAATTACTATGCCACGTGGAAAAAAAAATAGACAAGTTTTCTAATCAAATTATAACTTCTTCCTAGATAGAGTTTGTGATTGTTAATTTCCTTCTAAAATATCTGTAAATAGTCATGTCTATAGGAAATAGATACCCAATAAATGCTCTTTGCTGGATTTTATATATATACACTGTATGAGAGTATGCATAATAGCACATCTTGTCTCATGAAGAGTTCCTGGTCCAGACACAGACAATAATCTGAATTTTCAAATTGAAGTAAGTGGTTCATATTAATAAACAGCACACCAAATTACACTGTCTGGTTTAAATGCCAGTTGACTTATTATTGTAAGCTTCCTGAAGATCTTGTTTGATTCTCTGTTTGTATCTTTCACATCATCATGCACTGTTGAGACGTTCTTTCTTCAAAACTCTCTCCTCTCTTTTTCTCCTGACACAATATGCTTATAGTTCTCCTCTGACTTCAAACCATACTGTTCAGTCTGCTTTGCTGACTCCTCTGTACTTTGTCCTCCTCTCTCTCAGAAAGGTCCCTGGCCAATTTCATATGCCTCTATGGTTTCACTTCCACTCATATAACACTGGCTTTTGAATACATGTCTCCTGTTGAGTCATCTCCTGCCAGAAAAAAACATTTGTAACTGCTTGCTAGGCAGGTCCTCCTGATTTTCTAGAGCCAGGTAAAAACCAGCCAATACTGAACGTATTGTTTTTCCTTTCCACACTAGATCTTCCTCTTAATCCAAATCCTGACTCTCGGCATCTCCATTTATCCAAAAGTATAAGGCAGACTCCATCATGTCACTCTTCCTTCCCATCACTCAGTCTAAGTTTCTAAAATCTGCATTGCTTCTTTCTCTGCACCCTTTTACTATTGCCTGGGTTCAGGACTCCAGCATTTCCCTAAAGATTTCCTATGGCATCATAACAAATGTTCCTGCTTCCAGTGTTGGCTCACCATCTTAACTGATTTATCAACATACTGGAAATCGGATCATGCCATTTTCTGCCCACTCTTTAGTGGCTCTCCATCTCAAAGAAGACAAAAACCAAACTTGTAAGTATAGCTTACTTGTTCCTCCCCAATAATGGCTACTCCCTGCCTTTCTTACTCCATAATCTTCCATTTCTCCATAAATCACGTAGTTTTACCAGCTATGTACACACCTTTTCTCAAGTGTTGAAAATAGTTATTCCTTATCTGCTTGGTAAACTCATCTCCATCCTTCGAGACTCTGAACAAATATGATTTCTTCTCTGAAACATTTTTTGGATGCCTTCTGTCAAACCTAGACATACCTTTCTCTGTGTTTACATAGACCTCTCTGTAGGTTTCTATTAGGAGAATTATTACACCATATTGAGATTATTTATCAGTAGACTATAAGATTCTTAAGGCAAACTCCCATTTCTTGGCCAATTCTTCATCTTCCTAACTAGCATAAGATCCACATATGGTAGAGCTCAATCACTATTTGTTGAATAAATAAATACATACTGCCTTTTCCAAATTTTTAGTTGATTGCTAATGTATCTTTAGATGGTTATTCAAAGGTCTGTCCTATCCCTCCAGGTAGTTATGCTGGCTCAAAACAAATATTATTTTTGTGCATTTTTCTTTAGGAAGGAGAGAAAGGGCAGTGCACCAAAATGTTGTGGTTTTCATTTGTTTCCATTTTTCTGTTTGCCTTCCTCCCATAAATATTTATTGAGCGCTTCCTTCATATGACAGACACGGTGCTTAAAGCTGCACAGAAAGATGTGATGGTATGCAAGATGATTTCTGCATGGAAATATAATGTTACAAGTTAATTTGTGATCAACATCATAAGAATATAGCAACTTAAGAGTTACCGGAGTTTAGAAAAAGAGGAGCTGAGAAGGACTCCGAGGACGTCAGGGAAGTTTTCCTACCAATGGTGACACTGAACTTGGGCCCTGATACCTCATTAAGGTTTCCTTACTTGGAGAATGATGGAAGGGCAAGACGATCGTGTGCGGGGCCGGGGGGTCGGGGGGCTGTGGGGGTGGTGGTGAAGAGGAATGAGAGCAGTAAATTTCTTTAGTGAATCTACAATAATACATTCTCAGTTGGGTATTTGTAAATTAAGGGAAGTAGTTGACCCTGAGATCAGGAAAGATAAGAGAGCTAAAATTGCAAAGATCTTCAATACAGCTGGGACTTGAGTTTCTAAAGCCATGAAAGTGACACCATAAATTTGTCTTTTAGGACCATTAATATACTAGTTGTTTATAGTATATTTCAAACAGAGTTAAAATCAATTAAAAACTATTACATCAGTCCAGAGTATAAAGTTAAAGTGGTTTCTTAGGTATGAAAGTAAATAAATTTGAATTTACTCAATATAGATGTAGAAAATTGGTTTAAATGAAAAGTACTTACTCGCATAAGATTTAAGAAATATAAGTAAAGTTCTTTTCTCGTGCACATGACAGAGTAAGAATTAAATATACGGTAGCTCTCCAAAGTTTATTTAAAATATAAATACCCTAATTGCTCGTGTACCCTGTAGTCCTACATTCTTCTTGATAACCAGTTACTACAGAGAAGCATGGCTACATGAACAAATCCTTATCATAGGATAGTGGCTAACACAAAATTTTCTACAAATAAAGCAGCCTATAATTAGGGACTGTGATTAGATTCAGCTTTTTTTCTTTTAATCAATTTGCCTCATTGCTGAAATGTTTCTCTTTGTAGATAACAACAAAAAAAAGTGGCATATCATTAATAGCTTGGAATTAGAGAGCTCCGCCATATTCCAGTTCTGTGACCTTGGACAAGTCAATTTCTTCAAAGTCTGTGTGTATCAGTTTCTCAACCAACTTTAACACACTCTAAGCATTTCACGGTATACTGTGTGAAAAGTTTTAATGCTTAATAAGCATATAGATCTAAAAGAAATAAAAATTTAATTCTTTAGTTTTTCATTAGTGAAACAACTCCATTGTCTATAATGGGAAAATGACCAAAAACTTGTGAATGAATTATAAAAACTCATATTTTTCCTCAAGGTATTCTTAAATTGAGAAAAGACTGGTCATATATTTACCATTAACCACAGCATATTTAAATTTCTCTCCCTGCAATCTCTTAATAATACAAAAGTTAAGGTTGCATTTCTCAAGAATAGGAACTTCAAATATCGCAAGAGGGTTAAAAGAACAAATACCTGTAAAGAATTTAGAATAGTGAGTGACTAGCACATAGAAAACACTGGAGAAGGATTTGCTATTATCATCATCACTGCTAAGATGGAACAATTTCTATTCCCTCATAAGCCTTATTGAAATTGCCTGCTTTCTTATGTTTACACATAGGTTAAAGTGTTCCAGAAACAGGTTCTGAGTCAGATGCCAGATTGCAAAAACTACTGTTAAGAGACATCATATATTAGTCATATTCAAGTTAAACCAGCCTTGATATAAGCTTCATGCTTCAAAGAGCAGGTTTCCTGAGGTGAAATGAAAGTAAATGTAGGGCAATGGCCTCATTGACTTCATTGAAAAGACAAAGGAAGCCAATCCAGAAAGCAATAATTACAACATTTACACCAGTGCTCATTTTCTCTTTCTTGCTCCTTTTGTTCTTAATGTTTTGTTTTATTTTGTTTCTCTCCAACAAAAGGGAAATACTGAATTTTTGAATTCAGGAATTTCAGAAACGCTGATTTTTATGGGCCGTATTCTGTTCCCCTAAAATTCATACGTTGAAATTCTAACCCTAGTACTTCATCATGTGACACAATTTGGAAATAGGGTCTTGAAAGAGATAAATAAGGTTAAACAAAGTCATGAGAGTGGGTCCCAGTGGCCTCACAGTAGTTAGAATGGGCATCATCAGAAAATCTACAAACAATAAATGCTGGAGAGGGTGTGGAGAAAAGGGAACCCTCTTGTACTGTTGGTGGGAATGTAAACTGGTACAGCCACTATGGAGAACAGTATGGAGGTTCCTTAAAAAACTAAAAATAGAACTACCATAGGACTGAGCAATCCCACTACTGGGCACATACCCTGAGAAAACCATAATTCAAAAAGAGTCAGGTACCAAAATGTTCACTGCAGCTCTATTTACAATAGCCAGGACATGGAAGCAATCTAAGTGTCCATCGACAGATGAATGGATAAAGAAGATGTGGCACATATATACAATGGAATATTACTCAGCCATAAAAAGAAACGAAATTGAGTTATTTGTAGTGAGGTGGATGGACCTAGAGTCTGTCATATAGAGTGAAGTAAGTCAGAAAGAGAAAAACAAATACCGTATGCTAACACATATATATGGAATCTAAAAAAAAAAAAAATGGTCACGAAGAACCTACAGGCAAGAGGGGAATAAAGGCACAGACCTACTAGAGAATGGACTTGAGGATATGCAGAGGGGGAAGGGTAAGCTGTGACAAAGCGAGAGAGTGGCATGGACATATATACACTACCAAACGTAAAATAGATAGCTAGTGGAAGCAGCCACATAGCACAGGGAGATCAGCTAGGTGGTTTGTGACCACCTAGAGGGGTGGGATAGGGAGGGTGGGAGGGAGGGAGACGCAGGAAGAGATATGGGGACATATGTATATGTATAACTGATTCACTTTGTTATAAAGCAGAAACTAACACACCATTGTAAAGCAATTATACTCCATTAAAGATGTTAAAAAAAAAAAAAAAGAGAGACTAGGACACAAATGTACACAGAGGAAAGACAATGTGAAGACACTGGGAAAAGATGGCCATCTGTAAGCCAGAGAGGCCTTAGAAAAAACCAACCCTGCCAGTACCTTGATCTCTGACTTCTAGCCTCCAGAACTGTGAGGAAATGAGCTCAATTGTTTAATCCACCCAATCTATGGTACTTTGTTATTGTAGCCCTAGCAAACGAATACACTGATCTAATAAAATTTTGAATTAAGATATAAATTATTTTTATTAGGATAATTAAAATCTCAGTAGAAATTAGATAAAAGAGCGAACTGTTAAGAGACCTCAGAGCTATGTTGAGTGAGAGTGAAAACAACAACAGTCATAATAGCTTTATGGTAAATTCTATAATACAGGCTCAGATAAGCTCAGAGAGGTTAAGTAACTTGCCCAACATAACACAGATAGGGATTGGGGAAATCACCAATCAAATGGAAGCAGTTTAATTCCGGAGTCCATGATGTTAACCAAAACAAAAATGAAAAATTCTAATCAACTTTGGGTTTAGAGTGAATCAGGGGTTGCTACAAAGGGTGACATAAAAGCTTGAAAAGGATATTTCAGGATCCAAAAGAAAATATGAAGGACAAGTAATTACAGGGACACAGAATAATGTGAGATAGGTCAATTTCACACCAACTTGTGACTATAAGATACAATGCTGATTATGCATCTTCGCATCATTTAAAGAAACATAATGCAGTTTACATACAACTTGGAAGAAAATCAACAGACAGGAAAGAAAGACTGCAACTTAGAACAGGTGATATAGAAAGAGAGCTTTCAATGAGTGGTAGGGGGATAAATTTCGTGTTGGTGCCTCTCATACACATGTGGGACACTGAGTTAATTGATGGTAACCTGATGTTATTTGTGATACTGCAAAAATGTATTTAAATGTGTGGGTGGGTGCGGGTGTGGGTGTATTCAGGATACATCCGCTTACAATTTTTGGTGGCAATAGAAATGTTACAGTAGAATTTAAATGAATATATTCTAAGTCTCAATTTGTAAATTCCCTCTCTCCTGTTCACTCCTTAACACATTTGAGGTATTTTTAGGCACCCAGTGGCACTTTTCAGCCAGCTCAGGATTCTCCAGAGAGTAGACAAGCTTTTTAAAACAAACAAATCCACTGGATACCTATGAAAACTACGTCATCCTGGTAAATTCTGTAAGTTTAATTTCATTATCTTGATTTCATTCATCCTTTCAACATCCTCATGACAACTCAACAATATTCTCAGCTTCCAGCATATTCATGTTGCTACAAAATTCGCCAGCACTTGCTTTAAAAGTCTACCAGGTAACAGCCCCTCGAGGCCCCGTATTACAGACTTAAGATGTAATGTCCTTCAGTCAAAACTAGACCTTCCCACGTCTTCTTGGCTCAAAATTCTTCTCTTTTCACAATGTGTGACAAATTAGGAAAAGAGAAAATCTCAAGACCAGAAAAAAAATTCTTAATGCAATTTAAAACTGCGCTACTAGTGATTCTCTTGTGGGCGTATCTACTGCTAAAAATTGAAAATACGAGAGCAGGGAGATAGTAAAGATATTGTGGAAGGGATTTGGGGGGAGGTTTAAATTTAAAATAGACAATTTAGATACATTGCTTGTGTGTGTGTATGTGTTGTTGTGTTTTGTTTTTGTTTTATGGATGTTATGGGAATGGGCATGGTTAAGTTATTGTAAAACTATTAAGAATTTAAAGAATCAAGTCACACCCTTGATAGAAAAAATGAGTGGAATGCGTGTCTCTAAGGTTCATTAATAAAGTCCTACTGATCATTTGGGAAATAGGTGTATCCCTGGAACAGAAATCACCCTCGTTCTTGATCAAGAAATGAAATCTTATCCAGTGGATGTGCGTTTACAGCACAGATATTAAACAGAAAGAAATTCCTGTGAGCTGCCTGTAAAATATGACTAGCCCTTTGCAGCATCTCCCTTTCCTGAAAATCAGAAAATAGAATATTAAGAGGCTTGGAACACCTAGTAATGACCCATCTGTGTTGCCTTATCAGCTGGGTAGGAAAACTTCTCAAATTCACTTTACTTCCTTCTTAATATTTGGCAAAGTGCTTACATTTTATGTCCACCCTCTCTCAGATGTGCCAAAGTAAAAAGAATTTTTGTTCATTAGTGGAGAACGTCCTAGGCATGACGGTAGCCTTAAGAGGTAGGTATATGTGTGAAGGCAATGTTTCAACTAAGAAAAACCTCAAGTAAAGATAAAATGTAGGCATTCAGACATAAATGCTGTTGGTGTACCTCCCCTGCTGATGAGCATAATCTGTTCCCAGAGCAAAGATTGGAATTTCTGAGGCTTGTATAATAAGAGTAAGTTACAGGAGATTTTGTGTTCCACCTGGGTTTGGTGCCTGACCTAAGCATCCATGCAGCTTTCTTCTTTGACTGGCTGAGAAGGGCCCTTTGCTGAGCTGTAGTTACCCTCTTAATTATTTTCTGGGAGTTGTAATCTAGGGACTTAGTTGGGCTTGCTTTCAATTTGCTCAATTTCAGAGAAACCATAATACCTACTGATTTCATTGTCACCTCCTACACTGTTCTTTTCTGAAAGAACTGGAGACTGAGTTCAAAGACAATCAAAAAGCAGTGAAATTTTAGACTTCTGGTTCCTGTGGGAAACTGCCTGTGATTGTTTTTGTTGTAGAGTTTGTTGATACTGTTTCTGTGGTAAAGAATAACTTCTGGAACCGCTGGTCAGGAAATAAAAAAACAAACTCGTTAACAAACTGTCAGTACCCTCTCTATTGAACTCGCACTACCTCTAAATGCCATTATCACTTTTCACTTCCAGGGCCTGGCAAATGCTTTTCTCTGTACTCCCTGCCCACCCTGCTCTCCTAGATACCTTCAGCTCATCCTTCAAGTTCAGCTAATAGTACAATTATCCTGAAAATTACACGTATCATCATAGAATGTTCAAAGCACCTCTTTTTTTCCCCCAGCTGACTGAATGGGAGTTTTAGTCTTTTTGTTTGTTTAATTTTTATTGGAGTCTAGTTGATTTACAATGTTGTGTTAGTTTCAGGTGTACAGCAAAGTGAATCAGTTATACGTATACATATATCTTCTTTTTTTTTAGATTCTTTTCCCACATAGGCCATTACAGAATATTGAGTAGAGTTCCTGTCAAAGTACCTCTTCTAATCTTCCAAAGTAGATGTTATTTGAATTCGTTTCCTGGGGCTGCCATAACAAATTACACACATTTGGTGGCTTAAAAGAACAGGAATTTGTTCTCTCACACTTCTGGAGGTCAGAAGTCCCAAATCAAGGTCTCTTCAGGGCCAAACTCTCGGCAGAAGCTCTGGGGGAGAATCTGTTCTTTGCCTCTTCCAGCTCTTGGTGGCTGTTGGCTTTTCCTAGCTTGTGTCGCCTCCCTCTGGTTTGTCTTCACATTACCTCTCTCTGTGTGTCTCTCCCAATGTGCGTCTGCTTCTTACCGTGACCGTAAGTAGGATTCATGTGGATAATTCAGGGTATGCTTCTCCCCTCAAGATCTTTCATTTAATCACATTTTTGACCATATAAGGTGATACTCTTTTGCCATGTAAGGTTATATTCACAGGTGTTGGAGATTAGCACACAAACATATATTTTGGGGGTCACTACACTATTAATACCTCAGTTTTATAGATAAAGGAACTAAGTGTTAGAAAGCTGTGTTAACACGCCCAAGACCACACAACTAGTAAGATGGTGAACCCAGAGTTTGAACCAACATCTGTTTGACTCCAAGTCCTTAACTACTAGATGTAATTTCCCTTCACCTCAAGGCCGATACAGTATAGACATGTGAAGGCATCTTGGATGTCTTCTCTACTGTGCTGTCAACTCATGGACCACGTCTGTCCTGGTCTCCAGTGGCTCCCTGTGCCCAGCACAACGCCTGACATATAGCAAATGCTCAACAAGCATTAGATACACCTCTGTGTTGTGACCAAGGAACCCTGAAAGAGCTGTTTTAAAAATCACAACTTAGTTTTTTTAAATCACCTCTTTTTTCCTACTGAATTGCATTTCACTTCACTAGCTTATCCCTAAATAGGTTTTTTTAGCTACTTGTATTGTGGCACTGATCTGAATATAATATATTAAAAATAAGCTAATCTGTAGACAATAATATCTGTGATCCTCTGATGTTATTTTCTGAAACGGTATAGATTACTGAGTATGTAACCCCCTCTCAGTCTTATGATAAATACTTGATATTCTTTTAAATTCAATTTCTATTGACTGTACAATTGTCAGACTAATAGCTTCACTATACAGAGTGAGCTCGGTGCTTTCAAATAGAGAAGAAACACATATTGAAAATGACAGAGTTTTTAAAACCTTTAATTATTTCAGTGTCATCCAAAGCCTGTTTGTTAACCAGATTTTATTATTATTTACATTCAAATTTAATTTTCAGGATGAAGAAGGGAAAGAAACTATTTTAATAGGAAAAAGTACAGATGATCAGCCCTGACATCTGTTTGAAAAGATTGGCCATTTAATTTGTCATTTTAATCTGTAATCTGAAAATGGCATTCATATTTCCTACACACACCAAAATACAAGATGAACGAAAGGATTAGAGGGTGGGCAATCTTGGAACATATTCACACTCCATGCTCAACTTTCCTGATGAAGACAGTAACTATTTAAGGGAAAGGGCAGTAATAGCATTCATGTATATAATGATTTACAACAAAAAGTGCTAAGTCTCAAACTACAGAGAAAATAAGCTTTAAGAAAAAGTTCAGATGACAATGCAAGAACATGCTACTAGATGGGATTTACATCAAGAAAGCACATTTTGTTTAAAATTTTTCAACTATTAAGAGACTTTCCACGGCATGACTATCTCAAACCCTCATGGATAATATGCATTTTTTAATAGTCCTGCCTAGATGCCAACACATTCACAAAGTAAAACTATTAGTTCTTTATCAAGATGTTTCATCTACATGATGCAAAATAAGCAAATTTTAAAAAATACTTCTAATATTTTCAAGAATCAAATGAAAGATGGCCAATTTTCTCATGTTGTTTACAATTTTACAATCTCTATAAGTAAAGGAACATGTGAGTGAAAGGTCAGACACTGCAAAAAGCACTTTACCTAGAACCAAAGACCCTAAGTTCCCATCTTTGAATCAAGCCAGTTATGTGAATTTCAGCAAGTTCCTTAATCACTTTGCGCCTCACTGTGCTAGAATCATAAAGTTGAGGAAGGACTCCAAGCTTATCTCGTCAACTACCACACTCATGTCTGGCTAGCAACAGGAGTCCAAAGCTCAATGATCAAGAAAGTGACATAATAAATAAAAGTGTATGGTGGCTGTGTGTAATAAAATAACAAGTGATGGGAACATCGGCTAATTCAAATTTGAATTTGAAATTTACCTAATGGTCATTCAATAGGAAATTTCAAACATTGTTGGCCAAATACTTGCCCTGCTCTATAGCATTTTGATTTGTGGTTTTCCAGCTTCTGTGCTATGTTCAAAGGAATAAAATACTCAAATCCTGTTTGCCATTCAGTACTTAAAGAGGCATTTTTTTTAATGAATATGAAACAAAGAAAGAGAATTATCTACCATCCAAAGTAGCTGAAATCATTTAATACAACAAAAGTGTCAGGCAAAGTGGGCTCTGAGCGTACTTCTAGATCTAAATTTCTATATTTTCTAGATCATTGCTATTCCAAGTGTGGTCGCTAGACCAGCAGCAGCATCACTGGGAACTTGTTATAAATGGATAACCTGAGGCTCCACCACAGACCACCTGAGTCAGAAACTGCATTTTTAAGGAGATCCCCAGATGATTTGCCTGTGCTTTAAAATTTAAGGAGTATTTCATTAGAGGTTGTAATACAAAAAAATTAGACTTAACCTTCTGAGAAATAAGTCATGTTAGTTTTTGCATAAAGAATTGAGAAATGAGACTCCTGGAGAATGTATGCACTCTTTGTTACTTTGAGATTTTGAAATTACTTCCTGGAGTCTTACTTCTCTGATGTGGATGAAGCACATTCTTTCCAAATATAAGGGGAATGGACTACCTGACCTCTTGTTCTGCTCTAGCCCTGTCATTCTTAGGATCACCTGTGTTAGCTTGAAATTCAGTGTTGATTTAAATGGCTGCATTCACAGAATGGGTTTCAATTTCTTTCTTTCCTTGAGGGAGAAGGAAAAGGTTGAAAGTTCAGCTTTCATTTACACATACAATTTAAGCTTCACACTCCACAGGACTGACTAGTGGTTTTTAAGGAGAAATATTTCTCAAGCAATGTAGATAAAATTGAATATTCTTGGCGAATATGAACTCAGGCCATTGATGAAATGAGTGCTTTTTTACCCGTTAGTCAGTTATAAGCCTAAAACAGTTGTGTCAGCATACTTTCTCAACTCAAGTTTTTAGGGTAATTTTGGGCATATAATTTTCAGATCCTCTACAGAGACATCTTTTCAGGCAGTTCTAAAACATATTCTTTTAATATCAAATACAAGATAAGCTTTGAGTGTTCCCTTTAAAAATTGAGCACATTGTCTAATTTTAAACATTCGCTGAGGAAGTTACTCCATTCTAGGTAAATAGTCATCTCCGGAGTTGTTTAGCATTGAATTTCAAATGTATTATTATATGTCAATAAACATGTTAAGCATGTCCTTCTCATCCACGAACCCCCATTTCCAGCTTAGTGCTTGAGGTTACACGCATAAGAAGTGTTTTAAAGAAACTGATTCGCAGACAGACAGAACAGACTTGCAGTTGCCAAGGAGCGTGGAGGGAGAGGGATGGACTGGGAATTTGGGGTTAGTAGATGCAAGCTATTACATTTCGAGTGGATAAACAACAAGGTCCTACTGTACAGCACAGGGAACTATATCCAATCCCCTGGGATAAACCATCATGTAAAAGAATGTAAAAAAGAATGTATATATGTATATAACTAAGTCACTTTTCTGTACAGCAGAAATTAGCACAACATGGTAAATCAACTATACTTCAATAAAAAAAAATAAAGTGTTTTAAGTCAATAAAGATGGCCCACGAACCCACTTCTTCTCTCCTGTCTAGGAATGCATCTGATGGGTGAGGGGTAGGGGAAATGGGTGAAGGTGGTCAAAAGTACAAACTTCCAGTTCTAAGATAAATAAGTTCTGGGGGTGTAAAGACAGTGTGGTTACTGTTAGTTAACAGTACTGTATTGTATATTTGAAAGTGTCTAAGAGAGTAGCTCTTAAAAGTTCTTATCATGAGAAAAAAGATTTTTTTTTGTGAGATGATGAATGTGTTAACTAAACTCATTGTGGTAATCATTTCACAGTATGTACATATGTCAAATCATTATGTCGAATAACTTAAACTTACACAACGTTATATGCCAATTATATCTCAATAAAGGTGGGAGAAAAAAAGAATACCTCTTATGGTTGGCATGTTGAGTATATTGGAAAGTGACCCTCACCCTTTTAGTCAAACTGAGTGATAACTATTACCAAATAAAAAGTAAATTCAGTTAAGATGTTCAATCATTATTTATGTAATTGTAACTTTAAGAAAACTCCTCTAAGTAGTCAAACAGGATATTTGCATATGGATGACATACTCATTAGGAACTGTCTAGTTGCCAACGGGAAAAATGGCATTCTGACCTTGCAGACACAATTAACCTCCATTAGTATATGTTTCTACCAGCAGAAAAATGCTACTTATCACTTCCCTATTTTCTCTACTTTCGATTTTCTTAATCAACTGTTTATTGGGCATTGAGGATGAGACACAAAGAAAACTATTTCTTTTGAAAATGATAATGAAATTGTAGGCCAACATTATCTTTTATGGAAAGATTGCTATTCCTCAGAAAACTCATTTTGGAAAGAGACTTTAACTTTGGTCATTCTGAAGAGCAAACAGTTTTTGTTAAGCAAAAGTAAGACAGTTTAACATTACAAGTCTCTCAAAGAAGGCATGTATTTATTGATTCATTCTTATTCAAATACAAAGATAAAACAGGTAAAGTGAAATACTCTCTCACCTCTACCTAAACATAAGGTGGCCAGGAAATGCAATCTACACACACACACACATACACAGAAAATAAACACACAAACACTTTATATTGAGAATTGTGAGAATCCTGGTCATCCACTTAATTTTCTCTATGTTTGTATCTGTCAGGTGATTCAGTCAAGTGAAGAAGAAAAAGAGAGTTTGTGCCATGGGTGACAATTCACACAAGGTCCACAGTCTAGAGTTAGTTATAATAATAATTTGTTTAAAAAAAATTCATATGCCCACTGTGTGTTAGCATGCATGTAATGAGATATTCGGTTACTTCTACTAGAAATGCTAATTAGTTTGAATTAATGACAGTGTTATAGGTTGAATTGTGTCCCCCCAAAAAAGGCAGGTTGAAGTCCTAACCCCCAGTACCTCAGAATGTGACCTTCTTTGGAAATAGGATCCTTAAGGAAGTTATCAAGTCAAAATGAGGACTAGACTGGGCTCTAATCCAGTATGACTAGTGTCCTTAAAAAAAAGGAAGTTTGTCCATTCATTAGTCCATGCAAACTTAGGTTGCTTCCATGTCCTGGCTATTGTAACTAGAGCTGCACTGAACATTGTGGTACATGACTCTTTTTGAATTATGGTTTTCTCAGGATATATGCCCAGTAGTGGGATTGCTGGGTCATATGGTAGTTCTATTTTTAGTTTTTTAAGGAACCTCCATACTGTTCTCTATAGTGGCTGTATCAATTTACATTCCCACCAAGAGTGCAAGAGGGTGCCCTTTCTCCACACCCTCTCCAGCATTTATTGTTCGTAGATTTTTTGATGATGGCCATTCTGACTGGTGTGAGGTGATACCAATGGACAAAGAAGATGTGGCACATACATACAATGGAATATTAGCCATAAAAAGAAACAAAATTGAGTTATTTGTAGTGAGGTGGATGGACCTTGAGTCTGTCATATAGAGTGAATGAAGTAAGCCAGAAAGAGAAAAACAAATACCGTATGCTAACACATATATATGGAATCTAAAAAAAAATGGTTATGATGAACCTAGAGGCAGGACAGGAATAAAGATGCAGACGTAGAGAACGGACTTGAGGACACGGGGAGGGGGAAGGGTAAGCTGGGATGAAGTGAGAGAGTGGCATGGACATATATACACTACCAAATGTAAAATAGATAGCTAGTGGGAAGCAGCCGCATAGCACAGGGAGATCAGCTCGGTGCTCTGTGAACACCTAGAGAGGTGGGATAGAGAGGGTGGGAGGGAGACGCAAGAGGGAGGGGATATGGGGATATATGTATACATATAGCTGATTCACTTTGTTATACAGCAGAAAGTAACACAACATTGTAAAGCAATTATACTCCAATAAAGATGTTAAAAAAAAACAAACGAAGTTTGGACACAGAGACAGACAGGAATGGAGGGAAGGTAATGTGAAGACACAGGAAAAACACCATGTGAAATTGAAGGCAGAGATTGGAGTGATGCACTTATAAACAAAAGAACACAAAAGATTGTCAGCAAACCCTCAGAATCTAGGAGAGAGGCTTGGAACTAATGGTTCCACAGACCTTGGAAGGAACCAACCCTGCTGACATCTTGATTTCTAACCTAATTTCCAGAACAGCGAGACAATAAATTTCTGTTATTTAAGCCACCCAGTTTGTGGTACTTTGCAACTGCCACACTAAGAAACTAATGCAGATG
Organism: Monodon monoceros; assembly: GCF_005190385.1. Classification (NCBI taxonomy): domain Eukaryota; kingdom Metazoa; phylum Chordata; class Mammalia; order Artiodactyla; family Monodontidae; genus Monodon; species Monodon monoceros. Next base: position 89,983,638 of record NW_021703772.1, read on the forward strand.
GATTGTTATTCACACGACTGTATTACAAAATTAAGCTGGATCTTTTGGTAAAACAACAACAAAAAAATTGAAATATAAGCTTGTGAATGAATAAGTAGTACCTTTTGAGAAATTAAAATTACATGAGAATCTTTGAAATGATCATGTTTATCAGTCTTGACCAAGCATAGATGACTGAATTAGGCTAGAAAAGATTTCCAGGCCAAGTGGCGTGGAAATAAACACTCTATTCAAGGAGACTTATTGAAATGTATTGAGACCTGTCCAATGTTGCATAATGTTGATAATTTTAAAGATTCAGCATGTTCGATAGGCCTTAACCAAGGCAGTGGTTCTCCTGAAAGTCTTTTCTGTTGTATATTTTACAAATCTGTGAAAGTGATATTTAGAGATATTTCTTCAATATTCCCTTTACTAGGCTCTTGTTACAGACAAAACACAGTTGTTAGGCTAGATTATGCTTCAGTAAGAAAAAGCCCCAAATCTAAATGATATATCATACCAGAGGGTCATTTCTTCTCATGCAATATGTCTACCATAGGTCAAGTGGAGGTCAGGCCCTAGATCTCTAAACTTCTGGACCAAAGCCCACAGAGAAACCATCTTCATTTACCTTAAGAGAGGGAAGGGTGTTCTAGAATGTTTGCAGATAATGAAATGCTCTGGCCTGAAACTGACACGTCACTTTTGTTCATAAGCAATTAGCCAAAACTAATCATTTGTCCTCGCCCAGACCTGATGCAGCAAGGAAATAAGATCCTACCCTGTGCTTAGAGAGCAGAGATAGAAAATGTTTGGTAAACAGCACCAATAGTTATCAAAGTTATATCATTTAATTTTCATGCATTTCTGACTTACAGAGTTGTGATATTCAGCCAAGATCATATAGTTGATAAGTGGTGGTTTTGGGATTTGGGCCCTGATCTGCTTAACTCAGAAGCTTCTAACAAAGATGCTACCATGTGTTTCTACTGTTCTTCCCACAGATATGAGTTTTTCTATGAAAATCGAATTAAAATTGGAGTAGAAGTGGCAAGAAAATAACAGAAAGATAAACTGTGGAAAATGAGATGACTAAACCAGTGAATAAAAGGAAATCCTACATTTATTAGTGATTGACCTCTTCTTTGAAATCTCATTTGGTTTAATTTTTACCATGTGAATGTTTTTACATTTAATATTTTATATGTGCAACATATTTCATTTTTTTATTTCTACACAAGAAAAATGCTTTATTTTCTAAAATCACATCCTGTGCTCCACAGTATTCAATGATGATATTGCTTATTTCTGTAAAACAAATGGCTCCCTGCAGTATTACTTTCAGATGAGATCATATCAGACCTCATAAGCTGAGCCAAGCAGGGGTTGTACACAAATGAGATCTCCAAGGAAAATCTAGATACTGTAAGAAAATACTTTCAGGGACTGGATACATAACATTTGGAGGTGATTAAATAATAACAAAAGAATGTCTCACCCTTAGCAAACTGTTAAAATTCAATATCACGGTACTTATATTTGATGAAGTTAAACCAAAGCCCCGGATTACAGCACCCTATGTGGCCATTTTCATTTGTAAAAGCTATGAAAGCTTCAGGAACTATTGGAGATTTTAAGAACAGAGTATCATTATTTTGGTTTGCACTAATTTCCTACTTCTTCCTTCAGGACTTTCTCCCCTTTCTGTTTGCTAGTAGAGTATTTCTCTCATTTTTGCTCTCAATATATAAGTGAATTAAGAACTAATCTATGGACAGAAACTTAATATATACTGCAAAATATACTATTAAACTATATACAGGCATCGATTAATCAAATATTATGTAAGGACAGTTTTTTTTTGTTTGTTTGTTTGTTGCTGTACGCGGGCCTCTCACTGCTGTGGCCTCTCCCGCCGCGGAGCACAGGCTCCGGACGCCCAGGCCCAGCGGCCACGGCTCACGGGCCCAGCCGCTCTGCGGCACGCGGGATCCTCCCGGACCGGGGCACGAACCCACGCCCCCTGCACCGGCAGGCGGACTCCCAACCACTGCGCCACCAGGGAAGCCCAAGGACAGTTTTTAAGTCATGCTTTACAAAGGCATTTAGATTTGTTTTTAAAATTGCCTGAATACAGAAATGGGAAAGTCATGTTCACAAGATTTCTGCTCAGTATGAGAAGATCTTTATGAAATTACAATTATCTAATACTTGTAATCATTACTACATAGATAGTAGTGAGTTCCAAAATTAGAAAGGCTTTAATCAGAGATTAAACACCTCCATAGAGTTTTTGGAGATGGATCATAACAGGGGACAGACCAGATGACATGTAAGTTGTTTCCATTCTATGATTCTACGATTCCGTTAATAAATGCAGTGTAAATGCTCAACAAACACTATTCAACATGTCTTATGACTGAGCAGCCATCCAAACAAAAGACCTAATCAATTTTGGAAAATTCTATGAGGTGAAGGGGCAGACCTGGTTACCATAGGAGGTGATGTCAGCTTACCGCAGCTTTAACAATGCCTGGCAATACACTGGTGTTACAGGAAATGGGGTTTTGAACATTCTGAGCCCCAACATTAGAAAAGTCATCAAATTCAAGTGTGAGAGGGTTGGAGAGGAGGAGGTCACCTTAAATGAGAAAAGGCAGGTGGTAGAGAAAACAGATTTCTGAAGTTGGGAAAAGGGACATCCTACTATCAGGTGTACCCTATTATCAGTCAAGGGCTTTCTGAAGAATAATGAATAAAAGATTAAAAAACCCTATTCAAAGATTAAGCTCATACCAGCTCCCTAGGGAAGGGAGAAAGGGACTTAGTTATTACGATGGCAACTTTGAACATCTCAAGCACTTAGCTAGCACCCTCCTGAGTCTAAAGGACTAAATCAAGTCCATTAAATACTTAAGTTTTAAAAGCTCCAGTAAGTTTTATCCTCTGAATGTGTAGATTTTAGTGGTGGCTTGACAAAGTTCAATAAATAGTTCCTAAGGGTACTTGGATATAGAGTGCAAAAATGTATTGTTATTATTCCAGTTTAAAGCACGTAAGTACCTCTCAAATAAATGCATTTGCATTCTGGCATTTTAGAAACAGCTTGTTTAGAAAAAAATAATATTAAGTCAAGAAGAAGGAGATTCATGAGGACTATAAATGGAGGAAAAAAATTATTCTAGTAAAGGAGCAAGGGAAATCCCAGCATATTATTAATAAATTACATAGTACCTTTAATTTCAAAGATAAAGGCCTCAGCACAGAGGACAGAATACATGTAGAAAGAGATCAATTTGCACATCATTTTAATCAATCCACTTCTTTTTGACATTTATCAGCATCGGCAACAGATGTACTAGTTTAATGGAGTAAGCAGAGGAAAACTTAACTGGTACATCTATTGGACCATATATAGGTAATAGATAAAAATACCTCTGGTAAAGTCACTTATTCTTTTCCTTCTCTCTTTCACCCTAAATGACTGGGCTTTGATAACAATAAGCCGGAGGAAATGGGAAGGTGGGTAGGATCTGCTATGAGACTCCCTTTCACAGGTTCTATGTACTTCTCTGCGGGAGGTGGAAGGACCTGGTGCCTAAAAGCTACAGGGGGGGCTACAGAGCCACCTATTTTAGTCACCACAACCCTGAAACCCTCATCATGGCCTGATATGCATCAGGCACATATGCTTCTAGCTTGTTCATTGTCCAAATTTCTGACAACCTGCTGTCGGAAACTATCAGTACAGCACAAGCACTGGCCCCAAGTGAGAAATCAAGTGCAAAAAGCCAGGAAGCTGGCTTCAAATACACAGCTTATTAGACATACTGTATCTAAGAATTTAAACAAAGTCCTAACTGTTATTGCCGATTTGTCTCTTCTGGTCATTGCAGCCATCCGTCCCATGGCAACAACACCTTAGACTTTTTTTTTTTTTTTTTTTTTGTGGTATGCGGGTCTCTCACTGTTGTGGCCTCTCCCGTTGTGGAGCACAGGCTCCGGACGCGCAGGCTCAGCAGCCATGGCTCACGGGCCCAGCTGCTCCGTGGCACGTGGGATCTTCCCGGACCGGGGCACGAACCCGTGTCCCCTGCATCGGCAGGCGGACTCTCAACCACTGCGCCACCAGGGAAGCCCAACACCTTAGACTTTTAATCATTACCCTCTCAGATATTTGGGACCGTTCAACCTCCATTACAGTGCTTGGGAATCACAATATTCCTACAAGATCAAAAAGATTATCAAACTGTATATTCTACATGCTGGCACCTAGGCATCAATAATTTAGTATTTTTGGTCTCTAAGGTATCCCCAGCTCAATGCTTATGTTGAGTGTAGTTCAGTCACAGTGAATTCTGGATCTTAAAATAGGATTTAGACCAACAGAAAATCAATTGAAAAGGTCATTGTCAGATTTGTCTGGTTCAATGTTGAGGTATCTTCTTTCTTTTGTATTATCTTCCTGGGTTCACCCACCTAAAAACCGGGTAGGATCTGGATGATAAAAATTCCCTTGTTATCATTTTGGAGCATATTTAAGCAGGGAATCTATTGATTCTCTTGTTTCTAGGTCAGTGGGGTGACTAGAGCCAGTATCAACGTTAGTTCAAATATAGTGACTACATCATACAGAAACGCAGATTTTCATTTGTTGCTTCTAAGAAGAAACAGTGAGTTAAAATAATTCATCCACAGTCATTTTCTGGCAAGCATTTAGCAATTGTTTAGTTCAGAATTTCTATGCTCTAGTTCAGTGAAGCTTGAAATCACAGTATTATTTCTCATTTTGCTCATATGTTATCTGTATGCTTGAATGTGCTGCTAAATAGATTTGAATGTGAATTATCAGTCTAAGTAAAAAAAATTCTTTTTCATGATTAGAGCACCTTTCATGTAAATATTCTGGGATGTGCTAGAGTATTTTTTAATGCATGTTAGATTAAGGTGTCATACTGCTTTCTTAATGATTTTTGAGAATTAAAGAGGGCTCGACACTAGCAATCTACATAACATGACAGGGAGATGCATTTTCACTGGCAGTATGTGTTACATTGGTTAATTAATGAACAATTACTTATTCTCAACAATTTTGAAATATTGCTCTGCCTCACTTCAGAAAGGTCACATGTTGTCTAAAATTTAACTTCAAATTACTAACATGTGCTGAAGTCTCACTCTTACCTGCTCATTGGCAACCCCAGTAGTCACCAGCCACTGGAAAATTCAACAGCTCAAAGGTGCATGATTCTAATTCAGGAGATTACCCTACCTTCCTTCTGAGATTAGTATCGTCCAATAGATCACTTGATTGGGGATAAACCACTGAAGCATACTCAAAGACAAAGCAGCAAATCAAGTAAATTGGAAGAGCAGAGCGGGGATAATAAATACCCAGTATTTTAGAGAATTATTGGATTGTACAGCTGTTACAGAACCCAGGTTCGGCTGCTTGCTGCTCATAAGCCAATAATTCGAGAGGCAAGTGTCAGTAGAAAGGAAACAGCTTTGATCAGAACAGCCAGCAATCTGGCGAGATGGTGGACTCGTGCCCAGAGACCAGCTCTGAAGATTCTGCTCAGACATGACAGTTTTTAAGTGGAAAAAAGGGGAAGAATCTCAATAAATCATCGAGGCAGGAAATTAGATTCTGCATCATTCTTTATTGCATGCAGACTGACTGACTCTCTGTTCAGGTGTTATCCTGCCTGAGTGATCTGCATGCAGGATTGCTTGGGGGTGGGGGGCGGTTGGCGGTAGAGAGCTAGTCTTTATATCTAGGAGGAATCAACAGGTTAGACAAGGCATGGTGTGCATTCCGGAGAACACAAATCAGGAGTCAGTTTCAGTTGCTTAGTGATCTCCTTCCAATAATTAGGTTCTTTTAAGGTTAGAGGGGAACAGACATGGGCAAATGGGAAAGGGGCAAAAGAGCTGCTTTCACAGTTAAAAAATATCTTGAATGTGATTTATTTCAACCCTCTAATTTTGTAAATAATAAATGTAGAACTCAGAGACTGAATAAGCCAATGAAATACAACACTTTATGGTTTTGTCATTCCTAAACATTCAACTTCTTTTGCTCAACCAAAGCTTGCTAGGCAGAAGGTCATTCTTAACACCACATAGACACTTTCAAGTGCTTTTCCTAAGTTATGGGACACTTAAATGTCACTATTCTTTGCCCTTACCTCTATTTGGGGAGGGAATAGAACGTCTCTACCTCTATACTGTCTCTTCCTCTTTGGGTGTCTCTTAATTAGTTTATGTGTCTTGAAGCTTCAGTTGGAAGGTTATCATAAATTAATGGTTTTCTTGTTAGAAAAAGCACAAGGACTACTGTCTGATTTGTTTACTGATACAGACTAAGCATCTACCACTGTCCTATCACAATAAATATTTATGGCGTTTATTATTTAATTCATTGCGTTTTGAACAAATGATTACACATATATAAGGAGACATCTTATGTAGCTACATCTTAGAACTTTGGAAATGTGTCATCTTTGTGATTTTTTTGCAATATAAGGATTTTTTGACGTTTAATTAAGATTATTTTTGTTTAACTTCCTATCATTTTACTGGATATCTGCTCCCAAAGTACCACTCAGCTTGTGGCATGTTCCCTGTGCCTCAGAACCTTGGTGGCATTGGTCTCATATGCCATGTTGCCATCTGTGATCCTCCAGGCTGTTGTTTTGTGGATGGATTGCATGGACTTTCAGCTGGTAGTAGTATCAGCTCTACCTCTGGGTGCAATAGGAGCTGTTAAGGATGCTGCATCCATGTGAGAGGGCCTTCATCTCCCATAGTCTATTTTCTAGTCTGGTCTTCATATTTCTCATTGAGTCAAGGTCATTCTCCGAAGACTGGACTCACTGTTGTCTCCATTATACGAGAATTGTGATGTATGGCATTCTCCTCAATTTGCCCAGATTCTTCTGGTCCTTCCATATCAGGTCACAAAGGGCCTGGAAACTGGTCATAGTCATGCAGAGAGCCTCATATTTGGGGGCTTCTATAACCATGGTCAGCCCAGAGCTAACAATGTGGACCTGAGAACTTTTTCCTTCTCTCTGCGGTTCTTTTTCATGAAGAGTAGCTCCTTCTGAGCCTTAGTCATCCCCATTTGAAACCAGAACAGATTCACCCTTCTCCCCGGAAAGGTACATGGCCAGCTGAGCCTTGTCGTTGACTCTGAAATCATCAGCAGCCACATATGTACTGTCAGTCTGTAAGGCCATGTAAGCATTGTCCAGGTATTTGTGAATATCTGAGTCCACAGCTCTTAGCTAGTCTGGAAATTATGCCTCAGTCCCTGACCTGAGATCCTTTTCTCTGTTTTTCCAGTTATTTCAAATTTCCTCCTCCTGTTTTCAGTTATCCATCTCCACTGCTTTCCTTAGTCCAGAGAGAAGCCTAGGATGTTTTTCAGATATTCCAGGGTCTCCTTCTAGCCCTGGATACCCACTGCCATTCTGGCCAGGCTCTCACTCTCCTGTACTCCCATCACACCAGAATCTGGTAGATAAGGAGACTGGAGAGCCCAAGATCCCAGTATCAGCATAGAATCTGGCAGACCCTGTGGTAGGGGATCAACCAATAACTGGTGAAGAAGGTGGTTGAGTGGGTGGGGAAGCTTACCAGGAGAAAGGAAAAAGGGAAGTGCGACATTGGCTCAGACTATTGGCTGTTTAATCAGAACTATCGCTGAAGGTCATTACTGTTGCAATAGAGACAGCAAGAAAATGTTTATAAATAAATACATATATATATATTTATATTGACACATACATACTGAACTTGAACTAGTGGTATAAACTATTTAAAATATCAAGAGAGTCAAATAAAAAGTTTTAGGATAATGAATGTGATTGCTTCATAAATCACGTTACACAAATGTTAATATTCGTGGTACCCCTCCCATATTCTCAACCAATGTTGTTTTTCCTTCCTACTGTGATATAATATAGTGCTGTAATATTGGATAGTAACAAGGGCATTTGGAGTGAGACTATCTACTAAATAGTAGGTCCCTGGATAATCACATCTGTAAAATGAGAATGATATCATGTGACACATAAAGTTGTACAAACTAAATAAGAAGAAAATGTTATGAAGTGTCTGGAAATTAGTAAATCTTGAAAATTGTATTATTGTTATTTTGTTCAGCAAATATTTTAGTATATTTTGCATAATAGATTTGAGTGTGTTTGAAGAACTTAAAAGATAATTCAAATATTTGGCATCACAAATTAATATTTTTTAGATGCACTGATATTCTCTCTCATCTTACACTTATCACACCACCACCTTTCCCTCTTCTTCACATAGGTTTTACAAAAATATACAACCACATTTATATCTAGGCACATGGAGAAAAGCAGCCTTTGATACCAGCATGTACCTGACTATGCACTGGAATAGCAAAGTCAGACTTTCCAAAGTTCTCTAACATCTACTATGTTATTTGAACGACACAACAACTTCACGTAGCAGGCAGATCTAATGTTATTTCACAGGTAAAAAAAAGTGAGACCCCACCCCCAACAGTTAACCAACTTGTTTCAAGGTCACACATTATTAGGTGCAAAAACTAGAGTGAAAAGCAATTGTCCCGCTCCTAGTGTCCTGCTGTCTCATGGAAATGTTGCAACAACTCAGGATGTATTTTTTTCTTAATTTTTTTTTTTTTTTTTTTTTTTTGCGGTACGCGGACCTCTCACTGTTGTGGCCTCTCCCATTGCGGAGCACAGGCTCCGGACGCGCAGGCTCCGCGGCATGTGGGATCTTCCCGGACCAGGGCACGAACCCGTGTCCCCTGCATCGGCAGGCGGACTCTCAACCACTGTGCCACCAGGGAAACCCATTTTTTTCTTAATTTTTTAAAAAGCAAGCAATCAATCAAAAACGGGTTACCAAAACCTACTGTCTTTTGGGAAATTAGTCCGAAGTATTATAGTTTGTTTGAATATTTTCTAAAGCGTTCCTGAGAAGAGTATCATTCAGATAGGACATAGTTAAATGTTGAGCATTCACTGTCTCTCAAAACATCTTTTTCTATTGTGAAAGAGTCTGATGATCAGAGAATGGTTCTTTATAAATATCTAAAATCAGCCTCTGAATCAGGTCATTTTTAATCAAGAATTTAACTCCATTGTTTTTCTTAGTATCCCAGACAGATTCCTGGGCTTATTTATCTCCTGATTTATAAGAAAGTTGTTCTATCAATTTGATTAGGTTAATAGGCATCTTTAATAAAGTTTTTTAAATTGAGACTTAGAATCTATGAACCATGAGCTACATTATTTTTATTTAAAAAATTTTTACTTTATATTGGAGTAGAGTTGATTAACAATGTTATGTTACTTTCAGGTGCACTGATTCAGTTATACATATACATGTATCTATTCTTTCTCAAAACCTTTTCCCATTTAGGTTATTACAGAATATTGAGCCGAGTTCCCTGTGCTATACAGTAAGTCCTTGTTGGTTATCTATTTTAAATATTGCAGTGTATACATGTCAATCCCAAACTCCCAATCTATACCTCCCCTCTACCCTTCCCCCCACCCCCCCACTAACCATAAGCTCATTCTCTAAGTCTGTGACTCTGTTTCTGTTTTGTAAATAAGTTTTAACTAGTCCTGTTACGGACCAAGGTTCTTGGCTCTCTTAGTCAGTAGAAATTGATCAGAGGCTAGACAAGAAATTCAGGCAAGGCTTTATTGGGGCCCCTGCTGCAGCAGGGGGGGAGCGAGAACAAGCAACATGTTCCCTTGTTCCATCTCTGAGGGGACGCAAGGTGGTTCCTTATGTGGGGTGAGGGTAGGGCTGGGTCCAGGCGTCGGGCCAGAGGGGTGGCTTAGGTAGTTTGCCCACCCCGTCGGTGGTGGTGTGTGCAGGGGGCAGGCGCAGTTCCGTGCTTTTGCTCCCGGCTCTTCAGAAGTGGCAGTTGGTCTTTTTGGTCTTTTTGTATCTTGTTGTCCATAATTTGCCCCAACTGCCCATGCATGCAGTTATTTATAGTCCCTTATAGTTTCTTTGTATTTTGTTGCTGGAGGAGACATTTGTCCAGGTGCAAGCATTGTAGCAAAGGGTCCCAGGTCCCAGGTCCCAGCCTGTCTCAGTCCCTTGATTTTATTTACTTATTTATTCAGTATCTATTCAACTCAATGTCTTAACTATCTACTACATACTAATTATTTTGCTAAGTGCTGAAAATAAGTAAATGAACAAGGCCTTCTTATAGTTCACAGTTCTTCTCGTGATTTGACCCTAATACAGATCTCCTGAAAATATTAGCACCAAAGTTTCCATTTCACATTCATTCAAAAATTAATTTGGCGTAAAATAGATAGCTAGTGGGAAGCAGCCTCATAGCACAGGGATATCAGCTCGGTGCTTTGTGACCACCTAGAGGGGTGTGATAGGGAGGGTGGGAGGGAGGGAGACGCAAGAGGGAAGAGATATGGGAACATATGTATATGTATAACTGATTCACTTCGTTATAAAGCAGAAGCTAACACAGCATTGTAAAGCAATTATACTCCAATAAAGATGTTAAAAAAATTAATTTGGTTCCTATGGTAATAGTCCTATGGCAGAAAGAATTGACAGAATTAGTAGAGCTTCCCCAAAATTCAACTCTCATTGTCAAACCATAGTTTGTGCTTATCATTATGCAGAATATCTCAAATCCATCTATTAATCTTTCAATTAAATTGTTGCTACCACGACTACCACAGGGTAAAAGTATTCCCAAACCTCCCTCTTATAGTTTGGATCCAAGCTCTGTTTTCCTGTTACTCATCATGTCTTAGGAATATCATGCATCCTAAATGATCAATGGACACATCAACAGGCTAGCATTTATATTTAGACTCTTGCCAGCAGCAACAATTAATATAAATTCTCTAGATTGTCCTCAAACCTGTCTTTAAGAGAATTTCTTAGAAGTCAGATGTTATTCTGACTTCCAGCTGTTATTGCTTATATCTGTATAAATTCTGTAAAGTACTCAGATCTCTGTCTTTTTCAGTTCATTTCAAATATAAATAGTATGCATGCCCACACTTGCCTTAGGAAAAAATGTGTTAAATAAACATACCCACAATATATATTGGAATAGTTTAACATACAGTTAAATATTTCCTCAAGGATAGAAACCAGGCAATTAATGACATGGCAAAGTGCTTTTGAAGCAAGCTACAGGGATAGTCATTCTTCACACATTTCCATAAAGAAGGATACAATATAAAAACAAATTTGAGGGCTTCCCTGGTGGTGCAGTGGTTGAGAATCTGCCTGCTAATGCAGGGGACACGGGTTTGAGCCCTGGTCTGGGAAGATCCCACATGCTGCGGAGCAACTAGGCCCGTGAGCCACAAATACTGAGCCTGCGCGTCTGGAGCCCGTGCTCCGCAACAAGAGAGGCCGTGACAGTGAGAGGCCCGCGATGAAGAGTGGCCCCCGCGCGCCACAACTAGAGAAAGCCCTTGCGCAGAAACGAAGTCCCAACACAGCAAAAATTTAAAAAATAAATAAATAAAAAAAACAACTTTGAAAACTATCATATAGACAAGAGAGTGATTATTTAGTAATTATGTGACCTACAGCACTGTAAGTTTTCTATAATGCTAAAGCAGCAATATATTGTGTTTTAACTGTATTTGGTCTCCTTCAAGGAAATAAAAGCCAGTCCTATCTATCCAACCAAAGAAGATATTTTGTTTCTGAAAACTCTCAAGAGCCCTGGAAGACAAGATTGTGCAGAATTTTGAACATGAGGTATGCTGTGAGGCATATCTCTGGAGATGTTGAGATAAAATGAAGATGAACCATAGGGAATTACCAGCTCCCAGGAGGAATTCCATATTCCCAAGCATTCATGTGTCTAGAGGTAAACCTTCCTCAGTCTCCTTATCCTCTAAAAACACAGACAAGAAGTATAAAACAAAGTGTGCACAATCTGGAAAATTATTTAATGGAGCGATAATGACATTTTTATTTCCTTCCCCAAATACACCTAGATCTGAAGCCCTCTAATAGGTATGGCCTGGGAAGAAAAGGCACTTTGATGTCTAAATACCACCACCGAATTAGGCCAATATCGTTAGGAAATGGAGGATCCCAAAAGAGTATTTTCTCTTCTTTGTGTTAGGCACTTCTGGATTCCTACACAGATGCATATGCAATGAATAGATAGGTTAAGGGGCAGGAAAAATGACTCTCCCAGAGACAGCTGTTTGCTCAAGTCTCCAAGCTTCTTGCCCTTATAAAAGTGATCATAGACCTTATCTAATTAGGATTGATCTGATTTTCACATATTTGATAGTTTTAGAGTCTGTGTAGGGTCACCAGGAAGGATTTAGCAAAGAGGCAGAAATAATTTCCAGGACTTTTTAATCGCAAAAGCTATGTATTATTCCTCTTTGAATTTACTTAATGAATATTAATTGGACACCCACTAGGAGTCAGATACAGTTATAGGTTACAGAGATACCCAGAGGGATACAAAATAGACAAGTTTTTGTTCTTTATGAATGTTGGATTCTAATGAGGGTGACTCTAATGACAACAAGCAAATACAAAATTAATTTTAGATAGTGATAGGTACTGTGAAGAACATTAAAAAGCATCATATGATAAAAAGAGTCCTTGTGGTTGAGGCAGGTGGCATTATGCAGGATTATCAGGGAAAGACTTTTTTTTTTTTTTTTTTTTTTTGTGTGGTATGCGGGCCTCTCACTGCTGTGGCCTCTCCCGTTGCGGTGCACAGGCTCCGGACGCGCAGGCTCAGCGGCCATGGCTCACGGGCCCAGGCGCTCCGCGGCATGTGGGATCTTCCCGGACCGGGGCACGAACTTGTGTCCCCTGCATCGGCAGGCGGACTCTCAACCACTGCGCCACCAGCGAAGCCCCAGGGAAAGACTTTTTGAAGCACCAGGCACAAAAGCAAACTAGGTAGAGCTAAGGGGAGTGCAGTGGCCTAACTTGAAAAGATGCTCAAAATCGCCAAGGGACTGAAAGAAGCCTAGTGAGGCTGGAGCATGGGAAGCAAGCAGAAGAATGTTAAGAGCTGAAGTCAAAAAAGCAGGAAGGGGCCAGATTCTACACGACCTTGTAGGTTATGGTAAAGGGCTGGGGTTTATTATAAATGCAATGTACCGTGTGTCCTAGAATGAGGGTAGGCACATAGTAAGCAATTAAATATTGTTTAATATTGAAATAATATTGGAAATTTGCTTCTTAATCTTGCATTCTTAAGCCTAGTTATTTCTTCATTAAAATAAGGCCTTACGCCTGAGTTCCACTACCCTCTAAAGTAGCCTACTTAACACTCAATCAAATTTAATTTCTATAATCAAGACAATTTAATTAACCAAAAGTTATAAACACCTTCATTTTTAAATGAATGTTATTTGTCATTAAAGAAGGGGAAAATCCATGCATTTTTTTCATCTATCTTACTTGCTATGCATATTTGCTACAATTTACTCATTAATCATACCTTATATATATAGCTCTAGATAAAAAGGCCATGTCCAAACTAGCTTTTTAAATTTTATGTCTACTGATATGTTCATCAGTTATGGGACACGAACTTTGTAATGTTTTTCTGATTCTTCCCAGAGGCCAACTCCTTGCTCTTCTATCTTTATTATAGATTTAGACACTCTATGCCTACACTTGGACTTTTTAAAAGGCTGTGTCATCTTTCTAAGCAGAGTAACTGTAAAGAAATAAAAAGATAGTCCTAAAATGATGTTCTTATGAATCAAGATTTACAGACTCCTCTCCCCTTTCAGTCTTTCAATTTTGAGGCTTTATTTTTGTTTATTTAGCAAACATTCATACAGCCAGCTACTTTCTAAGTGCCAGCTACTGTCCTATGTATTTTACAAATATGAACTCGTTAAGTAAAACATGGCAATAGTGTTGAAGTGACATTCACAGTTCATAGTAAATTCATGAAACAGAAGTGTAATTTCATCAGATCATTCTGGAAAATCTTATTCATTGCTGGTTAACATTGTCATTAGCTTTTTTGGAGAGATGTTATTTTTTTAAAACAACTATGATTTGCTAACAAGCTAGAAAATTTTGTAGCATATAATAATTGTTTAGTGTTTATTTATTGAGAGGTACAAATTTACCAAAGAAACACTGGTTGAAGAAATAATTGGTTTTGGAGGAAATAAGGGTGAATTCTTTTTTATTACGTTTTTAAATTTGACGTGCTGGCAGGACACGCAGGTAAAGATGAGCTCCTGTCCCTTAGTAAAAGTTGTAAAAACCACCAAGGTCTCAAACAATGCCATCATCTTGGATATGTAACTATTGTTATCTTTTTAGATGAGCCAAAATTCAGCCATGAACGTGTTAAGAATGGATTGAGTGACAGACCAGCACATAACTTCAAGTGCCAGCACAGCGGTTAATATCAACAGAAGGGGAGAAAATTTTCACGTAAAATCTTGTTTTTGCTTAGTGAAGGTTGAAATATCCATTTTTTACACTGAGGGTTTCTGCTTTGAATAGATCCATCAAAATAATTAATATGTACTCATTTCACAGTATTGTTGGGGTTGAATGTTACATGACAAAGCAAACCTTGGAAAGTGTATTTCTATATACAGTCAGGAAAGAACCGCTGACCAAAGGCAAACGGTTATGACAACAGCAGATGAAGAGGAACCACAGATTTTAATTTGCTAATGATTGAATCATGGTCTATTGTTTGCAATATTTTCTACTTAATCAATAGAGCTTTGCCTCACCAAGGGCATTCTTGCTATTGTTTTTCTTCTCATTCTTTAAGATATTTAAGGACTCCATGGACATGTTTGACTTTACAAAAAACTGTGTCAATCACGCTCTAACGGCAAAGAATAAGACCCAGTATAATATAAATGACCATGATGGTGATACTTGGACCTATAATCACTCTAAGTTGTATCATGTTTTAAACCTGCTGTCTGCATCCTATTGGTATTATTTTAAAAAAGAGTTACTATGCTACATAGTATACTATGTTATTGAATTTCTTAGCCCATTTGCGCTAGAAGTGATGCTAGGAGATCATCTTCCTAGAGAACTGCTTGAACTTGAATTTCCCCCACTCTTTCCAAACCTACTACCACCCGCCTAATTAAGCCACAGGTGGAATATAAGCCTGATACAATCTGGAATAATTGAATTTTCTGTCTCATGAATTTGGATTTGGGCCATGAAAAATGAGTCAGTTAACAATGGAGACCTAAGCTTGAAAAGGTAAGCTAACTTCAAGGGTTGAGACCACTGTGAACAAGTATGCTGGAAATATAAACCCCGAAGACTGAGAACACTGGGATAGATGAAGCGAATAACCTTTATCTTTGACTTTCCTGTTACTTGTATGATTATTTTTTCATACATATTTTTTATACCTGCAGACCTGAAGTGCTTCGAGATACTTCTGGATCTCCTCAACTTCTGCCTGCCTTTTCTGTTTCCAATCAAGTGATCCTTAACTGAGGTATGTTACTGGGTTACACTGATTCTCCATGGATAATAAGTGTGTGTATGAGGGAACAAGAGAGGAAGAAAACAGAAAAGTAGAATGTGAGATTGGGTTAAATACATGTGAAAATACTTTTAAAACCTAAGATTAGGCTCCCTCTCAAAGAGATGATTCTAATTCCAAATAGAATTATCGCTTGTAAACTCCTGCAAAATTTCCTGTTTTGTACATAATTTAAAGTTGGAGCTAAGCAGATTTTCAGTTTTCACAGAGACCCCACCCCAAACTTTTACTACTGGAACTGGTCCATTCCTATAAAACATATGAAAAAACTATAAAGTTGGTTCAGAAAGGTTTAACATATGACCTACCACCAGATCATTTAAGAGAAGACTAAGGATACATGAGACAGGAGAGTGAGGTTGTCTTTGAAGAGAGTTGAATGAGTCCTGAGCAACTCACCTACATCAGGCCAAATTTGGGGAGGAAAGTTATGTCAGGATTTCTAGTGTTTGGACAACACAGAAGCCAGTGCTTGACTCTGAGCTGGAAGCTTTTATTAACAAAAATGTTTGACTTGCCTATGATGACAGAGCAAGAAGAGAGGATATGAAGAACTTCTATTCACGGCACAACTATGTGAGTTTCTTGTGGACAGAGAGAACCCCTGAACAATAGCCAGACTTAAAACATCTGGCAAAACCCCCTGGCTATAGTTCTGCGTGCCAGAGCTGGGTGACCTCAACAGAAAAAGCCTCTGTGGGATGTACTACAAGCAACTGGAACTAAGGGAGAAGTCGTTGGTGGCCTTGCGAAAGGTATATCACCCACAGGACGCAGAGAAATGGAAAGCCCTCACAGAGGCAGTGGGGTAGTGGTCACTGATGACCCCACAAAAGCCACTCAAGAGAGGAAGAGTATTTCAGCATCTGACACACCAAGAAGACACCACTCTAGTGGATGAAGACCAAACCATTTAGGATTGGGTCTCATAAAGAGCATGTTTTAGAAATAGAAGTTTAGACTGACACTGGCAAACAGGACAGCTGATTCCAAACTCCAGATTTGCCTCTGATGGTACTGCCTTATCTTTCAAGAGGCCATTTTTAGTTACCTAATAAAATCAAGGGAGCCTGCTCTCTCACATCATGGGGTGTGACACGAATCTTAAGAAAAAGCGTGTGGATGTAGGAGGATCTATCATTTCCTCTCTGACTAACAGACACTACAATGGGATGGGGTGGAAAACAGAGGGAGCGATCAGTTCAAATTGGTCTAAAAAGTTGGAGCAAAATGGAAAAGCGAAAATAGCTTTTCTTTTCAGGGCTTCATTTTTCTGTCACCTGTGAGTAGAGACATTAGTGATGCATCAGATAGCTTCTTCAAATTCCCCTCAGTTCCATTACGCCATAGGTCTATCTACTTGCACAGCAGAAGAGCAGATGTTTGAATCTGCCATTTTTATTCCTCAATTAGACTGCACATTCATTCCCAGCATTTCCTTCCAGAATAAGGTTAGCCAGGGTTGTGCAGGATCACACCTGTCAGATTAAACCCATTTACATTCATTTTTATTCATTGCCACTGGTAATGTTTATAACTATTTGCATGCAAAATCTAACTTCTTAGGGCTCCCATAAAAAGAAGACCATTAAAAAGCAAGCTATGATAAATATAAGTATTTTTCCTCTTCAGAGTAGGTCTAATTTGTAAATATGCAACTTTTTAGAAATAAAATAAATGGGGCTATCTAGATTTATGTATGAAGCTCTTTGTTCCTAATTTGAAGCACA
This sequence comes from Monodon monoceros, assembly GCF_005190385.1. Classification (NCBI taxonomy): domain Eukaryota; kingdom Metazoa; phylum Chordata; class Mammalia; order Artiodactyla; family Monodontidae; genus Monodon; species Monodon monoceros. The sequence continues at coordinate 90,000,918 of NW_021703772.1, forward strand.
AGGTTGTTTATCTCTCAAGATATCAACGTTTATACTCTATCTTATGAAACTCAATGTTTGAAGGGTGCTTGAAGTTTTAATAAAAATGACAGTAGTAAGCACTCTTTTCAATTACAGTTCTTTGGAATAGCTTTTTCTTCACTTCAAAATTCAGCTTTCAAATCCCTCATGAATATAATTACTAGAAAAAAAACTTGCTGTATTTCTGTTTGTTTTCAGATGAATAGAATCAGAACGGAATCTATTGTTGATCTTAAGACAACTGAATGTCACATTTTGAGAATACTTACTTCATTATAAATCATGTGACTTCTCTATTTCCCAAGATGATTAATGGTCTTTGGCCAACTTGTCATATTTATTTATGTATTTTTCATGCTCCTCTCATTTGATGTTTTGTTTTATGTCCTTGAAGGTAAATTGAGTTTTTGACTAAGAATACACATATAAGTAATTTTACCTTGTTAACTAGATTGACTGGGAAACTAGTTCACACACACACACACACACACACACACACACACACACACACACTGAGATATTCATAACGAATCTCACCGGCTCAATCTCTTTTTATCGTTTTCCTGATATCATTTCTTAATTTGAGAAAAGTTTGCCATTTGGAAAGTCTAGAATTGAGAAAAAGGTTAATTTTCAATCCAGCAATTCCTGCTTATGTATATTTCCTTTAAATTTTTATTGAAAACAGAACAGCTTTTTTTTCTTGCTTTTTAAAACACCATTTCTCCCATTTTACATATCACTATAGGCAGATAGAAGAGACCAAACTAGATAATACTCTGACTGAGAAATTATTAGGGGCATTTTTTTATTTTTCACATTACCACATGCAACAGTGTTGCCCAACTTGCCTCCACTATATAATAAGAATCCTCTTTATCTTCAGTAACATCCTCTCACTCTCCCTTAAACCCTCACTGATAGACTCCTTCAAGCCCTTTAGGTTTCTAACATGCAACTCTAAACCTTGTAGACTTCTACTAACCGTATCCTTAATGGTCTTCCAAAGTCTACCCTCTGCCCAGTTCCAATCCCAAAGCAAGTGGCATATGTGTTAAGTTTTTGTTACAGCAGCATCCTATTTTCAGACACCAAATCACGGCTTAAAACAATGATTTATTTTGCTAAAAATCTTCAGTTTTGTCAGGGCTTAACATGGACGCTTGTCATTTCATGAATATATCTATTGTATTTATATCTATCTCTATAACTTGATATATAATTAGTGCAATACAAAGGTAGCTGACAGATGCATATAAAGTATGTCAAAGGATAAAATATTCATTGTTTCTGCATAATTCTGATAATATATGTGCATTATCTTTGTAATTAGAACTTAACAATATAGATGATAAATGTCACTATTTTATAATAATGATTATAATCAGAAGATTATAGAAAGCAACAATGTCTGTGGTTAGGAGTGAGCAGATTCCTACAAGCCTATTAGGCTGTTTTTAACAAGTGATCCAGAGACACTAATTTTTGTTACTTATGGGTGATGGAGGAAACAGCTATGCTCATATACAAAGGTTTTTCATACCAGTATCTTTCAATTGTTTTCAGAAGTTAGACTACTCAGTCTCCTAAACAAACTCAAACTGCATAGATTGCTTGATAAATTTTTACCAAATAGCTGTACTAGCCACTGCTAAATAGGAGATGTAATCTCTTCTCAATTATGTTATAAATTTTTTGAAGACATGGCCGATTCTTCTAGTGTATCTTGCAGAGTCACTCATTAGACAAATATTTGTTGAGTACCTATGTTGTGCCAGGCACTGTGCCTGGCACTGAGGGTAGAGTGGTGAGATAAACAGCAAGGTCCCTGCCCTCAAAGAGCTTACAATCTACTGGAAAAAAACAGCAACAATAATCTTACATATGCATGCAAATTATTACAGAATAAAACAGGTTTGAAAGAGATCACCCAACATGAGAAGGCACTTCTGAGATGGTGACATTGTTTTAAATTGAAGTATAGTTAATTTACAATGTTGTGTTAGTTTCAGGTGTACAGCACAGTGATTCAGTTATACATGCATATATATACATTTTTTCAGATTCTTTTCCCTTATAGGTTATTACAAAATATTGAGTATAGTTCCCTGTGTGTGTGTGTATATATATATATATATATATATATTTGATGACCTTAATTTAATTATACATCTGAAACTGAAGTGTCTTCATCTATGAACTGGAGGAAATAGTATCCTTCTTTCTTGTTTATTGTGGGGATAGAATAAGATGATATTTGTAGTATATTTCAGGGAAAAGTTTTGGGAGAAAACAGTGACATGAACAGTAGATTTAATTTTATCCTTATATGGAAAATAAAAGCAAGCATTTTGATATAAGCATCTCACTTAGACTCGAAGAATGTTACTGAAATATTTTGCAGACGCTTTCCGTGGCTGCCATGTGAAATAACTCTGGAACCAGCACATGGTGCCCAACATAGGTCTATTCAATATTATTATAAGAGAGCTATGCTTTGACAGGGAACAAATGTTATCTGAATAGAGCTCTCAACTAAAATGGGCATTTCAGAATCTGGCCCCCAAACTTCTTTACTGGATGACTGTAATGGTTAATTTTATGTGTCAACTTAACTTGGCTAAGGGATCCTCAGATGGATGGTAAAACATTATTTCTGGGTGTCTCTGTGAGGGTGTGTCCAGTAGAGATTAGCATTTGAATTGGTGAACTGAGTAAAGTAGATTCCTCTCTTCAATGTATGTGAGCATCATCCAGTACTTTGAGGGTGAGAATAGAACAAAAACGTAGAAGAAGGACAAATTCAGTTTGAGCTGGGACATGCATCTTTTCTTGCCCTCAGACAGCTGTGATCTCCCGTTCTCTGGTTTTTGGATTCAGATTGGGACCATCAGCTCCCTGGTTCTCAATCCTTTGGACTTGGCCTGAATTATTCCACTAGCTTTCAAGGTTTTCTGGCTTGCAGAAGGCAGATCATGGGATATCTCAGCCTCCATAATTGTGTGAGTGAATTCCTATATTACATATATGTATATATACAAACACATATGTAATAAATAATATATTATATACATACTATACATAAACATACAAATATATATGTATACAGAGAAACAGAATATTTATATATATATGTATATATATATATACATATATATATATATATATATATATACCCTATTGGATTTGTTTCACTGGAGAACCCTGACTAATACAATAATAATTTCTCAGATTGTTTGCAAATTGAAAAGCAATAGACTGGCAAAACATTAAGATAAACACAGGGAATGTAACCCTTGACCATAAATTCCTCTTTATCTGATCTTTCTTCAGACATTAACATCACTATTTTTCATAATCCTCCTTTCATGTCTGAAGATAATCTGCATTCATTTTGCTATGATACTCACATGGTGTGACGATTAAACAGTTACTTTGAGTTGCTCCCTAGGCATTTTATGGTATGACAACCCTATTCACACCCAGAGTCTGGACATTTAGATAAGGACCTAAACTTAGGTTTCCTGCCACAATTTCCCACCCTGCTTTCTTTAAAAAAAAAAAAAATTTAGAATTGGTCACAAAAAGTTAGTGACCTCCACCCCAACCACGTTATAAGTAACACGATGCTTGCTACCCTATCACCTGCTTGCTCGTGAATGCATTAAAACTGTGCCGTAAGTCAAAACGACCTTGGGGTTTTCACTTACAACCAACCCCTTGTCGGCGGCCTGTGCCTCCTCATTCAGCAGGTCATAATCTGCATATTCTTAATTTAATACACCAGCTGTAAGCCCCCCAACACACATGGTAACATGAAGAGATGAATCAAATCCAGTGAGTTTAAGAACATGGACAGTAGAAAGAGAAGACATGGCCTCACACAAACTTTGTAACAGAGGGGAAGTCATCCATCTCTCTTGGTCTGAATTTGTAAAGTGGGGTATTAGACTAGGTGATGAAAAAGTTCTTTCCCTTTTAAGTATCTATTAAATACCTTAAGTGTTTTGAGCTTTTATATGGGCCTAGGATGCTAGAAGATAAAAGTCCCAAAGGCAGGCTTCTACTTGAGGCAGGGCTAATATCAATGATAAAGCAATGTAAATTCCAGATGGCTACTTTTTAGAATGGTGCAGTCCTGATATAAATTAACTTCTTTCATCAAAAATCTCTTGTTCTCAGCAAAACCCTCTTTAAAATGTCATTGCCTAAGGAGTGTGGGTAATTTTTAAAGGATCACGAAGATAAACTGTTCTTGATACTTACAAAGTGTGACAATGATATTCTAATATAGAATGAGTACCTCCAAGGTTTTTCCTGTAATTCATGCAGTGTGTGTACATTTCTTTTTAACTTGGCTTTAATAAGACCTTAAACATGTCCGCAAGGCGTTTGACTGAATGAAAAGATAATCATTTCCTAAAGAGTTATGAAGATATCCATCCAATGGCCAAAATTTGAAGAATATATTTTCTGACTTCTGTAGTCTGAACACATTTCCAAAGAGATTTCAAAGCCAGTATCTGTCAGATTCTTTTCTTAATGAGTAATGAATGAAAATCTAAACTATATATATATATATATATATATAATATTCAGTCATTAGATATGACTAATTTAGTTATATATATTTAGTTAATGTATACTATATTTATATATTTGCATATATAAAGTATCAAGATTTTGGTGATTCTTTTCAGTGGACTAGTTTTTTCCACTTGATTAAATCTCCCCTTATGAATCTGTTTCATCCACTTAAAAAGATCCTGTTTCCCTTTTCAGTGCTGGCTCCCTGCATTACAGATAAGAGCTTAGTTTCACTGATTCTACATTGTAGTTCTTCTGGTAACACTAAACCTTAGATGCCCAATAACAATGTATTTGAAAAACAAATACATGGATAAATGGATGTTTTTAAAAAGCATCTGCCTCAAGTCCTCCTCTATTCTTCTCCCAGATGTTGGAAATTCTCACTGAGAGGCAAAGCTAAGATGAGAAAGTTGTCTTGGAGTGCCTCATACCACTTTGATCCATCAACACCTTGGTATAAATTAAAACACATTCCTCACATGTAACCTACTTGGATTACATTGGACATCAGACAGGAAAAAAGGGCAAATTTAGGGCTTTAGGTATTATCATCAGAGTCTGGTGCTTAGGCATCTTGGGAGCAGCGTGAGTGTACCAGGATTGCTGTTGTAGAGAAAATGGAAGTGAGGGTTGCTCACAGGAGAAGAGAAGGGAACCATAAAAGTGACCTATATCACATTCATGTCTAGGCCACTCCTGAACCGTTCTAGCTTTTAACCAGACAGCAAAGAACCATGGAAGTAACTTTAGGGATCACCTTCACCATCAGTTCCACTTTTAATGTACTCATTAAAAAAATATCATTTCATTTAAATCTTATACCGTCTGTGTGGCCACAGCAAGTAAGGTTAAAAAGATGAAATCTCTTACCCAAGTTTCCAGGGTTAGTAGATGGAGGTAGTGGGGTTCAGTACAGGGTTGTTAGATTCCAGAGACTCTGTACTTAATCACTCTAGTACACTCTTCCCTTAGCAGAAATTTATGGTTAAATGAAGGTTTATGAAGAAGACTTTGGTTTTTTCAGTCTGAGCAGAGTCAAGCTAAACTAGTAGCATCTGCCCTTACTCTTGGGGCATAATCCTCTTGCGGTCACCTGGGATCACTGAGTAACATACTTGCATCTTAACATATTTGATAGATTTTAACAAGGCATATAAGGAAAATTCAGCATTTGAATCTTCATTAAACCATCAGGTTTAACCACCTGTTTTAAAGCTCTGCCTATAGCTCTTGTATCACTGTATACACTATGGCTTTGGTTATCCTCCCCTAATTGAGATGTTTATAACACTCCCAAGGTACCACACCCCTTCCAAGCTTTTCTCTGCCCCTGGAGAATCTTATTGGAGAAGTCAGAGTAGCAGACAGGTTCTGTAGTCTTTATGTTTGGACTTGTTGCTTGGACTTGGAAAGATTTGTTCAATTTCACTATAATAAAATGCAAAAACTCATTTCAAAATGAATCGTGCAATGGCAATGGATTTGAAAGAGCTGGTGCACAAATAATGAAGCCATTGGTGAATTTCTCAACATATGTTTTTTTTTGAAGTTATAATGTAAGAATGCATGAAGCAATAATTAGAGAATTTATGACAGCATTAAGAACATATTATGCAAAGCTCACGCAAGGAAAGCCTTTTTCTGGGGTAGAAACTGGTTTATTCCGGTTATATCTGTATTGAAACATTGTTGTTGCTGGCAGAGAGCTAACATCATTTCCCTGATGCCTCATAAGCAGTGTTACCAAAAAAATGTACTTTGAACTAATTGGAACCCAGTGGGGAGGAAGGCAAAGCAGAAACTGTGAGATGTCAACTTGAAATTTTCCCCAGCAAGTGTTGTGGGCATTAGAACAAGTTTTTCACGGCCTCTCCCGTTGTGGAGCACAGGCTCCGGACGCACAGCCTCAGCGGCCATGGCTCACGGGCCCAGCCACTCCGCGGCATGTGGGATCTTCCCGGACCGGGGCATGAACCCGTGTCCCCTGCATCGGCAGGCGGATTCTCAACCACTGTGCCACCAGGGAAGCCCAGAACAAATTGTTTTTTAAGTCAAGTTTTCTCTCCACCTCCCCACCTCCATGATGAGGACAGTAGCCCCAGAAACCTCTCATTATTTACAACTGCCCTCACCAAGATAGAGTAAAGCAACATCAATGTGGACACAGAAGCTTTGGAAAGGAGGAAGACCACGTCAAAAATTATCTGAAGAAAAAAATCAAATCAAAGCTACCCACCCAGAGAGAAATCGAAGGTTATCGAAAAACAAGAATTAAACAATTCTCAAAGAAATAAATGTTGGAGTTCAAAAAATATGTCATATGTATAAAAAGGACAGAGAAACAAAAATAAATGCAAATTTATTTCATGAGAAAAGGGCCCATAGGGCATCCAGGAACCAGCCACTTAGCCATCAGAAATAATACTAAAGAATCTGATGGTTAAATTCATTCAGTGGCATTAGCAGGTCATAATCAATTAACAGTGAACAAATGTCTGCCTTTCCACTGAATAACAAGTTTTGTTGTTCAGAAGCGAAAATCTCATGATAACAGAATTTGTTCATATGTTTCACAGTAAATATATTCTTTTTTTTTTTTTTTTTTATCCTTTTCTGCTTTCACTGTGTTTGGGTTGCAACTTAATTGATCAATGCCAGCAATTGGATGAGCAGCAGCGGGGCGTAACAATCCAGAAAACAGTAAAACAGGCCAATTCGAACAGGCATGACGATGGCTTCCAGTGATGTCTCACCCAAACCCTATCTTTCCTGCCTGCTGAAGGAAGCCACGCACAGCTCGCAGCTCGAGAAGAACCTTCCAGGTCAGGAGCGAGCAGAATGGATGGAAACAAGGAAATAACTTAGGATGAAAATGGAGGCAATCCTGACACAAGAAGGAGTGTTTTATGGTCATTTTCTTATTACTAAGTAATTGTGACTTATGAGAAATACTTAAAAGCATATTTGAACATGTGCTCATTTATTGAAGTAATTTATGGAATTAAATACAAGAAGATGGTTAAAATTGAAACTGTCAAATATCGAAGCTGCCTACACTGAGTTTCAGTTACTCATGAATTCATCTTTCAAATTCTTACCTCTTGTCCACTAGCTTTATAGATATTCTATTCTATATTATTGTTCTGTGTGGATTCTATGATGTTTTATAGCAATAAAAATATGATTCTAGGGAAACACAGATATTTCTTAAATATTTCTGTGTAGAAGTTGTTGTGTAATCCCTGCCAGGCTGCAGAAACTGAGTTATTCCAGTTTTCCAGTTTTAAAAGTAACCAAACTTATGACCCAGTATTTTAAGGAGACAATGGGTAATGGTGTGACTGAGTTCAGGTAGGCGTGGGCATCAGAGTCCTGCTTCTGGCAGCTGTCTGACGTGGCCCCTTATTTCTCCACCTTCACTTGTACAATTCCCACCTGCCCTAACGGTGCTTCCTATCTATGCCAGGCTTCTATGTTGGTGCTGCTATATTTATCTCCCTTTCAGGCACTGCCCCATGTTCTGAACCCATGTTGACTTCTGGAAACTATCACATCTGCCCTCCTTTCAGATCCTCTTCTCTAACTTCCTTCACTCCAGATGAGGAATTTTCATTATGGCTATTCTTCAAGTTGAAAGAGTTGCAAAGGACTCACTCCTACAGATGAGATTTTCTCCAACTTTGTTTTTTTTTAATGGCTTGAGTCCTCATCTTTTCCCCAAGTCCCTAGGCTTTTTTTTTTTTTTTTTGCGGTACGCAGGCCTCTCACTGTTATGGCCTCTCCCGTTGCGGAGCACAGGGTCCGGACGCGCAGGCTCATTGGCCATGGCTCACGGGCCTAGCCGCTACGCGGCACGTGGGATCCTCCCGGACCGGGGCACGAACCCGTGTCCCGTGCATCGGCAGGCAGACTCTCAACCACTGCGCCACCAGGGAAGCCCATGCCTAGGCTTTTAAAACTCAGAAGCAAGGAATAGATTTTCTTTTTCTTTGCATTCTTTTGTTATATACATAAACTAAGGCGATGAGAATACAAAAATTGTCTACGCACTCAAATGAGGAGAAAAGATACAGGAAAAATGTTGGTCAACGTTTCACAAACATTATTCTATCATTTGCTAAAAGCTGCCTTTAGGTAATTCCCGGGACTTTTTTAATGTCTCTAAATTTACTTTCATTTTCCAAAATGCTCCTATGCTCCCCCTGCTAATCCTTGCTCAGCCCTGTCTACCATCGCCAAGGATACCCTTCCAAGAATTGCACACAGTGTTTACCCGTCTCATCGCAGACTCTAAAATATTTTTGCACACACTTACATTTTACCTACCATAGATCCTGAAAGTCTTTTTCCCTTCAAGTCTGAAACTCTTGTCAGGTCAAAACCAGTCAATCTGATGAATAAAGTCAGTCTTAAGGAGTGCAGAGCTAGGCCCACCGGAAGGCTCTTTGTCCTCCCATATAATATATGCATATTTCATGAGTTGCCCTCACCCCCAACTTAGCAACAATTTTAAGTCATTTCTGAGATGATCCAGTAGCCCTTTAGTACAAAGATAACAATGCCATGTACAATCTACAGCACTGGATTCAGGCTTGAGTCAGATTGTCATTCTCCTGAGAGTCAAGTATGAAGATCACACTTATTTCCATTACTTCAGGGGCTAATGAGGATGTCGAGAAAAAAATACAATCTCGAGTTGGCAACAAATCTTAAATAAATAAATAAATAGATTAATACACAAACAAGCACATGCGCACGCACACACACACACACACACACACAGACACACACACAGACACACTACGCAAAACAACTTACCGTGCCATTGCGAATGCAATTTTCATTTTAGGTAATAATTTGTTACTGTCTTAAAAGCTGAGGCTTCAGCTATTTCCTTGTAAATGCATATTATCCAGCATGGCAGTAATGATCAATTAACCAAATAAATATCTCTAAGAATATGGAAGCTATATATCCAATGGAAGAAGGAGCTGTTGTTGCTATTGGACAGAACACTCTTGCAGAGTTTGTTAATGGCTCATTAATCGGCTTTCAAATTCAGGGTGCATTTGAATTTTGGAGGGTAGGGAGCATATAACAGCATAAAAGAGCAGGTTTTAGATATAAAGAAGAGATTCTAATTCATGTGCTGTGATGCTTTTAGAGGCTCCTCTTACAACCTCTATGATCTCTTATTGAACCTTGAGTAGCTGTTTTATTTGTCCAATAGTATGAGGCTAATAGGTAAGCTGCAGCTTTCTAATATCACAGTAATGTTTTTCTGCTCAAGAATAACTTTTTATCTCTACTTCTGTGGTAGAATTGGTGAAACCAGATAATGAAATAACAGTAAGACTTAAAGCATTTATTCCAATTTGGTGTTGAAAAAACAACTTATGCCCTTAAGAAGAATTGATGCATATCATAAATTGAACAAGAGAAAAGGATGCACAGCAGGCTGATATCCTGAATCCCATGAGAAAACCTATTGGGGCAAATAGCTCAGCTCTTTATAAAGTAATGATTTCACTTAATGTTTAAATAAAACATGTATGTGCTAGCAAATATATTGTATCTCAAAAGCAAGTAGTTTATAACTGAATAAATGACATATGCCACTTCCTTTTCTTGTTACATTTTCAAAGAAAAGTTGCGGGAAGATTAAATAATGCTCACGAATGACTTTTAGTCTATTTGGGAAGAGTAACGGTTTTTTAAAAAGGAAGGAAAGTTAGGATATTACTCCTTTTGAAGTTGAAGAGGAATTTGGCAAGAAAAACATTGATGTCAATTATCAATTCTTTGTGAAATACTCACAAGAAGAGATGACATGAATGACTCATTTCTTAACAATATATATTTCATTCAATTGCTCCTATATTAAAAAGAAATTTCTATAAGGAAGAAGCACATATCTTTATGGTGCTTTTGTTTATTTGTTGTAGTTTATTTATTTACTTAGCAAAAAGAAAAAGGGGGGAGAAATTTGACACTCAATTCACACAGGCTAGGTCGAATTACAATTCACCTTACATTTGTTGGATTATACGTTCTGTTTTGCACTGCACAGCTGTTACGGAAGGTGAATTATGCCATGAAGATAAAATATAAAACACTGATCTCATTTTAAAAGATAATCTTAAAATACAACAACGACAGGAAATCTTAGACAAATTACTTTATCTGCCCAGTACTCAACTTCTACTTCTGCAAAATGTGAAGGAATCTAAAGATACTTCTATCCCTAGCGTTCTTTGATTCAGTATGTTTATGAAATGGAAATTTATGTCCCCACTCTGTATTTTGCAAAATACAAAATATTATACTTTCGGGGAAAGAAATGTCATTCTCATGCTGAAATTGGCTATACAGTAAGACTAAGATGCAATCATTGTTTTTAAGGAAGTGGTGGAAGGGACATGCCCAGCAGAAAGACAAGATCCAGCCTCATCCACCAGAACACAGGCACTACTCCCTGTGTTGTGTAGGAAGCCTACACAACCCACTGAACCAACTTTAGCCACTGGGGACAGACACCAAAAACAACGGGAACTACGAACCTTCAGCCTGCAAAAAGGAGACCCCAAACACAGTAAGATAAGAAAAATGAGAAGACAGAAAAACACACTGCAGATAATGGAGCAAGAGAAGAACTCACCAGACCTAACAAATGAAGAGGAAATAGGCAGTCTACCTGAAAAAGAATTCAGAATAATGATAGTAAAGATGATCCAAAGTCTTGGAAAGAGAATGGAGAAAATGCAAGAAACATTTAACAAGGACCTAGAAGAACTAAAGATGAAACAAGCAACGATGAACAACACAATAAATGAAATTAAAAATACTCTAGAAAGGATCAATAGCAGAATAACTGAGGCAGAAGAATGGATAAGTGACCTGGAAGATAAAGTAGTGGAAATAACTACTGCAGAGCAGAATAAAGAAAAAAGAATGAAAAGAACTGAGGACAGTCTCAGAGACCTCTGGGACAACATTAAACGCACCAACATTCGAATTATAGGGATTCCAGAAGAAGAAGAGAAAAAGAAAGGGACTGGGAAAATATTTGAAGAGATTATAGTTGAAAACTTCCCTAATATGGGAAAGGAAATAGTTAATCAAGTCCAGGAAGCACAGAGAGTCCCGTACAGCATAAATCCAAGGAGAAATACGCCAAGACACATATTAATCAAACTGTCAAAAATTAAATACAAAGAAAGCATATTAAAAGCAGCAAGGGAAAAACAACAAATAACACAAAAGGGAATCCCCATAAGGTTAACAGCTGATATTTCAGCAGAAACTCTGCAACCCAGAGGGGAGTGGCAGGACATATTTAAAGTGATGAAGGAGAAAAACCTAAAACTAAGATTACTCTACCCAGCAAGGATCTCATTCAGATTTGATGGAGAAATTAAAACATTTACAGACAAGCAAAAGCTGAGAGAGTTCAGCACCACCAAACCAGCTTTACAACAAATGCTAAAGGACCTTCTCTAGGCAAGAAACACAAGAGAAGCAAAAGACCTACAATAACAAACCCAAAACAATTAAGAGAATGGGAATAGGAACATACATATCAATAATTACTTTAAATGTAAATGGATTAAATGCTCCCACCAAAAGACACAGGCTGGCTGAACGGATACAAAAACAGGACCCATATATATGCTGTCTACAAGAGACCCACTTCAGACCTAAAGACACATACAGACTGAAAGTAAGGGGATGGAAAAAATATTCCATGCAAATGGAAACGAAAAGAAAGCTGGAGTAGCAATTCTCATATCACTCAAAACAGACTTTAAAATAAAGACTATTACAAGAGACAAGGAAGGACACTACATAATGATCAAGGGATCAATCCAAGAAGAAGTATAACAATTGTAAATATTTATGCAACCAACATAGGAGCACCTCAATACATAAGGCAAATACTAACAGCCATAAAAGGGGAAATCGACAATAACACATTCATAGTAGGGGACGTTAACACCCCACTTTCACCCATGGACAGATCATCCAAAATGAAAATAAATAAAGAAACACAAGCTTTAAATGATACATTAACAAGATGAACTTAATTGATATTTAGAGGACATTCCATCCAGAAACAACAGAATACACATTTTTCTCAAGTGTTCATGGAACATTGTCCAGCATAGATCATATCTTGGGTCACAAATCAAGCCTTGGTAAATTTAAGAAAATTGAAGTTGTATCAAGTATCTTTTCCAACCATAATGCTATGAGACTAGATGTCAATTACAAGAAAAGATCTGTAAAAAATACAAACACATGGAGGCTAAACAATACACTACTTGATAACGAAGTGATCACTGAAGAAATCAAAGAGGAAATCAAAAAATACCTAGAAACAAATGACAATGGAGACATGACGACCCAAAACCTATGGGATGCAGCAAAAGCAGTTCTAAGAGGGAAGTTCACAGCAATACAAGCCCACATTAAGAAACAGAAAACATCTCGAATAAACAACCTAACCTTGCACCTAAAGCAATTGGAGAAAGAAGAACAAAAAACCCCCCAAAGTTAGCAGAAGGAAAGAAATCATAAAAATCAGATCAGAAATAAATGAAAAAGAAATGAAGGAAATGATAGCAAAGATCAATAAAACTAAAAGCTGGTTCTTTGAGAAGAAAAACAGAGTTGATAAACCATTAGCCAGACTCATCAAGAAAAAAAGGGAGAAGACTCAAATCAATAGAATTAGAAATGAAAAAGGAGAACTAACAACTGACACTGCAGAAATACAAAAGATTATGAGAGATTACTACCAGCAACTCTATGCCAATAAAATGGACAACATGGAATAAATGGACAAATTCTTAGAAATGCACAACCTGCCAAGACTGAATCAGGAAGAAATAGAAAACATGAACAGACCAATCACAAGCACTGAAATTGAAACTGTGATTAAAAATCTTCCAACAGGGCTTCCCTGGTGGTGCAGTGGTTGGGAGTCCGCCTGCTGATGCAGGGTACACGGGATCTTGCCCCGGTCCGGGGGGATCCCTCATGCCGCGGAGAGGCTGGGCCCGTGACCCATGGCTGCTGAGCCTGCGTGTTTGGAGCTTGGGCTCCATGGCGGGTGAGGCAACGGTAGTTAGAGGCCCGCATACAGCAAAAAAAAAAATCTTTCAACAAACAAAAGCCCAGGACCAGATGGCTTCACAGCCGAGTCCTTTCAAACATTTAGAGAGGAGCTAACACTATCCTTCTCAAATTCTTCCAAAATATAGCAGAAGGAGGAACACTCCCAAACTCATTCTACGAGGCCACCATCACCCTGATACTAAAACCAGACAAGGATGTCACAAAGAAAGAAAACTACAGGCCAATATCACTGATGAACATACATGCAAAAATCCTCAACAAAATACTAGCAAACAGAATCCCACAGCACATTAAAAGGATCACACACCATGATTAAGTGGGGTTTATTCCAGGAATGCAAGGATTCTTCAATATACGCAAATCAATCAATGTGATACACCATATTAACAAATTGAAGGAGAAAAACCATATGGTCATCTCAATAGATGCAGAGAAAGCTTTCGACAAAATTCAACACCCATTTATGATAAAAACCCTTCAGAGAGTAGGCATAGAGGGAACTCTCCTCAACATAATAAAGGCCATATATGACAAACGCACAGCCAACATCGTCCTCAATGGTGAAAAACTGAAAGCATTTCCACTAAGATCAGGAACAAGACAAGGTTGCCCACTCTCACCACTCTTCTTCAACATAGTTTTGGAAGTTTTAGCCACAGCAATCAGAGAAGAAAAGGAAATAAAAGGAATCCAAATCGGAAAAGAAGAAGTAAAGCTGTCACTGTTGGCAGATGACATGATACTATACATAGAGAATCCTAAAGATGCTACCAGAAAACTACTAGAGCTAATCAATGAATTTGGTAAAGTAGCAGGATACAAAATTAATGCACAGAAATCTCTGGCATTCCTATACACTAACGATGAAAAATCTGAAAGTGAAATCAAGAAAACACTCCCATTTACCAATGCAACAAAAAGAATAAAATATCTAGGAATAAACCTACCTAAGGAGACAAAAGACCTGTATGCAGGAAATTATAAGACACTGCTGAAAGAAATTAAAGATGATACAAATAGATGGAGAGATATACCATGTTCTTGGATTGGAAGAATCAACATTATGAAAATGACTCTACTACCCAAAGCAATCTACAGATTCAATTCAATCCCTATCAAACTACCACTGGCATTTTTCACAGAACTAGAACAAAAAATTTCACAATTTGTATGGAAACACAAAAGACCCCGAATAGCCAAAGCAATCTTGAGAACGAAAAATGGAGCTGGAGGAATCAGGCTCCCTAACTTCAGACTATACTACAAAGCTACAGTAATCAAGACAGTATGGTACTGGCACAAAAACAGAAACATAGATCAATGGAACAGGATAGAAAGCCCAGAGAGAAACCCACGCACATATGGTCACCTTATCTTTGATAAAGGGGACAGGAATGTACAGTGAGGAAAGGACAGCCTCTTCAATAAGTGGTGCTGGGAAAACTGGACAGGTACATGTTAAAGTATGGGATTAGTTCACTCCCTAACACCATACACAAAAATAAGCTCAAAATGGATTCAAGACCTAAATGTAAGGCCAGAAACTATCAAACTCTTAGAGGAAAACATAGGCAGAACACTCTATGACATAAATCACAGCAAGATCCTTTTCGACCCACCTCCTAGAGAAATGGAAATAAAAACAAAAATAAACAAATGGGACCTAATGAAACTGCAAAGCTTTTGCACAGCAAAGGAAACCATAAACAAGACCAAAAGACAACCCTCAGAATGGGAGAAAATATTTGCAAATGAAGCAACTGACAAAGGGTAAATCTCCAAAATTTACAAGCAGCTCATGCAGCTCAATAACAAAAAGACAAACAACCCCATCCAAAAATGGGCAGAAGACCTAAATAGACATTTCTCCAAAGAAGATATACAGACTGCCAACAAACACATGAAAGAATCCTCAACATCATTAATCATTAGAGAAATGCAGATCAAAACTACAATGAGATATCATCTCACACCAGTCAGAATGGCCATCATCAAAAAATCTAGGAACAATAAATGCTGGAGAGGGTGTGGATAAAAGGGAACCCTCTTGCACTGCTGGTGGGAATGTGAATTGGTACAGCCACTATGGAGAACAGTATGGAGGTTCCTTACAAAACTACAAATAGAACTACCATATGACCCAGCAATCCCACTACTGGGTATATACCCTGAGAAAACCATAATTTAAAAAGAGTCATGTACCAAAATGTTCATTGCAGCTCTATTTACAATAGCCAGGAGATGGAAACAACCTAAGTGTCCATCATCGGATGAATGGATAAAGATGTGGCACATATATACAATGGAATATTACTCAGCCATAAAAAGGAACGAAATTGAGATATTTGTAATGGGGTGAGTGAAGCGTGAAGTAAGTCAGAAAGAGAAAGACAAATACCGTATGCTAACACATATATATGTAATTTAAGAAAAAAAAATGTCATGAAAAACCTAGGGGTAAAACAGGAATAAAGACACAGACCTACTAGAGAATGGACTTGAGGATATGGGGAGGGGGAAGGGTAAGCTGGGACAAAGTGAGAGAGTGACATGGACATATATATACTACCAAACGTAAAATAGATAGCTAGTGGGAAGCAGCCGCATAGCACAGGGAGATCAGCTAGGTGGTTTGTGACCACCTAGAGGGGTGGGATAGGGAGGGTGGGAGGGAGGGAGACACAAGAGGGAAGAGATATGGGAACATATGTATATGTATAACTGATTCACTTTGTTATAAAGCAGAAACTAACGCACCATTGTAAAGCAATTATACTCCAATAAAGATGAAAAAAAAAAGACACATGCACCCCAATGTTCATTGCTGCAAAAAAAAAAAGAAAGTGGTGGAAGGGAATGGAAATATTTTAATTATTCCTATTTGTATCTTACATTAGGCACACTAAATGTATGTGTAGAGAATATATATAAAAATGATTATTGAACCTTGACTTGGTATCTGCTCAAATTTAAATGATTTCACTTTGTAAAGATAATTTTGTGGCCTATCCTTCTGCCCTCTTTCTAAAAATAAGGGCTTGCAAATAAAATCCAAGTAATGGGTCAACTTCAGGAAAGTGAAACAAATTGAAGTGGTCTCCAGTATTTAGAGAACCAAAAAACATGTGACAAATCACTCAAAAAGTTACTATACAATCCAGGGAAAGGGAGATGAATCCAAACCAGCCAGTGTCACTTTCTTAACCTCTGGCTGTCCATGAGAATACTCACGTTGTCTGTGTAAAATTGAGGATGTTTGTATCTTTAGTGAGAAAAAAAACTGGTGAAGGAACATACATACTAAACTCTTTCCTTATCTCTTTCTTTATAATATATTATGCAAAGACCTTCTCTACTGTAGAATTAAAATTTTTAATATGAATTATTTAGAGTCATGTGTTTTGCATATTATTTCTTGACATTTGTGTGTGTGTGTGTGTGTTGTGTGTGTGTGGTGGGGGGGGAGAAAGGAGAAAGAAAAGGAAGGAAGGAAGGGAGGGAGGACGGAAGGAGGGGACGAGAGGGGAGGGAGGGACGGGAAAAGGGAAGGGTAAACAGTTATTTTTTAAAGATATTAAAATAATTTGGATGATTATTTATCTCTGTGTTTCCCACTAGCTTAATAACTATGTTTGAATATAGGGCAATAAATGATAGGGCATAGAATTTAGATAATAAGGACAAAAAGGGGGCACATCTCTCATTTTGAGACTAAAATATCACTTGGTGGGTTTCCTCAGAGTAATGAGACATTTGTCCCCCAAGAACTCACTACCGAGATTGT
Organism: Monodon monoceros; assembly: GCF_005190385.1. Classification (NCBI taxonomy): domain Eukaryota; kingdom Metazoa; phylum Chordata; class Mammalia; order Artiodactyla; family Monodontidae; genus Monodon; species Monodon monoceros. The sequence continues at coordinate 90,018,451 of NW_021703772.1, forward strand.
AAAGTCTGGTGCCAATTACGATGTGGGTACCTGACTATAGGAAATGGTATGATACCACTAACTCATTTCACCTGGGCTAACAGGAAACTGTCATACAAAAAGAGCTCTCACCTCAGGCTATATCTAAACCAGTTGCCTAGAGCTGAAAGATTAAATACATCACGCTACTGATAATTTCACCCATCTCATTTCCCTGAACTGAACTCATTCCAAACCGCGGGGTTTGAAATAACTTCAGTGACATCTCCAAAGAAAGTAACAATGGTCAAATTTTAAAAGAATAATCCAAACATCCTAGGAAACTTTTTAGGATTTTATCTTAAAGATTAATGTCAATGGCAAAGGAAATATTCTGCATGCCAATGTATATAACTAAATAATAATTTCACTAGAAAATATGAAGGCTGAAAGTATGAATTGAAATTGAAACCAAGGATAGCCTAGTAATGTCCTTCATATTAAAAAGAAGTAATGGGCAAAATGAAGTATTCAGGGTAGATATACTTGAAAATGGGGAAACATTTAAGTGAGGACAACTCGTGTATATATGTATGGTGTTAAGAGCAAAGACTCTAGAATCCGACTAGTGGACGTGACTCCCAACTTCACCACTAACTACCTAGCTAATTTTGGATAAATGACTCACTATCCATGCCTTAGTTTCCCCGTCTCATAATTGGCAGTGCAGTGGTACCGATAATACGTTCGCATAAGAATTGCAAATAAAATACTTAGAGCAGCGCTTGGCACGTAGTGAGTGCACACACACACACAGAAAACAGTATAATTAATAAGACACAAAGCATCGATTTTAAAGAAGAAAATTTTCTATACATTCATGTGGTTTTAAATTTGTCAAAATATGGTTTTATTAGAGTTTAGTCATATTGCTCGCTTCTTTTTGGCTGTCACCATCAAATGACAACACCAGTTATACTTAGCTCTAAGGATAAACTAGAGTTCTCCTCTTCTGTCCCGACAAAGTGAGAAAATTCAGAGAAGGCTTGCCTGTATGTGAGTGTCAGTTTCACACACTCTGGGCATCTGATGTAATGCTGAGTCCTTGTCTTTGAATTCTAGTGTTTGTCAATTAAAAGAAACTATCATTTCTTTCACCTTTAGCTAAAGTTCATCAGGCAATAAAGGTGATGAGAAACAAACAAAATGAAGTAGTAACAAGGGAAGGAGTTTCTTACTGCTATCTGCAGTCTAAGAGATAAACTAGGAACAATTTTATTTGATTTCATTACACGTTATTTACTTTCTGAGAACCAGTGGGATATAAATTATTCCCCAACATCAGTATTAAAAGTTTTTATGCTTTCCATGAGCAATTTTTCCCCTTCTACAACAAGAACAATTCTGGGAGCCAATATTTATTAATTACTTGTCTGAGTTAGCAGTTTCCAACTACCAAAGAGTTATTTTCAGATTAAAGAAATTATTATGTCACCTAACTTCTGGAAAAACATGCTAAAAGTTGTTAAAATAATATATTAAATAAAAATGAAAAAGAATAAGATTTTGCTATTGAGTAAGAATAAATGCTCACATACGTAAATATGCTCTAATTCGTGGATTTTTCTTCTATTTTATTCAATGACCTAAGAAGGTAACAACTAAACAAAATTATGATTGAAGAACATAGAGATGCAGCTCAATATTTTAATAATAGTTGAGAAAATATAAGCAAATTGAACAACTATTAGTTATGTTACTTTAGGGCAGGTTCAGTGATTATAGTAGTGAAATCTCATCCTTGGTTCTGTGCTTATGTCTCAATCCTCTAGAAAGCCATCAATTACCTATTGCAATTCCTTGCAAATGATACCAAATATTTAGAACTTGAAGAAAATAAGCATGAAATTCTTAGAGAGTTTCACTGTAAGGAAGACCAACACTTTGGGTTATCTACCTGTTCCATGAGAACATTCCTTGTCTGTTCTCATCCACATGGTCACAGGATGAACTAAGAGCCTGCCATATCACTTTCTCTTTCTTTCCCCTGTTGTTTTTTTTCGGTTACTTTTGTGCATTCTCCAAGTTCCTATTTTCCTTTCTTCCCTGAGCTCCTCCTCTCCTCCTTGCTCTCTCTCGGAATTCCTTGTTTATTTTCTTCATAGCACATATTACAATATAACATCCTCTTCTTTATTTGCTGTATACTTATCTATTTTCTGCTTATACTCTCTCTACTCTTGAGTGTTTGTGGACAGAATCTATCACCAATAAGCTATTCATAATATCATTTTTGAATGAAGGAACTAATAAAAGTACTGATTAACTCTCCAGATGGAAAAATAAAGCAAGTACCTTTTTTTCCCTATATAAAGGAATTATTTATGAACTGAGATGAAGACTTCAGTAAAATACAATAAAAAGGTAAAAATAAAGTGCATAATTTACGAATACAAGATTTTAAAATTTATAGACAATTACATATTGCACTTAAAAAACACCAGCTACTTAAGGAGCTAAGACATATTCATGAAAAAGGCACACAAGAGCAACATGGGACCCAATGATTGCTTAAATCAAAGATAATAGGATAAGAATTACAACCAAAGTTCTATTCTTGGAAATACTTGGTGTTCTTACTTTTTAAATAATGATAAAGCAAGAGTATGAACAAGTTATATGAAGGACAAGAAAAGGCCATTATCCTTAACTTAGATATTTCCAGTTATATTAAGTAATGTATTCTAATCACTGCTTATTATTCTAATCTTTATGATGTACTGAATTTCAAAAACCTTTAAAAAAAAGAAAAAATCCATTGATATCTGCTTCTCATGCAGATTTCTAAATTTTACCTTCTTCGAGAGATGGCAGACATGAGTCTAGGACTTGAAGTAGCCTGTGATTTTCCCTTTAGTCAATAAATGTGCATTAAGTGAATGTTTAACACACTTTGGCCTCTCTGGCCTCTGCTTGACTTCCCAGTTCTCAGACTCTGCTTTCTGCTGTTGCTAATAGAAGCCTGGACCTCCTAGCCATCCAGAATCTTGATCTCTTGATTTCCAGACCATTCCCTGAGCCTTGCTTTCTCCCTCATGCCACACCCATCCACCTTTGGTCCATACAGACCCTGAACTTTGCCTATGAACTGTTCTCCTACCCTCCACCCTGCTTGGACTAGCTCCTCTGATGTCCACTCTAACCTTTCACCGTAAAAAACATAGAGCCTTTTCTGCATAGAGCTTTTAGCATCTAGTCTAATAAATAGCCCAACTGAAACTAGATGAAGTGTTTGACAAAGGTCTCTTGAATCAATCTTCTAGCTGTTTAATTTCAATCCTAGGTTTGTTGGTGCCATTAGCAAGTGATGATAAAGGGTGATTTCAGTAGATTATGAAGGATTCCAGGATTCAAAATCAGTCCTTTTCAATTGAAGGATGTCACAGAGATATTTCAATCCTGAGTCTAAGGATGCTATGAGTGAGAGATGGAGTAATTTGCTAATATGAGCCATGTCTTTTAGACATGATAGACTGATTTGTTTCACACCTCCCCTTCTACTTGACAGAGCATATATTTACATAGCTTCATTTACTTATTCATTTACTTTTATTTCTTTATGGCATAAATTAAAATTATGTGTAAATTATAGAGTTTAAAAATAGCCCCTATAAACTGCAAACCAGATTATCTATATCTTATCACTTGATTACCAGTGTATAAAATATGTTTGTTGTGTTGAAAAATTTTTGACAGAAAAAGTGCTGAGAAAATGTACCTCAAATCAGTGATAAGTGAGATCAAGGTTATTAAGTACTATAATTTGATTGGAAATGTTTCGGGGAAATTGACACAGTGCTAAATTAGAGAGGAAATGCTTCTCTCTTCCTCTTCCATCTTTTGAGGTGTCTCCGAACTTCATGTTGATGTAAACTAGTTATGGTTTTCCCCCACATATTCTAACATGATTGAGCAAAATTATCCCAATCATCTCAAACAAGTGAGAGGTTTTATCTCAGAAAGCTAAAGTGTCAATATTACTTTCTAGACACTACACCTCAGGTCAGCTCCTAAGTCTGATTTTTGGTCTCCCATTCACTGCACCAAAATATTCTAGGGCTGCCCTCTGTTAGTCCTTCCTTCCTGTATATTTCTTAGCATCGTTTCCTGCACCAGAACTTCCTTCTTCCATAGTCAACATTTGCCTTTTGTAAGCGTCATTTATTCAGCCTACTCAAATGACAATTTAATTAGAATTAAAGTGGTAACAGGTAAAAAGGATATTAAAACCACTTATTGACAACAAAAATAAGTATTAATGTGATTCTTAATAAATTTAATATTGATTCAGTCTTGAAAAATGCAGGCCATGTGACAGGCTGGTTTGCAATTCTTCAGGATCTCTCTAAACAAACCATTTGAATGAATGCCTTCAATAACCATTATAAGACCTAGGGCCACCAGATACAGTTGTACTGGTTGTTCACTGCACAACAGCATCAAACTGAGGGAGCAAGTGGGGACTGGAATTTAGACTACACTCTGCTTGCCAAGTACACTCCCCAGCACAGGCCTACATCAGGCTAGAATACGGGGAACCTTTTCTTATTTCATACAAAGAAACTTAGCTGTTTGCCAAGCAGTGTATTCCCAGAGGAAAATCTGCTCAGAGAGGATACTGAGTTTTGTTAAATTTGCATAAAGGCTCTAGTGGTGACCCTGTTAATACCAGGTCTGCTGCTCCTTTGTATAATGATTATTTCTTCCATTTTGTACTTCTGTGGATATCATCAATATGTACAATTCTCCTAATTGTTTCCTGCCGAATACTAGATTTTGGAATCTTTACAAAGGTGTTCCTTACTACTCTTTTTAATACTTTATTTGAATCATTCCATGTTTTTAAATATTTACTTCATAATTCTGAACACTTTAGGTTGTCTTAGCACAAAGCTTTCAATTGTTAATGGATTTGGAAACATTTTAAACCTGTACCTAGACTACACTGCACATTGAGAATATTAATTTGACTTTATGAGTGAGAAAGAGTTCTGTTTTACAAAACCACTGCCAGGACAATACATATGTGACAATTATGAGGTCTAAGATATGAAAGTTCTGTGATAAATTTTTAAAAGTTTATGTTATATTTCTCATACTGGTATGGGTGTTATCTAGAAAATGATGTAGAAGTTAAATTTTTTCAAATCCTTCACTAGTCTTACCTGATATGGTTGGTATTAGATATATGCCTATAAGAAAATGTGCCCACAAGACTATAATCTGTTAAATTATTCAACTTCTCATTTCATCTGAAGTTAAGGAAATCCAGGTGTAATAAAGTCATTGAAATAATTGACATCAGAACTCCAGGAAAGGTTGAACTATCAGCCTTAGCTGATATGCTCTTTCTCCACCAGTATAGGAAATACTCAGAGTGGAAGCTGTGGATTGGGACACTCCTCCACTCCCCAGGAGGGTTAGTTGCTAATTAGACGGAGCTGAGTCCCTTTCCAGGAGTTGCTATCAGAGGAAGCTTGCACACTCCTAGAGGGCAACCCACACCCAGTTACTGATGAGGGGAATACAAATGCCTCCATTAAGGAAAACTATTGTACAGCACAGGGAAGTCTACTCAATACTCTGTAATGACCTGTGTGGGAAAAGAATCTAAAAAAGAGTATATATAACTCCTGTTATAATCTCAGGGTCATCGTTAAAACTTTCACCAGTAGTGAAACTGGTACTGGAATCCAGCAGAAGGAAATGCACTAGGAGGTGATGCAGTATTGCAGGATTTGGGAGGCCCAAGGGAAATTGTATGCATAAAGATTATGGAATCAGATAGATGGGAGCCATCAATGGACTGGTTAATCAGCAATATAAGGTGAATTAGAAGGGGGTCTCCTTAGCAGTGAACCATAGGATTCTCATCTCATCAGCCGAGGACAAAAACTGTTGATGTTCCATCCCAGGACAGAATCCTACGATTAGCAGAATTCCAGAAGAGGATGAACCATCAACCTTAGCAGATCTGCTATGCTGATTCAGGGCCCTGATGGTGAAGGAATAGGACCCGGAGACTTGAAATGGTTACATCTGTGTGGGAGAAGCTGGAATTCTTGAATTCCCAGATATGTCTGAACACTGTAGGTCACCACTAGCCTATTCCTCTCTTGTTTAAAAGCTTTAGCATTCTCTCCTTGCTTAAATATGATGCAAAGCATTTTGTTGGATAATGTGTGCTCCTTTCAGGATCTACTGCCATCTGCCTTCTTATACATCAGACCACTAAACAGGTCAACTCACAACATAACCCTGCCTTGCCAAGGAGTCCGGGGCTTGCTAAGGAAGAAAATGAGACAGTGTGTGAAGGGAGCTATGGGACCTGGTCTATACATAGGGGCAAGAACATGGAGAGTGTCTGTGGTATTGGATGCTGAGAACGTTGGATCAATGGAAGGCAGAATGTAAAGTAAAATGAAAGAGACTATCAAGATGAGAGTATTCACATGTAATACAAGATTTTTTATCCTGGAGTTATAACCTATAAAAAGTCCCCTGGGAGATAGTGCTCATACACCCTGATTGGTTTTTAGAAGCTTGGATAAAGAGATGGCAAACACTAAGAGAAGTAGAGATGCTGGATCTATCATGGGAAAGAGTGGAGGAAAGGATCAAATGTCTCAGATGAATGAGCATTCTAGAGTGGACGTACTATCTGAAACCAGAACACTAACTGACTACAGTGGGAGACCCAGAGGACACTTTATTTACCAAAGTGCTAATGGATGTGTTGCCCAGATAGGCACCAACATTATTAATAAACCCAGTGAAGTTGTCCTCTGCAGACCAGAGATACTGCTGAAGGACTGGGCAAGGTCCTGAGAGCAATGTGGGAGTACACTCCCCAAATCCTAGAGGCTGTGTAGTAGCACTTGACCGTTAGAAACAAGTAGGGTGCAGTTATCCCCATGAGTATCATGGCTAGACATAAAAAGCAAACCTGTATTCCCTACTTCTAAAAAATATAAACTAGGAACTTTGTTTTTTCATCGTCCCAGTTAACAACCGTGAAGATTCAGAGCTGGGTTAGTACAATGAACCACATTTTTGCTAAATCATTCTTAAGAAGGCAATAGAAATTGAATAAAGGTTACATGGATTCCAGGACCATGTCTTTTTCCTTGATCTATAAGATGTAATTCAATAAAGCCTACGCAACACACAGAAGGTAATACTCCAACGACGACATCTGTGAAAAGCAACTTTATTTCTGCTAACAAGGTAAGACCATTCTTCTGATCCTTCTAACAGATTTCATCTTCCTTTTGAAAGACTGACATGTACACACAAATTCTTAATTTGATAGGATGCTCAGAAATGGGAAATAAAACTTCTATAACCATTATAGGTTATATTATTAAAGGTTTATATTATCTTAAAGGTTATATATATCATTAAAGGTTTATATTATCTTAACAGTGGATATTTCTAGGTATTAGGATAACTGGTGTGTTGGTAATTCTCTGCTCTTCTACATCCGTTCTCTACCCTTCTTTGCCCTGACTGGTCCTTGGGTGTTGTTTCCTATGGAATTCATCTCTCAGGCTCTCTTGCCTTCTCTTGGTTCAGCCAGTGAGAGGCAATCTCAGAGTCGAACAGTGCAGAAAATGAAGGTTGAGTGATATACTTTCCTGCCTCCCGTTCTGGCCGTAGTTTTCAGTTCTATGTATGAATTCATTTCCTATTGGACGGCCACTCTTCCAAGGTTATAATTCTTGTCCAGTTTCAGTAATACTCTTCCCTCCCTGTGCCCTTGTAAACAGAGGAATTGTAATCATTTCCCAGGGATATTAGGCTCTGAGTGTGTAGGGTCCCTTTTCGGTTCCCTTAACCCTGCCCACACTCCTATAAATAATCCCATTGTTAACTCCTTTCCCTTAAATAAACCCTTTGAGTATACCATCTGTTTCCTGCTGGGATTCTGACAGACAAAGCAGGTGAATTTCTTTTTGTTCTTTATCCATATTTGTTTTTACTATAAACATGTATATTTGCAATGAAAAAGCAATGAAATTTCAAATTTCATATTATCATGCTAAATTTACCTCTTACCTTGAGGGGGAAAAATGAGAAATTTGTGACAATAATATTTTTCTTGAAAATATTAGTCACATTACACAAGCTGATGCAATAGCTATTTTTGGTTTGGCTTTAATGGTTGATTCCAAGTGAAAACGTTTCAGGGAGATGGAAGTAGGGAGTGGAGGGGTTACATCTTTAGGTTTTGCTTTGTTATGCCATGGATCACAGCAAAGTTCAAGTTTGTTTCTTTCTTCCGGGGTTTCTGTCCAGAGCTAAGAGCTTATATTACTGACAGTCAAAGTTATAGGTGAACTAAGATGAGCAGGGCAGATATCCAAAACTGAACACAGTAAGTTGTTTAATTCTTTAAAAAATAAAAAAGGCAGCACATGCAGGATGTTTGTTCTCATAAGCTTATTGCCGTATCTATTCATCTGCTTCATCTTGTTGCTTATTCGAGGTAGTGCTTAAAAATACCCCATTGTCACATAATAATATACATAATAATGTATGCAAACACAACCTCTTCATTTTGATTTCAAGCATTTTACTAGAAAAATAAAAGTTCTGGCTATGTTTAAAGTTGCCTAGATTAGGAAATACTTGTCTAATTCGAAACCCTAGCTTGGATTTCAATACCTAGAGATACTCTTTCTCCCCCATGTTTTATTATGAGGGAAGTAATTAAGTTCCTGTATTTAGAAAGAATTGGTTTGCTGCTTAGACACATCATTTACTTTTTACTCAGCGGCTCCCTGGGAAGGCAGACAGATAGAGCTTCCTATGCCTGCCTCTGCATCTGCGCAGTGTGTGCAAAACAAACACCCAAACTCTTTGGGGACCCCTCAGTTAGAAAGGGAAATAATGAAAATATTTTATCAGGAGAGAAATGTCAGTTTCTGACAAGCTCATCTCTGTGGTACCCCTTCAGCTGAGATATTAGAGAAGAAAATATATGGGCATATATCTCATACAGAACCCTTAACATTATGATTCTCCCATCCAAGGATGGTCTGAAATGAGGCACCTCCCCACTATAGGATAAGACATCACTATTTAGCGTTGGAAGAGACACAGTAGGGATCATGTTGTTCAACCTCCGTCCCAACACACACACACACACACACACACCCACACACATTATGGGTGAAGAAAATGAGACTCGGGTTAAGAACATTCTCCAGGGTTACACAGCTACTTAGTGCCAGCACACTTGTCTCTCTGACCAGTTCACCCAGCACATCAAGCTGCCACCACTGCTGTAATTTAACTTGGTTTAACATCTTCTTATGTCCTATTATGCATCCTTTTCAGTTTCATTCAATACACATTTATTGAGAATTTACCATGAGTCCAACGCTGTGCTTAGTGCTAGAGATTTTATGCCAGACATTGGGAACTTGGGCTGAATGACAGGCAGTATTATTAGGAAGGCAAATGTCAAAAAGGAATCAATATCTCTGAACTCAGGTCAGTAAGAAGGGTGTGTTGAGAACTGCAAATGCATATCTTTTGAGATGAATGAATTCTATGTTGAGTGGCATTCACTGGTCAGTTACACTCTGAACCATCTAAATGTTATGAACAGGAAATATAATTGTAAGTAAATATTGATGGCATGGCAAAAAGTTCTCATCAGTGACACTTGAAGCCATAGTTGTTGGTAGATTACCGAGGGAGCTTTATAGAATAAGAGAAGGGAAGGAATAATCATAGAACTCTGGGAAACATCAACATTTAAGATGTAGTGTCAGGAAGAAATGCCTCAAATGACACCAAGAAGCCACAGCCAGGAGGAGAGACTTAGAAATTCAATTGTGAGTGACAGATCCCAAGCCACGATTAGAAAAGGGCTTTTTGTTCCATTGGTTTGGTTTGCTTAACAGAGGGACTCAACAGCATCGTTAACTATGCAAGAGATTAAATCATCAAAGGACTTACTAGTGTCCTCCAATTTCAGCATTTATAAAGACATCACGGGACTTCCCTGGTGGCGCAGTGGTTAACACTCCGTGCTCCCAGTGCAGGGGGCCCAGGTTCAATCCCTGGTCAGGGAACTAGATCCTACATGCACGCCACAACTAAGGAGTCACATGCCGCAACTAAGGAGCCCACTTAACACAGTTAAGATCCGGCCCAACGAAATAAATATTAAAATATAAATATTTTTTAAAAAGATATTGTTTATATGGACAAGAGTAACTTCAACGAAGTTGTAAAAGTGGAACTACAGTTACCGTGAGATAAGGAGTTAAGAGGAGGTGAGAAGGTGGTGGCAGGTATTCGTCATCTCCTTTTTAAAGAAATTAAGCCAGAGAGAAATGTGGTTGAAGGAAAGTATTGTCTGTAAGAAGAAAGAGGTCTGGGGCAAGTCCTGGATTTAGAGGCAAGAGTATATTTCTTTCTGTTCTGTTCTTTTTTCCCCCTAAACATCCCTAGTGAGATAGTGACCAAGGAAATATATATTTCTTCTAAATAACATATAGACAAATGTGTGTGTGTGTGTGTGTGTGTGTGTGTGAGAGAGTGTGAGGGTACAATGGAGAAGGGAAAAGTAGTTCTTAACTCAGTCTGTCATGTCACAGTATCATCAGTACGGGTGCATTAGGCTTGGTGATTTTGGGAGTCAGTTGTGCTCTTACATCGCGGGTACCACAGATGGGAGTATTACCAAATGTAACCATGGTGATTAGCCCTGACAACTCAGTCCTGACAGATTCACTCAGATTTGCTGTTGTGAAATGATTCAGAGCTGAAGAGAGATATTTATCAACAGAAAACTGCCAAATGACACTGAGGGATTGAGGTTAAAAAATAAAGTACAGCTCCTTCACCTGAGTCACCCATCTTAGATTCCTGCCACGTGAAATGGTCACTCTGAACCGCCTCCAGACAAAGTAGAAGTCTGATAGTTTCCCCAATATTTCTCCAGTTACTGTAAGGTACCTCCCTTCCAGGAAGAAAGTCACAGTATTTCCGTAAGAAATTAAATCGTACACCATTTTAAATCAAAATTAATTGCATGATCAGGAACAGTAAAATGCTCAGGAACAGTAAAATTTTCAATACACAGTGAAAATCCTCTCAGCATGGACACATTCCATGCAAAGAATTAGACTGTCTAAAATTAGCTCACATTATTATTCAATGATGTGTCAAATGAAATGAGCTAAAATAGATTGATGTTGCTACCTGGTCACTGGGATGCAGCAAGCTGCACCACAAGAGAATCAGGTGGTGATGCTAAAATAGCAACAGCCTGACATTCTCAAACATTCAACGTGTGGTGTCAGTGGCAAAGCAGTATCTCTAGCAATTATGGATACTACCTGTCATATTCTATGCTTCCCTGCCCAGTATCAACCTACCACCCCTCAAAATTTAGGAATCCCTGGAGTTCCCGGGGCTTCAACTGAGATGTTGAAGGTCTTATTCCTAATCCAGTTGCAGAAAAGAGAAAGAGTGTTTCACAACTTCCTTGTGTGTTCAGTTCTTCAGGGTTGAGTGAGTACTAGTTTAATCCACACTGCCTAGAAAAAGTAACAAGGGTGAGTCAAATTTTTCTTGAGATCTTTGGAACTTTCTTCCTTCCTCCCACTATCCCAGAGACTCTCCAAACTTCTGTCCATCCCAGTCCTAACATGAGCCACCATGACAAGGAAAACAGGGACTGAAATGGCAATGAGCCAAGGTCACTGCCAGGTGCCAAGGACCATTCTGCTTGTCTATGAAGTCACTCCTGGCATCAAAGTCCGACCTGTTCAGTGAAGAGATAGAAATGGAATAATAAAAGATAGCTGCTCATCCTTCGGCCTTACCTTATATCTGGGCTTCTACAAAGCAGTCTTTTCACTTGAATTCTAGCACTGAGAGAGCCAGACAGTTTTGAAGCTTGCCAAATTATCAGGGATCTGAACAAACCCCAAGTCTAGAACAATAAAGTTAAATTTGGGGTTAAGGAGAACATTAATGCAGTTCTTTATTTCTTACTGAATATGTAATTCTGGCTGGATAGTAGGACAGTAGAGGATGCTTTGATGCTCTGCTCTGATCCACTGTATTGGACCACACACCCAGCCCCAGGTGCTATGAGTGGGGGTTTTTAACAATTTACTATCCATCCCCCTGCCCCATGGGCAGCCAGTGACTGAGTTAAGGACACGAAACACCAGTTCCCTTGTGTCAAATTGCGAACAACTCCGTGCACAGCACTTTCTGTGCTCCAGCATTTCCTGTGGAATCAGGCTAATACGAGCCACGAACAGACACCATGTTTTGCTTAGTTTTTTGTCCCTGCCCTGTCCTACTTCTTTCACTTACCTTCTTTGAGAACATTCCCTCAATAAAGTCACTGTCTCATGAGCCCCTGCCTCAGGCTCTGCTGCTAAAACTCCCAACCTAAGACAAGTACCTACTCCATAGGATTAGTTAAAAAATAAGCAAGAAAAGACATGTAAATCATATGCTTTAGAAAAAAGGTTTCATATTATTAATAATAAACAGGAAGATAAGAATCCAAGGAAGCAAGTGCTAGAGTGAACATTTGTACAAGGTCCAAAATTCTATGCAATCGACATTGGCCAGTGTGCCAGGAGATAAAGCTGCATATGAAGCAAGGGTATTTTCTTTTGAGGGGGAGTCCCTTAAATCCCCACGGGGAGCAAGAACTGACAGCAGGCTCTGGGGCCAAAAAGCTCTCTGGATTGGACTGGCTGAGTATGGGGAGCAAAGCAGGGAGGACCTGCTTACTACTGACAGAAGTATTTATTATTTAGAAACCATAGCTAATATGCCATGACAGTCCTGAGAGAGAATGATTACATAATAATATAAATCATATGGTAAATAAATTCTGATTTTGAAATTTGCATTAGGACGATTGGGCAATTATATTTTATAAAACAGGAAACAAATTTTTCAGTCTTTCTTTTTTTGTTGTTAGAAATTGTACATGGTAAATATATTGATACATCCACCAAGAGTAATGATAAATCCTACAGTGAAAATAATTGTACTTTAGACACAGGCTCATCAGAGTTAAGTGATGTAGACATCATTTCTCACTAATTTTGTGTCCAAAGAAATTAAGCTTCAGGCTGTGGAAAAGAGCTATACATTTTAAAAGCTTTATTTGAAAATGATCCTAAGTTAAAAATCTCCTCATGTAGACTCATAATGTAATAGTTATAATCCTAGGTCCTAAAATCTCTGATCAGATGTCAGTTCCTACAGAGATAAAACTTTCTTTTAACTGATTCAGTTTGTTATAAAGCAGAAACTAACACACCATTGTAAAGCAATTATACCCCAATGAAGATGTTAAAAAAAAAAAAAAGAATTAGAATATGGTCATAAAAAAAACAAACTTTCTTTTAGAGGTTTTTTTTTATCATAGTTGATATTCACTAACTGCTTTTTGATAAGCCAATGAATAAATAAGAATTAATTAATGTAGGATTTCAATTGGGACACTTTTCCATCTTAGTGAAAACCCTAGATACTTAAGAAGTTTCTCAGTATTTAATTATGTAATCCCATATTTTAAAATATGGGGAAAATATCCCATATTTTATTTAACCTATCTTCCAGAGATAAGTATTTGGATCTTTTTCTCTAATTTTTTACCAAGAAATATTGTAATGAATAATTTTTCATATATTTTTATAAATCTCAATTTTATGTAGGATAGATCCTAGAAGATACATCTCAAATCATATGGATATTGTTAATTTAAATAGTTTTAAACATAATTTCAAGTGTCTTTTTAATATTCTATTCTCTTGTTCATGTCTCCAGAGAGTTTATGAGACCACCTATTTCCTTCTACCTTCCACAACTTTGAATACCAATTATAACAGTCTTCAGAAAAGTACTCTAACAATTCCTCTCATCCGTCTCCACATATGCCATCCCTCCCGTCAAGAGGGGAGGCTAATTCTCTCCCTTTGAATCTCCACCGTTTGACTTGTTTTGACCAGCAGAATGCAGGAAAGGAGGCACTGTGCCGGTTCTAGGTCAAGCTCCGAAGCGACCAGCACCTTCTACTTTTGGTCAGGAAAGGCAGCCATGATGCTTTAAATAAAAACAAGCTCAAGACTGGTGAATAAATGCTATGATATCACATGGAGAAAGAGAAAAGCCACATGAAGGAGCATAATGAACCAGATGTTACTAGTGAAGCCTTCTAAGACTTTCCAGTCCAGCCCAGCTACCAGCTGAATTCAGCAGCATTGGTGAGCCCAGCCAATGCCACTGGAGCGAATTAACTGATCCCCATTCAAATTCCTGAAGTACAGAGAGGAGGAAAAATAAGTAGCTGTTGTTTTAAGCCACCATGTTTTGAGATGATTTGCTGTGCAGAAATATATATGTGAAAAATTATTTAATATTTACCAATATGATTGTCAAAAAGAATCCTTTGTATTAATTTTAGTAACATTAGATATCAGTGAAGTTAAATATCTTCTCATATCTATTGGTTATTTCTATTCCCACTTTCGTACTCTGCCAATCTCAAAGTTTTGTGCTCTGCCAAAATTTGTATTATATTGTTCATCTTGTCATTATGGAGAAAATAAATCTCTGTAAACTTTTATACTAAAGATTAAATTTTCTGTTATGACTTTTGCAAAAAAAATCACATATTTTCCTCAGTTGGCACGTGGTACGTGTGGTGTGTGTGTTTATATGAATGCTTTGCATACATCTTTATCATATATTTCCTTTATGATTTCACATTTAAAAATGTGGTATATGATGAGACTTTTAAAATATTCAACCAGTTTTATTCCATCCATAGTTTTATTCTTAAAGTTTATATTATGTGATACTTAAAGCTAGCCAAATATCTCAGTGCCATCTAATTAAAAACCTATGCTTTCTCCATGTTTAGTATTAAAGCACTTTTACGTGTGGCTAATTCTTATCATTACACCTTAAAAAATTAAAAAATAGAAATATTCTAAGTATATTTTTATTGGTATTATATTGGATTCATAGACCATTGTAGAATAACTTTTTAGGATATTGGATTTCTATAAGATTCTTTTGAAATGTCTGGGATTTGTTTGTTTGCTTTTGTTTAATTATGTCCGTTTGAATGAGACACACATTCTCTTTTTTTTTTTTTAACCACTTGAGGTATAACTGACATACAAAAAGCTGTACATATTTAATTTATACAACTTGATGAGTTTGGAGATATGTAGATTGTCCACATTTCTTTTAATATTTATGCCTAAAGAGTTTATGTTGTTTACTGATGTGACTACAATATATCTTTATAGTTTGTTTTCTAAATGATTATTGGTAAACAGGGAAAATCAAGCATCGATCTGCAGAAGAATATAGGAAAAGGAAATTTGAGGGAGTAATTTCAAGTTTGGAAGGGTGTTTCTCTAAGAGTTATTAAGGAATGCTCTCAGGGGAAAAAAGGAACAAAGACTTCAGTCTGGAGAAGAGCCAAGTTCAAAAGGAAGGAAAACTGAAGCCTGCATGAAATTGAAGGAATAAAACCAGGATAAGTACCAAGGTCCTGGGATTTAGTGAACCTAAAGAGGCCACAGGAGGATGGGAAAGAGTTAGACAATTCATGATTTAAGTCCATGAGTTCTAACCCTGTACCTGAATGATCTTTGATTCAAGGAGTCCCATGGGTCCTGTCAGAGCTGGATGAATCCTGAAATATGGTAAACTGTGTTAGACACGACTTTGCTAACCAGTCATGGTCCTTAAATTAAACTGAGCAACCAGTGAGATGACTCAAATAGCAGTCAAATTACCACTAACATATCCTGGATCATCCCTGTGGATTACAGTGGAGTTAGAATCAATTCTGAAACAAAGACTCTAGGTGATGATACATTCCCTGACACTAGCAGTGTGAAAAGAATACAAAATGTCAGCACTTTCATGAATACTTAAGCACAAAGGATAAGAATTTCTTCCACACAAATTTAGGTTTGCTAGTTTTCCTAATATTTATACATTTACAAATGAGAAAATTGAGGCTACAAGGGCAAAAAGTTACCACTGATTGCTATTACTATTTACAATAACAAGGTATTCATAATATGAATTCCACTCCCTTTTGGAACAGGAAAGAATAGAAAAATAAATACATTAATAACAAAATGGAATAATCAGAAGTATTGTGAATACTATAAGTACGTGGGTGAGGGTAATGTGTGCTCCCACAAGTGTCTCACAAGGAATTGCTGGAGGTTGAAGAAAATGGATAAACATGTAGCAACAGTTTGATGAGGACATTTTCAAGAAGCCAGTCCTTAGACTCCATCCTATCTGGGCCAATGACCTCTTGGTAGAAAGTTCTAAATAAATGAACAAAAAGAAAGAAACTATAATTAAAAACATATACATAGTTTATGGAAATCAAGGTAGTAAGCGAACGAAAGGCTTAAAAGCCAAGTGAGAGATCACAGATGTAATCTGTTCTGCCAGATCAAACCACCTGAGGGTTCACAGAGGTTATGTAAGACATTTGGCTTATTTTAGAGGCACTGGATGTGAGTAAGTAGAGTGCAATTTTCTTATGCACAGCTATTAAAAGAATTTTTTAAAGCAACGGACTAAAACAGTAGTGTTCCCCAAAAAGTTTGCAGGTGATGGGAAGCTTGAGAAGACAAAGTATCCTAAAATGAGGAATCCAAATGAGCCTCAACTAAGGGGACCTGCATCCAGGTCATTGACATGACGAGACCTCCAAATTCCATCCGTTTGGGAAGACAATTCAGCATGACTCCCAAACACATCCAAGAAGAGAGATCTTCAAATTTCTCTGGGTCTCATCAACCCCCTCTAAACAGAAAATTGATTTCCGCTATTTAACTGCGTTTAGAGATCACAGGACCAAAGCTAGCAAATAAGTCTAGAAAAATGATCATATGCTGCTCAGGAGAGCCCCTAAATCAGGTGGTGAATGTGAAGTCTCAGAATGAGATGAACACAGAAAGTAATCAGGAAGTGCCAAAACAAATTAACCTTTTGGGCTCTTGTTACTAATGGAAAGTTGAAGCCTCCAGCGCTGTGTACACTTGTCAGGTCGGACAGGTGCCCTTTCCTAAGTCATAACCAACAACAGCCTGGGAGGAATTCTTTGACTCAGATGCTCTGAGCCGAGCAATATTCTTGAGAAATAGGCAGCTGTGTGCCCTGATTCTCATTTTCTCTTCCTCTCTATAAAAAATAATTTAAAATACCCGCTTTCTACTTTTCACAACAACCCTGCCTCAGAGCAGATGAAACAAGTGCGGCCAATTCCCCTAAAGCCGGTCAACCAAGCAGAACTTCCAAATGTCGCTGAACACCGATACTCTGTTCTCTCTCTGATGAGCAGATTTTCCCAACAGTCAGTTGGCAATTATTCAATGGCCCCCAGGACTGTCTAAGCACAGCTCAAACTCCGATCTTATTTCATCAGAAACACATGAAAAATTGACAGCAACTAGAAATGACATTCAGTAAAAGCAATCCTTAATATATATTGTATCAGCGTATGAAAATAGAAAAGGTTTCAGAATATTCAGTCCACTGACCAGAAACCCAGCACCAGATACTTTCTACAATTTGCACGTTTCAATACCTCTACCTTCATAGAAAGAGCCTAACTAGAAGTGATTTCAGGTAACAAAACAAAACAAAAGATTTAGAATTGGAACACCAGGGATTATAACTGTCACCTATTGACTCATTAAGTCATTGAACTGTTATGAACAAAGTGTTGAGCCCAGAAATAGAACCTCTTTGATGCAACCAGGGTACTTATTCTAAAGTGCAAATCATATCCATCCACAGATTGTCTACAGGATAAAGAACACATTCTTAATATAGTTTACAATTTGCTACTAAAGGTGGGTGTATGAGAATCTGTTAGAATTGCAGAATCTGAGGCTCCACCCCAGACCCCCAGAAACAGAGTCTTCATTTCTACCCAGCTCCCAAGTTATGCTGAAAGTGCCAATCTGCTGACTATACTTCAAGAAGCTCCAGTTTATAAAGACTTGTGTGACAAATTTTGATTTCTCCTCCCGCCTCATCTGTGTCCACCTCTCCCCTTCCCAGGTATGCTCCAAGCCCCAGACACACTTACTTACTTGAGGTTCACCCAAAGCAGGGACTGCCAGGATTTTATTTCTTTAAAAGCAAGTCTGATACTACTTCTTCCCCGGGCTTCTGCCCTGTATGAGCTACCCTTCCAATTCACCCTGTCTCATTTTCAAATAGCTCTCCTCTTCTAGGTGTCCATTTAGAAGCCACTTCTTTCAAGAAGCTTTCCTTAATACCCCAAATTGGATGAGTTCCCCTCCCCTTTCACTCCTATAACACCCTCTTCTGACCTCTATTGGAAAAGTAGCCCTATCTCTGTGCCTGCTCATGTACTCCTTTATGTCTGCCATTAGTCTTTAGGTGCTTTTGGGCTTTTTGTCTTGTTTATATCTTTATCAACAGGACTTGATAAAGTCCCTGGCAATACAGAGTGGCTAAATAGTTAATTGTTGAATAAATGCTTAAAAGATCTTTCAAGCATCTTCTCTAGGGCTATTTGTGTGTTAAACATTTTTAAGTCTTAAAATATATAAAAAAAAATTTCTCTAAGGGAATTTAAAATATTGAGAAACAGGGGAGGAATATGCATGGGGAAGGATGGATTCGGCAGGACCAATTCTGAGGAAAATCTGGTGATACTCATTTTGATGAATTGCTACCCCAAGTCTCTGGTGTAGAGAGGTGCTTCATAGGATAACCACAACTACTTTAGAATACGCTGTATTGTATTTTCTGTACCAAACAGCAGATTTTAAACTCACAGACTTATTTTCTTCTGCTGCTTTATGCTGCTTGACCGAGGACTGCTTAAACCTGGCAGTTTGCTTTGGATAGAAAAGTCTCAGCAAGGGGGATATTCCAATAGCACAACATAGTTTTCAGCGGTTGATATAAATGCATTGAGCTCACAGGTGCAGAGGTATTTAGATAGATGTGTATGTTTGTCTTATTCTCATGGAGAGGGTTAATGTAGTGTGTCTTATCTTTTTCAGACCATACGAACCTCTATTATATTTTTGTGTATCTTTATCGAATCATTTATCTAGATTTCAGTGGCAACCTGGGTACCTCACATAGCGCCACAAAAATATATATCAAAGTAATAAGAAAGTAGTTTCCTTTATTGTTTAGAAACTCAAAAAAAAAAAAAAGAAAAAGAAAAAACAGCTGTGTCTAAGGTAGAAGGAAAGCCATCTCTTTAGAGATCTGATTTGGATGTGTGAGCCTGTTTATCTGTTATAAGTTTCTTTCAAAGTGACAGTGGTATTTTAACAACAGGGAGCAAAAAGTCTTGGGTAAGTATGAGAGAACAGAAAAAGAAATACATAAACTTCCAAGTAAAACAATTTCTCCATGTGAATTATGACCAACGCACATCTGTTATTTTAATCTTTTTTCCTTTGCCACAAACTGTTGCCCAATCAAAACTGAGAAAGATGCTCTTCCAATTTATTAAGTCCATATGAAAGCATTGATCGATCATGATAATGGTTCCTGATTTGCTATTCTCATCAAATCTACTTTTCTTCTAACCCTAATTTTCTTTCCTTATTAAACCTTCATGTCTTCTAAGAGTCTTAAATGAAGGATTAAAGGTAGTTTAATGTATTTTCTAATAATCCTACAGAATTCTTCATCTCCCCCAGACCAACTTTTAATTTTCCTATACAAAATATAGAGTCAAGGATGTGGTTTTCAAATTTAATGACAACTTCAACACCACTACTATTTACTGAGTTTTTAGAAATTGATGTTCTAGCATTTGATTTAGTTGCTCTGACATGTTTATTTACCCTGACATATAGTTTACAGAAATATTGACATTTTTAATCTGAGAAAACTGAGGCTTAGTTACTAAGTGATTTGCCCAATTTAAAAACTAAAACCATAGGCAGAACACCCTATGACATAAATCACAGCAAGATCCTTTTTGACCCACCTCCTAGAGAAATGGAAATAAAAACAAAAATAAACAAATGGGACCTAATGAAATCCAAAGCTTTTGCACAGCAAAGGAAACCATAAACAAGACCAAAAGACAACCCTCAGAATGGGAGAAAATATTTGCAAATGAAGCAACTGACAGAGGATTAATCTCCAAAATTTAAAAGCAGCTCATGCAGCTCAATAACAAAAAAACAAACGACCCAATCCAAAAATGGGTAGAAGACCTAAAGAGACATTTCTCCAAAGAAGATATACAAATTGACAACAAACACATGAAAGAATGCTAAACATCATTAATCATTAGAGAAATGCAAATCAAAACTACAATGAGGTATCACCTCACACCAGTCAGAATGGCCATCATCAAAAAATCTACAAACAATAACTGCTGGAGAGGGTGTGGAGAAAAGGGAACCCTCTTGCACTGTTGGTGGGAATGTAAATTGATACAGCCACTATGAAGAACAGTATGGAGGTTCCTTAAAAAACTAAAAATAGAACTACCATATGACCCAGCAATCCCACTACTGGGCATATACCCTGAGAAAACCATAACTCAAAAAGAGTCATGTACCAAAATGTTCATTGCAGCTCTATTTACAATAGCCAGGACATGGAAGTAACCTAAGTGTCCATCGACAGATGAATGGACAAAGAAGATGTGGCACACATATACAATGGAATATTACTCAGCCATAAAAAAATGAAATTGAGTTATTTGTAGTGAGGTGGATAGACCTAGAGTCTGTCATACAGAGTGAAGTAAGTCAGAAAGAGAAAAACAAATACCGTATGCTAACACATATATATGGAGTCTAAAAAAAAAAAAAGGTTCTGAAAAACCTAGGGGCAGGATAGGAATAAAGATGCAGACGTAGAGAATGGACTTGAGGACACGGGAAGGGGGAAGGGCAAGCTGGGACTAAGTGATAGAGTACATGGACTTACATATACTACCAAATGTAAAATAGATAGCTAGTGGGAAGCAGCTGCATAGCACAGGGAGATCAGCTCGGCGCTCTGTGACCACCCAGAGGGGTGGGATAGGGAGGGTGGGAGGGAGACGCAAGAGGGAGGAGACATGGGGATATACGTATACGTATAGCTGATTCACTTTGTTATAAAGCAGAAACTAACACACCATTGTAAAGCAATTATACTCCAATAAAGATGTTAAAAAAAAAAAAACTAAAACTAGCAGAACTTGATTTGAATTTGGGTTTCCCAGTGTCAAACCTCATTCATACCATTGCAATATCTTAATTAAATATTCCAGTGCACAAGGAGACCCTTGATGTAAACTATGTATTTCGTTTACCATATCAAATGTATTTCCCATGAAGAAATAATGTGAGCTTATATTTTACATTCAGAGAAAATATTGTTTAAAAATAAAACTTTGTCCAATTGTAGAAAGAGAAAAATTACCAACAATTTTTCCCTAAGACCCATAAATCAGCAGGTGATGCAGAGATTTCCCATTTAGTATAAATCTCATTAGCTCTGTAATTTGTTCAATAGCACAATAAAAAGAAAATTCCAACTCATTAAAACCTTCTCAATCTTCACTGCTACAAGTACCTGATGAAATAAGTAAACAATTCAGCCTGCTTGGGAAGAAATTCTTTTTACTCAAAACTACAATGAATTTAACATCATACAAGGTCAGAGCCAATAACTGTGTGTCCGTACTTTGAAGAAAAAAAAAGAAATGGGCCATATATGAATCAGTAGTGGCTGAAGCACAAAGCATGAAGATACACCCCATGGGAAAAAAACAAAACCTTATTGCCAAGGTGTGTGGTCAATTATCATTATATCAGGTGTCATGGATCCTGATGGAGATTTACACTATACATTCCAAAGGGAAATGACTACTCATTTCCCTTTATTTTGACAGGTCCACAGGAAGCATTTTAATATAATGGAGGGAACACACTCTATATCTATGTGCTGATATGACTTAGGGCAAGTGACCATCTTCCCAGGGGCAGTTTCCATATCTACCAAATAATCTGTGAGAGCATTCTCAGTTCCACATTATTATGAGGCAATGATAGTATATCCTCCAACCTACAGTTACTACTAAGATGTATTTTTGATAGTAAGATATACTTAGAATAAAAGGTGAAAAAATGTCTTTAAATCATTTACATATAGTTTGAAGGTATAATCAATTACATATCACATTACTGTGTGACATGATTGTTTTCCATGATATCTATTTCATTCTTAAGTTTCCTGTGTATGCACATTGACTTTAGCACAATACACAAAATCAGTGTACTGAAATGAGGAAATAATCTTACCTTTTTATTGAATATGCGATGCATTCTGAAGTCATCGGTGCAATAGCTTCCTTGATTCTCCTACTGACATCTCAATATTCCTCGTGTCCAGGTCCCAAACTGGGAAAGTCTATTAAGTTGAGTTCTAGGGACTAAATCAGATTGGGTAAGATATTAATTTAAAGAAGTGAAAGTAGAGTTAACAAAGGAATTGAGCCATGCATAGCATCAAAGAAAGGAACCAAAGGAGAAGAATCCAATGCCAGGTCCGTGTGGTGAGGCTAAATCCTTCCTTCCTTAAACCATTAATTGTGGTTCTATTGTGTTCCAGGTCTGTTAGTTATTACGTACCCAGTGGTAAAGAAAACAGATGTAACTCCTGCCTGTATGGAGCTTAAAAGTCTAGTAGATATGGGCAAGACAGTAAAGAAAACAGCAGTCCCAGATCAATCTAGTGCATAAAATCCATGAAAAGGCAAACAGTTCAGTCCTTAGTAGCCAGAGAGGTCAGCAGGGCTTCAGGAAGTGTAGCACTGAATGGGAATTGTTGATACAAATTGTTCAGCAGGACATGGGTATTAATAAAAGGAAGAAAGGTTTTGTTCTGATCATGTACCAGCCACGTTAGAACAGAGGCAGCCGGCCCTTTAAAGCATTGGGCCAGGCTCTACCCACCAGAGCTTAACTCCACTCTTGCCTCTGGGAATAAAAAGAATAGTAGCTGATACCTAATGCTTATATTTTATATTGTGCCAGATAATGGTTCTAAATATGTTCTAAGACCCTTACATTTATCATTATGTCATTTGATTCTAAAAACACTCCTTTGAAGGAGGTGCTATTATTATCCTCATTTTACAGATGGGGAAACTAAAGCAAAGAGTAGGTTTAAAACTAATAAAACAGGTCACACAGGTGGTAAGTCGCAGAGCCAGGATTTACATCAGACCTCTGGCGTCAGAATTTGGCGCTTAATTGCTGTGCTGTTTTGCTTCTCAGTGCCATTTTATTTAGGCCAGATTATAAACAGCAAGTTCTACAGGATGAATAACCAAGCATCAAAGTGTTATCTTTACTATTCCCATGCTTACCTTCTGTCCCATCTGGTGTGATATCTTGGCATGTGCCTCGTGGCTGGGACCAAATGCTCACTTTCAACCACAGTTCTGGTACTTGGATGGAGCCCTGCTTCTTCTGCATTCGAGCTACTGCTTTGAACCTGTCTGGCACCAAGGTGTCACAAAACCAAGACTCAGTTAGCCTCGTTCTCACAAGCGTTCCAAAATCACATGTCCTGTCTCTGAACACAGAGTGGCTGGTGGGACTTGCAATCATCATTTATTTACATACACGTTAAATATTTTGTAACCGTTTACCATCTAGACATTACCTGCTTGCCTTGTTTTCCCCACACTTACATCCCACGTGGCTTCTTATCAGGGTCTACCTACCTTATTACTGTAATAGTGTAGAGTTTTGGGAGATGAACTTCTCAGAATATTCAGGAATAGATGTCATCAAAAATCTCAATTTAACATGTATGTCTGCTAGTCTGAGCCTCTGACCATTGCCCACAACCAGACCTGTCCCCTGATGCATGGGGTCACACCAGTGGAAGTATCAAGTGTCCAGATTATGGTTCTTCCACATATTTCTCTTGCCTCATGCCCACCATCAACTAATATAGAGCTTGTACACTCAGAGAAGCAACTACCATTAGGGACAAGCAGACAGCAGTGGGTGGCCCACATTTATTTCTCAAGCTATATGCCTTAGGATCTGTGTTTCCCAGAGGAGGAAGCCTTATCTACTCCTTCAGATTACACAAGGAGGCTGCCTTTCTCCAATTTTCATGGAAGTGCTGAGTAAAGATAGGTTAATGTGCCAGTAGCTTGGGTAACTGTGCAGATCTCCAGTGATGCCCAGGACCATGGCACTAACCCTTGGCCAAGATGGGGATGAAAGTTATCAGCTAGTGATCTATAGTGTGATTTTTAAAGACCAAAACCCCTCAGAAGGTACCACGTACCCATGTGTTTACATTGTTTATTGAAAAGCTGTAGGTTGATGATTTGCACCTCATTTGTATAGTTACACAGTCTGGATTGAGCTGCATTTAGCAGTACTTTGGATCCCCTGAGACTAAGGTAACTTGTATGTTTCTTGCAGGTTCATGATTTGAAAATAAAGCATTTCCCGTGCTCCTGAGAAAGGTCCCAGGAGCTGTGCCTGGAGGTCTTGGACCTCTCTGATATATGCCTAGGCTTTCTTTCTCCTGTTGTATCCTTCATCTTAATTAAAGCCTTATACGGAGTCTTATGGGTCCTTTCAATTATCTGATCTCATATAATTGCCATAAGGTGCCATATATGCAAGCTGTACAGCCCAACAATTATTCTGATGATTTCAAGTTTTTATTCTAGTTCTGTTTTTTGATATACAGTAAGAATAATAATATCTCCCATTTATTAAGCAAATATCACTTGGTAGGCACTGAACTATCTGCTTTACAAAATTATTTGATGATTAAAATATATATTGAACATATTTGATGTATCAGACAGGGTGGTAGATTTTTGGGGAACAGTAGCTACAAGAAAGTTTCTCTGGCATCTGCAGAACTTCTAACCTACCAATCAACACAGATGATACTACTTTCAGACTCACTTTCTGACCATACAAAAATCACTCACACAATACCTTTCGCAAAAAAAACAAATTATGGTTAATTTCACAGGTAGGTCTGTAGCAAATGCTTTTCCTTCTACTATACAGCCTGAATGCTGATAAATTTACTTCAACAATATTTTTAGCGATATCACTCTATTCTCCATATGGACGCATTTCTAATTACCTAGTTAAAATAGTTATTAGGCCATTTAGATGACTTGCTTTTTGTTATCTAGCTTTCATATGAAAAAGCATATTCCCACAATTTCAGAGCATGGAACACTGTCTCTGATGGCGGTGGAGGGATACTTAGCTATGCTATCACTGATAATACCATAACAGCCCGAGGCAGGGATTAGTAGGTATAAGCCTTAATAAAGCCAGCAGAAACATTCCACAACCCTGTTTTGGAGGTCATCCAAGAATAGTAGTTATTACCCTTCTATTATCATCATTATCTCTTGAAATTCCCCACTAGTTTATCTCGGAAAACTAGCAGATTTTAGTCATTAGATTGTTTGGTGGGGAGAAGGAGAATGCCTAGACTTACTTCCCAGCCTGAAAAAAGTTGTAGAGGATTCTACCAACCTGTTCCGTCTTTCCTGAGTTAAGTCTTGAACAATCCATGAAAACTGAGGCAACTGAGGCAGAGTATTGCACAAATAAAAATTAAAGAGAAAAGTGCAGAGGATAAAACTGACTCCCAGTGGTAATTCTGTCTTCCCAAGATCTTCTATTGTGAAGACAAGAAACAGTTCCAAAAATGGCCTTCCCTTTGGGGATCTTCTTTTCTCTCTTCATATTCTTCACCTATAAGCACAAAGACATATGAGTCTGTGCACACACACATACATGATCATCTTTCCAGTAACAAAATCCCAAAGTTAAACATTCTACAGCCCACCCTCCATATCCATGGTTTCTACATCGGTGGATTCAACCAACTGCAGATCAAAAATACTTGGGAAAAAATTTAGAAACTTTCAAAAAGCAAAACCTAGATTTGCAAATATATATACAGCATTTACATTGTATTTACAACCATTTACAGAGCATTTATATCGTATTAGGCATTATAAGTAATCTAAAGATGATTTAAAGTATATGGGAGGATGTCCGTAGGTTACATGCAAATACTATGCCATTTAAAAAATTTTTATTTTATATTGGAGTATAGTTGATTAACAATGCTGTGTTAGTTTCAGGTGTACAGCAAAGTGATTCAGTTATACATATACATGTGTCTGTTCTTTTTCAAATTCTTTTCCCATTTAGGTTATTACAAAATATTGAGCAGAGTTCTACGTGCTATACAGTAAGTCCGTGTTGGTTATTTGTTTTAAATATAGCAGTGTGTACATGTCAATCCCAAATATGTGAAATCTAAAAAAATAAAAAAGGTACAAATGAACTTATTTACAAAACAGAAAGAGACTCACAGACTTAGAATACTATGTCATTTTACATAAGAGGCTTGAGCATCTATGGATTTTGGTATCTACAGGGAGTCCTAGAACCAATCCCCCACAGATACCAAGGGATAACTGCAATGAGCTTTGTGACCCCAATATAATACCTAAAGTTGCCAAGATGGGAAGAATTTGTTTAGGTAATTAAAGAGATGAATAATTCCTATTTGTGAAGATCCAATCTAGGATTTGACCTAAGCAATCATTCTAGGATTTGCTAAGTTGCTAAGTACTCCCAATTCTAATGCTATATTTAGCAAATTATATACATGCAATAATAGAAGACCAATGAAGCCCAGGCTATAAAATCACCAGGGAACAGATTAGGCTGTATGCCACGAATAAAATTTAAATTCAATCAGAATATCAGGTCTATGTATATATCCCTAACATAGTGTTTTTTTTCCTTCTACCAATTATGAATACCTCCTGACTTTTATAAGGTAATAATAAATCTATTTCCAAATAATTGTGCAAGCAAAACAGCTGTTAGCTTTTACAGTTACATGACTAGATTATTTTCCTTTATGATATTCACATTTTTATCAAGTGCCTTGTAAACCTGATTTATTTCAACTAATATATAATAAAATCCTCACTACCTCAAATTATTGGCAGAATAAACTGTTCAGAATATGTACCATTTATAAGATAAAAAATTAATGCATATGATTGACATCTTTGTAGCATGTAACATCTTAAAAGAAATGAGTTGAAAATAATTCAATGTTTTCTTTTTTTTTTTTAATTTATTTTATTTATTTATTTTTGGCTGCACTGGGTCTTCATTGCTGTGCATGGGCTTCCTCTAGTTGTGTCGAGCGGGGGCTACTCTTCCTTGCAGTGCGCGGGCTTCTTATTGCGGTGGCTTCTCTTGTCGCAGAGCACAGGCTCTAGGCATGCGGGCTTCGGTAGTGTGGCATGCAGGCTCAGTAGTTGTGGTGCACGGGCTTAGTTGCTCCGCGGCATGTGGGATCTTCCCGGACCAGGGCTTGAACCTGTGTCCCTCACACTGGTGGGCGGATTCTTAACCACTGCGTCACCAGGGAAGCCCAATGTTTTCTTTTCAATAGGTGCTCACTAGGAATAATTCTATTTCTCCCATATGCAAATGAAGTGGACCATAACGCAGAATGACAACTTGTAACCATAGTGAGTTGAACATAGAAAAAAATCTCTGCAAAAGCACTGACATGTACCACTGATCAAACTTCAGCCTGATACCTTGATACCTTTGGATTCTGAAGAACAGGTGCTTAGTTAATGAAAGAGAACCTGTGAGAAAAAATATTATAAATTACTAAATCCTTATGTTTTTAAGGCTTTCAACAAAAAGAAAGCCAAAAAATAACAAGAAGACTTGGAATGAGCCTTCCTGAATTCATAGCATGGTCATTCCACTTACTAGTTTAATACCTTAACACCCCGATAATTCAATTCTCTTAATTGTAATATGGAGTAAACATCTATGCAGCCTGCTTTTGATATTTTTAATTTCACAAATACAACGCTAATATAGCCTTATCTGAAAAACACTTAAATAATTATGCAGAGAAAAACATGAATATTATCCACAATCCTCTTTCTTACTGCTTTCTCATCCTCTCCTCAGAAATTTCTAAAGTTAGGAATTTGATGTCTAGACACTCAGTACATTTTCTAGGTATTTATATACAAATATTATTTTCTTACAAATGCTATACGTGTTTTTCTAGAACTTTATTTTTTCTGTTAAGCATATATCTTACCAACATATTTGTATCATACATGTAGGCTTAACTAATTCTCTATGAATGTTCTGTGAATCTTTAAAGTATTAAAATATTCTCTTAATGACGGAGATGTTACAGTAGCATCTTTAAACAAACACATGAATATTTCATTGAGACAAAGTCATGGGATTACAGTTGCTGTCTCAAAGACTGAGTACTTTAAATTTTTGTATTATTGGCAAATCGCTTCTAAAAGGATTTACCAATTACGATTTCACTCTACATGAAGTTTTTTCTTTTTCTGTATCCTCAAACACTGGGTACTAACTTTCTTTAAAGTTTGAAAATGAGTAAAAATAAAAATGTTTAAATATACATTTCTCTGATGTTAATGCTTTTGTCCATCTATGTAAATGTTTACTAACCATTTGATGTGTATATCTTTTGTGAAATATCTCTTTCTGTCCTTCCTATATTGGTTTGTCTTTTAGACGTTTTTCACTCTCTGAAGGAAATTACATATCATATCAGACTTTATATCGCTGTTGGCCAATCTTCAGTATAGTTTCTGGATCTTAAAATTGCTGAGATATGTTTGTTGAAGTTCTTCCCCAATGATTGTGGCTTGTCAAATATTTTCATATTTTACTGTGTGTTTTAAATCTGAAATTACTAATATATTTTACACTATTTTTATTAGGTACTTAAACATTTGTGACTAATGTGTTTCTATGAGATAACATTTTTTTATTGCTATATGCTTCTTTTATCTTTTTAAAAATAGCATTTAAAGGTCAGTATTGATGAGTATGCAATCTAATGTTAGTATTGCTACATCACTGTAATTTTAGTTATCATCTGCCTGGTAAATCTTTTAACATTTCATTTCTTTATCATTCTCAAGCTTTGTCTCATTTATACAGGATTTACTTTTTCAAAAAATTCAAGAAAGTATTTACTTCTTAATACAAAATGTAGCATTCTATATTAGTGTGATTATTAATGGATTTTGCTTTATTCCTACCATTATATTTGGAATTTTTTATTAAGCTTTCGTTATTTTTTCTTTTCTGACTTTTCCTTTATTGTTTTCTTAATTCCAATATTTCTCCTCTAAATGGTTTAAAAATAAATATATAGAATTGTAATGTGATGATTACTGTCATATTTCTAGCACATTTGTTAAACAAGACCCAATAAATATCTATCTATACAAACTAGAATGCTTTCACTGCTGCTCCTTATTTTGAGTATGCTCAAGCCCCTTATGTAAAATGGCATACTATTCTAAGTCTGTGAGCTTAGATTTTGGTACCTAATTGCTATCAATACTTTTCAGCATAAAAGCAAAATTGGGAATTCCCTGGAGGTCCAGTGCTTAGGACTCCACACTTTCACTGCCGAGGGTCTGGGTTTGATCCCTTGTCAGGGAAATAAGATCCTGCAAGCCATGTGGCACGGCCAAAATAATAAAAATAAAAGCAAAATAATTGCTTAGAGTTAAATTTAAGATTTACTAAATTATTTGTGCCCACATTGTTTTTGTAGTTCATGATTTTTTTTCATGGATTTATTTTTCATTTTTCATCTTTCTGTGGTGTATAACTTTTTGGAAATAACTATTCCTCATATTAGACTGCTAGTATGGTCAAGTACAGAATTCTAGTTTCAACTCATTTTCTCTCACAAATTTGCTCCAGTGTCAAGTGGTCCCTGATTGCCAAGGGCACATTGATGATCCAAGGATTAGTTTGTGCACAAGCAGACACCTGATCCTCTGCTCTTATTTTCCCACTGGAATGACAGCTCTGATCCACGCCAATGGGACAGGACACCAGAAAATAATGTTGGGTCCTGTCAGTCTATTTATCTCTGAGCTGGACTCTGAATGTTGTAAATACTTGTATTTCTTTTCGAAACCACTCATGGAGAGAACTCCAACCCCATCTGGCATCAAGAACTATCTCCATCAAGAACTCTCAAAGCTTCATTTTCAATACTCCCAAACTTAGATTGTCAAGGATTTTGAATGGTTCCTCACCGCACGCAAATGTTACTCAGCCCATATTGGTGAGGTTATTCCCTCACCAATAGTGCCAGATTCTGGCTTCCTGTCTTCTCCCATAGCAGGATATTGTTTCAGTTTTTATGCTCAACTTTATATTTAAGGAAAACACAGCCTTGTTTAAGAAAGAATGACTTGTCTCAAGTCAGCATTTCTTTAAATCAACCATTACATAAACTTCATATTTTGAATCAGAAGACATGAGTGATGCATTCAAGTCTTATAGTTAGATTGAAATGCCTCTGTTCCTTCTTTATTTGCCTAATATAACTCTTCTTTCTTTGAATTCAGCTCCAGTATCACCTTCTCTGAGAAATTCTACCTGCCATCCAAAGAAAGATAGATGATAGATGATAGATCGATAGGTAGATAGAGTCTATACAGAGAATGCATATGTACATATATACACAATACAGTCTATTAAGAGTAAAAAAATAACCCCACAATTCTAAAGGACTGAAAAACAAGATGAAAAGCAACAGTCTTCAGAATGACTCTTCTCCATCCTTCCTTCTATTCCTGAGAAGTAATCTTCCTTTAAGCCATTTATCTTTTTAGTTTTAGTCATTTCTCCCATATTTCAAAATAATCAATAATCTCACCCAACATCCTCTATGAATCCCTTCTCCTTCCTGATTTTTCCTATAGCATTATTTTTAGTTATTCTCTTATTTCCTTTGTAACTTAAAGTGATATACTTATTTCACTTGTTTCTTTGATTCTATTCAGCAATTCCATTCTACTCTGCATAGAATGAGCACCTCTATTTTTTCCACTACATTTCAAAAAATAATCTGTATTTCCCACTTTGAAACAATTAAAATTTGCTAAGGAATTTGTTAGGGACTAAATTTTGCTCTGCCATGGACATCAAGTCTTTGTTAACCACAGATTGTCAGTAAAAATTAAGATTAAAAAAGAGTTTGTTATACTGCTTTTATAAACGTTTCTTAATTCAAGGTCATCTATGTTATAGAATTATACATCCTTCTCAAAGTCTCTGGTGTTGCAGCTCCTAAGCCCCTTGTGGAGAATCCTAGAATCAATGGCAAATGCATTCTCTTTCCTGATAGTCTATCAGTTGTTAAAATCATGCCACATTTTACTTAGTATTTGAACCATGGTTTTATTGTACAGTTTTTGTTTTCTAACATATCTGGTTTTCTCTTTATTATTCAACTTTGTATTCTCAGTGCATAATACATTATCAGAATGAGAGCAGATGCTGTTAGAGGTGATTGTAAAATTATGGAATGAATGAGTGGAAATTAAAGAAAGTATTTGTATCAAAGTACAGTTTGCCACTGTTTCATAATAGACACAGCATGCTTTTATTCCTCAGGAAGTACCCAATCTAATGCCATTATTTTCCATTGAAGTAATAGAGAAGTAAAGCACTGGGCCAAGATCAAACAGCTGGTTAGCAGGTCTGGGAGCTGAACCCAATTTCCTTACTCCCAAGTTCAAAATCCTTTCTACCCCACAACAAGTTCTTTATTTGCTAATGTTTGATCCTCACTTACTCCACAGGTCTACGTACAGCCCACACTCAGACCTGGAGGTCCCTGATGACAAAGGAAAGGTGGTCTTAAGAAAATGAATGTTATTTTTCTAAAACCTCAAAAGAATTACCAGTTGGTATATGCTTTGCAAGAAACCAATGTTAGTTGAGCATTTCCCATTTGTTTTGATCGTGGACAGTTAATCAAGTATTATTTTCTACCTCAACTATTGATGTGCTAAGGTTTCCAAAGATGCCTTGCCTTACTAGTTAATTAAGTCCAATTAAGAGTTTTTCAAAATCTATTTAAATTACATCTCTGTTTAATAAACTTTTGGGTGAATAAACAATCCATGTTTTCTCTCATTTTTCTTTTAACAAATCAATAAATACTTTATGATGTCTTAATAGATATTAAGTGAGTTGAAATTAGGTTTTTCTACCTCATTATAGAGTTAAGGCATTTTCAACATTTATATCAATAACTTCCACTGAGAATGCAAAATTTATCGTTTGGGAACCATAAATCTACATATGATTTTTAAATATTATAGGATTTGTTAAATCACTGCTATGATTTCTATTGGCACAATATTACTCATACCCCTAGGAAAGACAAGTCAAATGCATACAATCTGGAAAAATACCATAATTTCTTATTACAAGACAGTGAAGAAATTCTCTCAAAGAATGTTATCACTTTAAGCCATAACCATTTCAGTTTCAGGCTAGAAGAGATTTCTAGAGACATTTTGACCATGAAGGAGCATATACTTCTCCATCTAATCTCTATGTACCATCAAGGTTAAGAGTGAGTTTGAGGCAGAAGCAGAATTGGATGGATTGAGGTCTAGATAGAGCTGAAGTGCGGAAGGTACCAGGACAAAGACATGTTCAATGAGGAGAGAAGTATTAAATATGTATCCTCATACCAAAGGCACTAAGGATTGGCATGACAAAAAAATCTGGCTCTGACACTACTCGAAACAAAAGTTGCACATTTTGTGGACAAGAGAAGTTCAGGATTTAGCATGATCATGAGGAATTATTCATTCATTTTATATGGCAATTATTCATTATATGGTAAGGCGGTAAATAAGACAGGAGTGGATACCTCTTGTTTGTGCCTCCAAATTCACTTTCCTCCCTTTATACTACTCTGTGCCCAGGAATGCTTAGCTTATAGGGACTTTGACAAAAAAGGAATCCCACGACGTTGGGGGCTTCTAGCCAGTGGGGAGCTCCAACATTAGATCAAAGAGGAAGAAGGAAGGAGAATGAAGTCAGAATATTTATTCTCATAGCTACCTCCATTCAGAGTTGCCAAGGGCACTCGGGATTCTCCAAACTCCAAATGAGAATGATGGTGTCATGGGACTTTGTGCTATACTGAAGACCTAAACCCCAAATGTGATGGTATTTGGAGGTGGGTCCTTTGGGAAGGGAATTAGGTGTAGATGAAGTCATGAGGGTGGGGTTCCTATGATGGTATTAGTGCCCTATAAGAGGAACAGACCAGAACCCTCTCTCTCTGCCATGTGAGAACATAGCAAGAAGGTGGCCATCTGTAAGCCAAGAAGAGGGCCCTCACTAAAAGCCCAATCTTTCTAGACCTTGATCTTGGAATTTCCAACTTTCAGAATTTTGAGAAAATAAATGCCCATTGTTTATGCCACCCCATCTTTAACATTCTGTTATAGTAGCCTGAGCTAAGTCACTTAGCTCCACCCCTGAGTTGTACCTGTCCAGACAAAAGCTAGGAACCCTGAGAATTCATTTAGCTGATATGGGTCAAGCCACGGCAGCCCTTCTAGCTGCAGGGTTCCATGCTAGTGTGTCAGTGGCACATACAGTGGTGGAGGCACCTGGTGGTACCTCACTGATGTCATCACTGCACCGGCTCTACGGCAGGATTTTGAGGCTTCATCATTGGCCACAAGTGCTCTGAGCCTGGATTTCTGGCATTGCCAGAACTTCCTTTGAATAAACCCAACTTTTGCTTAAATTATCCAGAGTCAGTGTCTATTACTTTCAGCTAACAGTCTGGCATAGATCCATAGCTATTTTAAAATATTATTTTTAATATGTTTTCACGATTGTACAACTACTATAGCTAGTGTGTTTAATACAGGTTATTTTCGTGATCTCCAGAGAAGAATAGTTGAATATTGTGGTTGACTCTCTTCCTGGTTTAGCATAACACAGTGGCAAACTACCTCTACTTTCCACCCCCCACAAAAAAAAAAAAAAGCTGATATCTACATCTAAATTATAATTAGGCCTGGTTGTACATCCCTAGCTCTGAGGTGACTGGTCAATTTGGTCAAATTGGTCAATTCAGTACAACCATGCAGATGTACCAGAACATACAAAACCTCTGCCTGCAGAGAATAAGGTTAATAAACAGCTTCTCCTGTGCTTTATCTGTCAAGTTTACATGTAAGTCGCTTGTTCTTAGAATTGGTTCACTTAAGGCCAGACTGGGGTTTGGCTCATCGTTTACCTGACTCGGCTAGAAAATCACTCAATTTAAGTTACAGTATACTACAGCACAGTGAAAGCTATTTTCTAAGCTTTATTATGTCAGGGAACCAAAGATGGCCTAATGTGTTTCAAGCAGTTTTTAAAATCTTCTGGAATTGAATAGAGTAAGCTGCTATGTAAAAGCCATTTAGATGGGCTTATGTGATATTTAAGACATCCCTTATTATTCTCCAACAAAACATAATGCAGATCATTTTTACACTTTCATATGCAAAAGAGCTGTCTTTTCATATATTTACAGATCAAAATATCCTAATTATACTTTTATGCTAGTTATTGCTTGAATTAAGCTAAATTAAGACCAGTTAAATCTTTTATTTTCTTTCTTGGGGTAAAACCTAAGAATTTCCCTCAAAATTCATTTTCTACTTCTCTATTCTATACATTTAAATCCCCCAGTGTCTGAATGCTTTCTTCTACTTTTATCTCATTTCTTTTATTTCCCATCTATTCCCACTCCCTAACCATAAAGTATTTATGTTTGCCTTCAATCTAAGATATTGCCCACCTTCCAAAAGTATGTACTTTATTCTTTCAGAGCCTTTTATTCACTAGATAACAGTTAGCCAATCTAGTAAGTTTACCTTGTGATGATGTCGAGACTACTTAGTTTTCCTGTGTACATGGTATAATGGGAACCTTCCAAAGTCACTATGTAACCCAAAGATGGGAGAAGGAACTCTGAAATCTGGGTTCCATCTGAATTTTGCCATTGACTCTGCATTTAACCCTCAAGGTTTTTTTTCTTCCTTCTTGTTGTTAAAATGAGGGAATTAGACAGAGAAAAAATTTAGTTCAAAAATTTAGTGATTAAATGCTAACAGGAAAATTAATTTGAATGTGAGAAAAATCACACTGTTGATGGTCACTGTAACTTTGCACACAGGCAGAAGCATATTAATATCCTGAGATACCAAAGTGTGCAATACATCTGTGGTAGATTTAAGGAGGCCACATTTGTTTTACACTTTTCTCACTGAGAGGTAGGGTCAATGTTCCTTTTCCTTGGGTAACAGTGGACTGTGGCTGCTTGGCCAATATCAGTACGGTGAAAGATGGCCTCTGCCAATTTCCGGATCTATAAGAGACTGGCAGCTCCCACTTCCTGTCCCCTGAAACACTCACTGCTTAAACCTATGTGTTGAGACAGCAAAGGCAGTACCACGGAGAAGCCCGTGTGGACAGGAAATAGCCCCCAGCCAATATCCCTGACTGACCTCCCAGTTAGAGCCAGTAGCAATTCACCAGGCTTGTGAGTAAGCCATCTTGAAAATGGATACTCCAGTCGCAGGTGAGAAGCCCAGCTGATGTTTCATGGAACTGAAATGAACATCTCCACAGAGACCTGTCCAAACTGAAGATCTGTAGCAAAATAAATACTTTTTAAGCAACTAACTGCGTCAGGGAAGATGGATGATTGGGATATCACACAAGTACCCTCCATAATTCTCATTCCTCTCAATTCCCTATATTGTCCAATGCATGTTTTTGTATGTATGCGGGTAAAGGAAATTAGCTTTGGAAGTAAGAGATCCAGAAAAGTACCAGAAACAGTGGGGCAAACAAGTAAAAAATGACAAAGAGATTCAGTGGCATTTTAAACAGTTAAAGTATAATCTTGGGAAAAAAATCACAGGAAATCCATTGCTAATTTTAACATAGTTTTTCATCTTCTATTTCATGTCTCTTACTTCTCATTCAACCAAAGTTGATAACGGACAGTTTCGTTGACAGAATATGCTATCACATGTAAAGTTAAAAAGCAAAACATGAAAAAAGTCAAGGATCCAATTTCAAATACATAAAATTAATTTTAAGGACAAATGGCTATTTCTATCTAGCATTTAACAACTGAAAAAAAAATAATAAGATACATAGTCTTAAACTTCATAAGCACTTTACTGTGCTCAACTTTCAGCAAAACACAATGTTTCAGATTATGTTATCTCCCCAAAATAGTTAACAGCTAAAATGTTTAAAATACTTTTGGAAATCAAGTGCTCAGACTAAATAAGACAACAGTTCAATGTCAAATGCTTTATTGTTATTATTGTTTTAATTTCCACTGAACTCAGCCTAACAGTTTTGAGTCTGTGGGACAAAATTAGCAAGAACACTCTAAGATTGTTTTCTCTTTGCCAGAAATACCTGGTCAGAGGCAAAGGCAAGTTGCCAATGGCACCTCTGAAGGGAGGAACCCAATAGTCATCACCTGGTCACTCTTCATCTTCTCCTCATGTCTATCTCTCAGAGGCTCCAGATCCCCCAAACTGGATCCTCCAGGAAAATAAAGTCCATTGTTCATCACAAGAATGTCAAAAGTCTCCTAGACTGTGATATTCGCAAATATGAGTCCCTAACAATTTCACTGGCCATTTTGAAGGCAAAATTCCAATCCCAAGTCTCCTGATTGGCTGTCAGTGGATCAGGTTTACCTCCATCTTACAACTACACACCATTGATCTCCAATGTACACTAGCAGAATAATGCTAAATTTTAACTCAGTTTCTTTTTATTTGATTTTATTTAATTTATTATTTATTTACTTATTATACAGCAGGTTCTTATTATCCATTTTATACATATTAGTGTATATATGTTAACTCAATTTTACTTAGTTGAATTTATTAATTAATAGAGATGGAATTCGGAGTTTGAGCATTTTTGTGGTTTGTACTAAAATAAATTTTTAGCCTTGCTCTTTTACTTTCCAACATATAATGCTATTGCTTAGGAGTTAGAGTAAGCTGAGAAGAGGTGCTGATATATTCTTGCACGGTAACAATCATTGTTGATTTAGTGGCTGCACACAGAATTATTTCTTCCTAAAAGAACTCATCTATTGTGCTGTTGCTACTGTATTCACATACTGTTATTTTCTGGCAGTGGCCTTCATTTATTAATGAGTGGGATTTAAACTATTCAGTCCTATAAAAAACCCAACTGTTACTTATCACTCCAAATTTGGGCTATACTTATTGTTTTCTCTATTTGGCACAGACCCAAAGAGATTTTTAGGAAAAGGCTTCCAAATTGATGAAAGTTCATCTCTTCTCTCTCAGAAGTTCCTAGACTTGTCTCTAACAAACTCCCAAATTTTGTAGAAATTGGAATAATTTTTTATTGTGTTAGAGCTGGGAGTTCTGTCTTTATCTTTCAAATACTTAAGTGCCAACAAATCAGCAATAGATTTGAAATGTATTTAGACACTATAGGAACATTAGAACCATTTTCTATAGTTGTTTTCTCCTTATGCTATTTTTTCAGAGAAATCCTATATCTTTAACAATTGCAAATTCTATTTGCAGAACAACTGAGTCTGTCTCATTCTTTGGTCTTTTTTTAAAAATTCTGTTCTTGAAGAAATTATGTGACAATTATAAAATTTTGAACACAAAAATTACCTCTGTGATGTATTTATGGGAAAAAACAAATGATATTTGTAATGAGATATAGGTCTCCTACCTACATTTAATCTAATGTGTTTTTGTAAAATAATGTGATGGAAGCATTATTTTCTTTAACATGCATAAAAATTCACTGGCATGTTTAAATGTTAATTCTAATGGCTTTGGAAAACTTTTTCACAACTTTTCTGGAAAAATAGGTAGATTTTCATGTAGGACAATCTGGGAAGGAGGTAAAAAGCTCTTTTATCATTCCTATCATACAACACTGAATCATAAGATGGTATTCTTACATACAGGGGCTCTCATATCTAATGTCACCAACCAATAGATAATTTTTTAAATAGGAGAAGTCATAAAGAGTGAAAAATTGGGAGATTATTTTCTAACGTAATTTTGATTCTTACTATGAAATTTGACTTCTGCAAAGCACTAAGGTCCACTGATCAAATACAAAGCCCCTTGTTTTATGAACTACATTTGATTCCTCTCTTGTGGAATCACCATGATAAGTGCATGCCACATTTACTATAAATCATTGAGAACCTTGAACATGACATTACTCAGATCCCTATATAAATTAACATAGAATCCAAAGAAAATATTTTATTTTCTGAAAAATTTGGTGGGCTTTGTCATTTCTGATGACAATCATAAAATCAATAATGACTTCTATTTTCTCTGGTTGCTAGGAAGTTCAGGATCAAATTATACTGAACTTTATGATATGTGTAATTGTATCCTTTTCTTGGATCACAATTTTTACCTTTTTATATTACTATTTTATTATTAATCATCAATGATCCGGCAAAAAAAGCAGTTTTGCATTATCCTGTTTCTGATTATTCTTAAATTGTTATACACTAAAGATTGTGTTATACTCCAACCATTGAATATATTTAAATACATTAAATTTTATTTAATAAGTTAAAATCCTTGTGTTAAATTATATAATTTAAGTTAGGTAGGGTCCAACTTAAAGGATAGAGGAAAGCTGTGGAAAAGATACTATGTTCTGGGAAGATATGCAGTAAAATAATCTGCCTTAACATCTCAAGGCAGTTTTTTTTTAAATTGACTTTTGATCTGAGACCCTTAAGGCTGGAAGTTGTAAGTAACATATTCCTTTTTATTCTGTGATGTCAATTCTCTTTATAACCTTTCATGAAGCAATTTGATTTGGGGATGCTGCTCACATACAAAATCAATACAGGAGAGTACTATTTTCTCTAAATCTTTATGCTTGATTGTATTGCAAGAAGAGTGTCAGGGTGAGGAATCATTTAAACAAAATCAAATAAGAAATTGAATATACATTTATAATAAGGTTATTCACTCGGCATTTGTTTCTGTGGGTACAAATCAGCTCTATTTCCTTTTCATTATAATTTATTAAATTTATATTTATATTTATAATGAATTTAATTAATTTAATTTATCTTGTCATTATAACAGAGAGGCAAATGATTTCTTGAAATATTATTGTTACCTTAACATACTGTATTAGTTTTGTATATAGTCGTATCAAGTATTATTTGAGAAAAAGCAAACAGGTTGTCCTTCCAATGTGTTCATGTGTCCCCACTGTACTCTTAAGATGTCCCTGAACTGCTGACGATTCATTTTTCTGCTTGGAATAAGAAGGATAACTCCTCCATCTTGAGGGGGCTGGGAAATAAAGTAATAATCCTTCCTGTTCTACAAGTGACTCTTCGCTGATAGAACAAAAGCCCATGAGTACTCCAAGGGTCTGCCCCTGTGAGTAGAAGGATAGCATATGAGTTGAAGATTCCTGCCTCTTGCCTGCCTATAAAGAGAAATTATAAGTCAGTGATATTTCAGGAAGCTGGTAGCCATTTCAATATTATTATATCTGAAAAAGAAACCTTAAATATTAAACAAAAAAGTATATTAAATTGGAAAGTGGCTTCCAAATGAGGACACTAGAAATGAAGAGCTTCCCTTGGCATATGTCAGGAAGTTACCATCCATGGCACTATTTAACATCGCATAGATAGCGTCACTTTAGATAGATACACTAATTTGAGGTTCCCTATTACATTTCTATACTTTAGTGGTGTTAATTATCCATACAGCTTTACTCTATTAAGGTTCTCCTTTGCTCCCAATGCTGCATAAATATAGCAAGGCAACCAGTACCTGGACTTCTGATATTTGTACTGAATTGGCCTTCCACCATACCCACAAACTGTCTTCTCTCTGCTTGCCTCTCCCTGCACAAGAGATTTCATCTCTTTACTCTTTGCCATTCTGGTTAATCTACTGCTTGATTTTGTGTGGACCTGTTAAGTTTCTAGTTAACGGCTCATCAACTCTTCTCTAAGATGACTTTTGTTTGGGCTGCCTACACATTATCATTAACCTGACACCTGACCTCAGCCACCCTCCTGGAGTTTTTCCTCCTGGAGTTTCCTCCTGGAGTCCTACATAGCCTCTTTACCAGGTCCAAAGGCCTGTGGTCCAAGTGAAATCCTAAACAGAATCTCCCTTCTTTTGTCCTTTTGTTTGTTTGCTTTGATCATAATCCTTCCCTGGGTGTCCTTAGCAGAGCATCACACCCCAGCCTCACTTTACTGGACCTGAGCCCTATATTCACAGCCTACTCTTCCTCTTTCTCAGAAATAGTTACTTGCAGTCTCAGTTGTATGCAGGAGCCACATCTCATCGACTCAAAAGAGGTGACTGTTCAATATTCAGAAATTTTACAAGATGGCTGTTAATCCATTAGTAGCTTGCAGTCAGCCATGGTAAGAGGATTTACACCATAGAAACTGTCAAATGCTACAGATCAAGGCTTTTCCTCCAACCAATCCCCAAACGCACTACCCACCTCCCCCCTTCAGCCACTTTATCAGCACACCGCTGGTCTTGTTCTCTGAGGGTAATCCTATGAGGCAAAAATAAATTAGAAAAAGTACTTCAGTCAAGCACATTAAAGTATAACAGTATCTTATCTCCAAGGGTCATTTCTGTTTAACATGAATCCACTAGAGAATCACCTGAACTTAGTATTTCTCAAACTATCAGAATCACATAAGAAGCACATAAAATTGCAGAAGTCAAGGCTCAATCCCAGACTACAGCTGTGAACAATGCAAGGGTGAGGCAGTTGAAAATTGGTGTATAATTTATAGTTGGACCTCTGAGTATACACAGTTCCTCTGTATAGGTGTTTCCTCTATATCCTAGGTTCAGCATCCACAGCTTCAGATACTGTAACACTGCAGTATTTACTATTCAAAAAAATCCATGTGTAAGTGGACTGACCCAGTTCAAATCTGTGTTCTTCAAGGGTCAATTGCACTTGCAAACAGACTATTCTGCATGTGGGCCTTGGGTATTTTTATTGTTAACAAACTTCCCAGGTGAATCAAAGTCCAACGAAGTTTGAGAACCACTGAAAAAATAAGTCTCAGGTGGTGAAATTAACACTATCAAAACGAGGAACAGTCGGACTTCCCTGGTGGCGCAGTGGTTAAGAATCCACCTGCCAATGCAGGGGACATGGGTTCGAGCCCTGGTCTGGGAAGATTCCACATGCCGCGGAGCAACTAAGCCCGTGAGTCACAACTACTGAGACCATGTGCCACGACTACTGAAGCCCGTGCACCTAGAGCCCATGCTCCACAACAAGAGAAGCCACTGCAATGAGAAGCCCGCGCACCGCAATGAAGAGTAGCCCCCGCTCGCTGCAACTAGAGAAAAGCCTGTACGCAACAACAAAGACCCAATGCAGCCAAAAATAAATAAATTAATTAAAAAGAAAAAACAACGAGGAACAGAAGAGTCTTTCAGAATAGCCCTTCCCATCACAACTTGAAGATGAACATCCGTTCTATTCTAACCACACACACGTGCATATAAAGTAAACAATGATTTTTTTTTTACAGTTCAATGAGTTTTAATAAATGGACTCAACCAGGCAACTACCAGCACAATGATGACAGAGCACTTCCATCACCCCCAAAACTGTCCTGCCCTTCTGCCTCTTTGCAGATAACCCCCTCACTGATTCCTTCATCCACGACCACTGATCTGTGTTCTATCACTCAATGATATTGAGCCTCTACTCAGCATAACAATATTTATGTTCTTTAGTGATTTATCCTATAAGGAATTCCTGAAGAGTGGCAAAAGGAATCAACACTCTTATTTTCAAACTTGAAGAACCTCCTTTTAGATTTTAATAGCTTTATTAAGTCTCTCTACATAAGTGAGAAGTTTCAATTTTTTAAGACTCTCCTAACTGAAGACCATATTATGATCATTTTGCATAGATATAATCCACAAAGAAAATGCTCCTAAAGATATAAATATTTCTATGTCGCCTTGTTTATGCAGGGACAAATAATCATTTTGATTATTTTCCCCAAAATTTGGGTTTAAATGCTGTTCTTTAAAGGTATTTACCCATTTTTTCCCTCCTTATGACCCTCATTTTAAAAGAAAATGAATAGAGAAAAAAATAGGGGAAAAAATGGTTAACACTGAAAAGGAAGATGGATGCAGTGATCCCTGCAGTTTAAGTAACAAGGCTCTTTAAATCAGTGCAATTTTTTTGCCCTTTTTTGACACTTTGAATAAGATGTATGTGCTGGTGGATGTCTCAAGTTTTAAATGATGAACCAAGGAGTATAATATATCAGAAGAACATTCCTCTGAAGACATTTTTCTGAATGAGGAATGTGCCACCCAGAATGTGCTACAAAATGTTAATGGCTTCGAGGGTATACACATTTGAACTTTATTGAAATGTGCTAATAATGAGAAAGAT
This sequence comes from Monodon monoceros, assembly GCF_005190385.1. NCBI lineage: Eukaryota > Metazoa > Chordata > Mammalia > Artiodactyla > Monodontidae > Monodon > Monodon monoceros. The sequence continues at coordinate 90,060,960 of NW_021703772.1, forward strand.
CGTGAAATTATATACCGGGTTGTAGAACAGTAGGATTATGGCAGAGAAAGCACAGGGAACAATGCATCATCTTGCCATACAGGAGGACCCCAGGCATTCAGCAATCAAGGGATGGGTACCACTAACCTTTCTCTTGCTGTGATTTCTAACAAACCTTAGCAGCAAGGGAATTTAGCGTGACTTCGATAATGAGATTAACAGCTAAACCAAGAGGTAGGAATGGCCAAGGGGAGCCAGTAGTTTAAAAACTCATATTTTCTTGAGCGCTAATGTCAATGGGCTAGTCACTTTTAACCACCCTGGACCCCTCTCATCTTCAGTCCAAATCAACAGAATCACCATGAAGAGCAGGCAGGGATAAAATATTTTACTTTCTACTCCATCAAAGTTTTGAAAGTCAATACCTGTAATTTTTTAGGAAACTAGAAAGAGCCTTACCCCACCTTGATGGTGTAGGTATCACAACTGGTTATGGTGATGCTTCCTTCTGGCTTCCTGCCCAGAAACCAAGCATGGTCTATATGTTTTCAAGTTTATATTTCCATCAAATTCTATTCTTTTGGACTCTGACTTCCAGTTTCATCAAGAAAGCACTCCTTTTAAGTTTCCATTCATAACTATATTTGAAAAAAGATTTATTTTTGTTTCACTTTCAAATTGGATATTACCTTCTGACAAAATATAGTAGGGGTTTATAGGGATGGTCTACACGCCACAGAAATCACAGTTAGTAATCCTTTAGTTGATTCTCATATATTTAGGTTTTGCCAAAAGTAAGCTTAATGAATGGGATACCACTGAGATGGCAATAACAGTTAAAAATAGGAGATACTATTTTAGACAGATGGAGCAAGCTAAATCCCTGTTCCCGTTCTGGCTTTTGTTAAGATACCACCTTTGCTTTTAGCTATCCATTATTCACCCTCACAGAAATGTTAAGTTGGAAAACGAACCCTGCCATTTATCTCTAATGTTCACTTAACAGAAATAAATGCAGCTACGACCTTCCAACTCTGTATTATATGAGATGGAGTGTCTGAGTGACTATAACCTTGACAAGGTGTCTCATCACTTGTCTGAGAGACACATTCAGTCAGCATCTAATCACACACTGGGATCAGAAATAAATTCTTGAACACTTCGAATCCAGCGTGGAGAATGGAGTTCATATTTGGGGAGCAATTCGATTGGTTGGCAACAGATCGCAGATTAATGCAACAGAACTCTTAAGGACTGGAGAGAATTACTGACTTAGACTCCTGATCACCTATTTCCATAATATTTTGTTACTTTGCTGTTAATAATCACCATCCTGACATCCAGCTAACAGCATTTCATTCAGCCTTTTTCCTTTCTTCCTGCATGATCTTAATCTCTTTCAAGGGGGATATATGAGGTCAGAGGTCCTGGGGAACACATAATGAATTCAAAATTTTACATAGCTTAATTAAGTTTAAATACACAAAGGACACCATAATTTAAATTAAAAAAAAATACCCACCTAGATTGTAGGCCCATAAAAAAGGTAGCTTCAGGCCAATACTGTGAAGCTAAACTAATCAATCTTCTAAAATAGTATTTGTTAAATATCCAAAAGCTTCCACCTCTGATTACCTCCACAAGATATGGAATAATTATGTCTGTCTGAATCAGAAATCAAAAGTATTGGAAATGTATGTGACTAAAATATTATCCAGTCTAATCCATTAGTAGAGTTTAAATTAGCAATACACTGTGAAGATATTTGTTTAATAAATACCTACATAGTGCTAATTATAAGTCATTGCTCTAAGAAATCCATAAATAATCACTTTAGTTTCACAACAAGCAGTGAGAATACTGTTATTATGCACATTTTACAGATGAGTAAACTAAGACATTAAGAGACATAAAGCAACTTGCCTAGAATCACCAGTTGGTAAGTGGCAGATATAGGATTCAAACCCTGGAAGTTTGGCCACAGTGTCATGCTATTCTGTGACTCATGAGAGTTAAAACAAGAACTCTTCATGCTCGGTAGATGTCTTACTGGCTGACTTCAGAGGGCTGGTGACAAAAACTCAATTTTCCTAGGTGCCATTATAATGATCTAGCTCAAAGAGGGATGACGGCTAATCTTAAGTAACCACCACCATTGTTATATAAAGGGGATTTAGATATTATCTCATTTAATCTTTCACAGCCAACCTGCATAGGCATTTCTAATTGTATTTTACAATTAGGAAACTAAGAATCAGAGAAGTCAAGTAACTTTCCCAAGGTCACAGTGCAAACAAGTACACACTCCAGTCTGCCTGACTCCAAATTTTCCTCTCTGCCACAAACCACATTTTCTGAAAGTTCTGTACGACTGCATGATACGATCTGTGGGCTTCTTTAGGAAAGTAACTTATACTTTTGTTTTTCCCTGAAGACACTAACTACTGTCTTGTACTCCACACTTACCCATGAGCTCAGGTACTGAGGTACAGATTGACCACAGCTAGTCACTAAGAAGGGAGAAAACCTTTAGACGGGGCCATTGAGCAATGTTCACTAACCAAACATACCTAAATAATATATTCTCACATGTGAAGGCTTAAAGCAATTGAACAAATTAACATTGTCATCAGTTCAAATAACCATACAACTTATTAAAAACCTTCAATAATTTGGGTCAAAACAACAACTCTTACCTTTGTCCTTAAATTTTGAGACCCACCATTTTGAGGACCTACTGCCCCTGTGCTCAGGCTGATTGTCTCTTGTTCTATGCAGTCTAAGGGTAATGGGACTTCTAGGATGTAGAGGGAGAGAGGTAAGTTCATGGACTTTATAGCCAGGTGGGCTGGTTGTAAATCCTGACTCACCACTTACTTGAGCAGCTACGCAAAGGCTCAGTGCCTCAGTTTCCGTAACTGTAAATGAAGATAATAATACTGCACCCCTCATAAGGCTGAAATAAGTATTAAATGCGTCATGTAATGAATAAAACCTGACACGTTTGTTTGCTACTATTATAACTGATATCACAGTATTTTTACCTTATTTCCTACCAATCTTGCTCTCACTTAGATGGATGCAGTGGGAAACACTGAGTTTATAGGGATTGAATTGTTTCCCTGACACTACCTGATACACCTAAAAACTCAGTATCCCTAACTACCTGTACACAACCTAACTACCTGTACACAACCACGATTGAGTATCTAGCTTTAATGTGTGTCACACGCATAAGTTTTTACAAATCTAAATTAAAAGCCCTTATTGATATAATATACAGCTATTTGCTTTTAATTTCAGTAAATTACTATCTTAAATATTAGTTGTCTTTTGTCTGTTTGAAAGATTATTTAAAAAGGAAAACTGGATATGAGTGAAATCTCTAGGTGCCTTTGATCGACATTTGTTTCATGTTCCATAGTCCTTTGTCAGGTATGGACTAACTTTATTTAACACTGTTATTAATAAGAAAGTCACATATCTCTCATATTTCAGGACTTCTGACCACTTGGTCCAGTGCTAAATAACATTTCAATGCCTCTACTATAGAAAATTCTTAAAGACTAGCATTTACTCAGTTGTAAAGAGGCCTAGGCAGGTGCTGTAAGATCCTAAACAATGGGATAAAAAGGGAATGATCTCTGTCGCTCAGCTTTATCCAGTAGTATACCATCTTAGCATTCACTAATTCATAATTCGGCATGATCACCTGGAACTCTCGCTTATGTGGCAAAGTACTTTATCTATCTATCTATCGATCTATCATCTATATCCATCTTCTATAATTTCTCCTTTTGCTTCTCTACTCATCCATTATTCCTAAATTAAAGCATTGAGCCCTTTCTAGACTCTTTGCCCTAAAAGAGACATTCGACAAATTAGAAGGCAGGGAAAAAATTTGTATTCTGAGATTTTATCTCTACAAGCTTTGATTCTTAATATAAACTGAGAAGGCACCAGGTGTATAAATTAGGAAATTTTCAGCTATTATTGGCAAGGCTTCTATTATCCCTGGCACTATAATGGCCTCAAAAGACCCAGTTCAGTCTATGTCTATTTGCTGTAGTGGTCTAACAAAAGTCAGTCCCATGTTGAAGGACAAAGCAGAGAAGAAGTTTAAGATCCTAGTGGGTCCTCAGAGAGGGCATCTGCACTGGGAATTCCTGAAAGAACCTTGGGAAGGAGGAAGCCCTCCCAGAGCAATTCAGGATCCACTTACTGCCCGAGGAGTGGGTCTAGACTAATGAGGAAGAGATGGCCTCACTGAGATTTCTGCTCCGCAGGGAAACAGGTCATGGCAAGGTAATTCCCATGACTCCAAGTACGTCACACGTGTGTCACTTAGAGCAGTGAGGCACAAAAGGGCTGGCTGAAGAGCAGTAAGAAATGACCTGGCATTTACATATAAGGTCTGAGGGTCAATGCCCAGGCAGGATGATGAGCATCTCATTTAAGTGAAGAAATGATAACAGGGTCCTCTCACTCTTTGGTCCTCCATAAGGCTCCTGCAACTCAAACCCAGATTTATGGATAGAAAAGATCTCTGAGAAATGTTTACTTCCGTTTCTTCCATTCCAGTTGAATAAGAATGAAAAAGAATTAACAGAAAATTGAAGTCATCGTTCTTAATATACCTGAATTCTGTGACTTGTACCAGCTATACATATAATCAGAGATATCTTTGTTGTCCTCTTTGCTATTACCACTACCTCTGCCATGGCAGACTTCCTGTGCTCGTTTTTCTCCTCCTTCACTGTTACAACCAGTTTGTTCTAAAGGATGTCCCACTGCAGAACCAGATCACAGTGTCATATTTCTTTTATGTATATCAGTTTTCTCTTTCCCAAGTGTACACACTCAGGAAGAGGACTGGGAAAGAAAAGGGTGTGTGCTTGTGCATTATGGATGTGTGTGTGTACGTGTGTATTTGTCCTTGAATGGCCAGATGGTTAGACACAGTCTCACACCTTGCCATGACCCATCACTCTTGGCCTGCAGGACTTGATGTGGCCCCATCTCCCATACTTCCACTTCACTCGTGTCTATTTTCTTTCAGGGAGCCATGTTCTCTCCCTCCAGTTCCACCCCTTGAGCAAAACCTTGTCCATCTGCCTAGTCGATATACTTCTGATTCACAATGTTAATTTCTAAGTCTCTCCCAAGCGCATCTTTGGACACACAGCAGGGGCAGAGCTGGGCACCTGTCTCAGGGTGCTGCTCAGTTAGTGCAGGTTAGTTAATGAACACTCAGAACATTCTACAGCAGTGAGGGAATGGACCTGCCTATGGAACAAAGAGGATCTCTTGGGGTTTATGCGCCCTCACTACAAAAACCAGTCTGACTGACTCTCATGGCAAAACACCAAATCCTGTGTTTCATGAAACATTTTAATTCCTTCATTAAGGTGGCTTCCGTCTTTCAGAACCACAAACAAGAAGTGGATGAGAGAATAATTTGAGGTTTTACCATTATAGATAGTTTGCATCTTACAATGTGTAAAGTTACTTCTTTTCTCAAATGAGTAATTCAAACACAAACAGGGTAAATGGCTATTTTCTGATAAAGGAAAAATGCCCTTGTGTCAAGGTCATGGTCCAGGTCTGGAGGTTAAGTGCCCTTCAAATACCTTCTGTCTTCCCTAGTAGTGTTTTGATCCGTGAGCTGACCTTGCTTGTGTGGTTAACCGGGCTGATTTCTTACAATCAGGACAGACGATTCTCATTTATTAAACTAGCGAAAGCTCCCCAATGAAAACATAGTCTTTCTGAATATACAGTTTAAATGGATTGTAATCCATTAACTTTCATTATTAAGTTCTTTATTCTCTTGTGTTTAAGCCCTTCAAGATGTGAATTTATTATCATAACCATAATTTAGTTAAGAAGGGTTTACGATGTTGTGAAGAATTTGAGTCTTTATCGCTACAGAAGGGATAGATATTAATTCTCTAGTTGGTTGCTGAACATAGGCACACATGAATTAAATTAATGCACATTCATACAGATTTCAATATTACATTTCCCTCAAAATGGTACTATAAATGCTTACTTTGGAAGAATTCCATTTTACAAAGATCAGCTTAAAATGAAGCTAAGATACTTATATTTCCCTATTTTTCCCAAGTCTCTACAGAGTTAGTTTGTAGGAAAAAAAATGCTTCATAACCCAAATTATTTTCATTCTTAATTCATGACAGCCTGGTAACAAAAAAGTAGTTATTTTTCCTTACATTATGACTGACCAAGTCCCTTGAATAAATGACAAGATTATCTAAGCTCTGAGATTTCTTCTTAGGGTAGTTCTCTATTATGCTGTTGATTATTCCTATAACCTATCAAAAAATATCACAGTTGGAAAAAAAAAATATCACAGTTGGTAAGATTCTCAGAAGAAAAACCTGGCTTTTATTTTTCTCATAAAAGCTCATCAGAACTTTGAAATATTTTTAAAAATATAAGAACCATGGGAATCACCATAATAAAACCCCTCCCAGCGGTGGATTAAGGACCAAATTCTTTAGGCTTTGAGGAATTTTCTTTTTCAAGATAAAACGCTATATTTATTATAGTATTTATATATCTTTTGACCGTGTAAAACGGTGCTAATATTTTAATTATGTTTCTATCTTTGTATGGGTCACCAACCAAGTTTTTGAAGGCATTATGCTAAGTGAAATATGCCAGACAGAGAAAGACGAATACTGAATGAGCCCATCGTATGTGGAATCTGAAAGGATAGAAACTTATAGAAACAGAGCAGAATGGTGGTTGCCAGGGTCTGAGAGGGAGGGGACAATGGGGAGATGTTGATCAAAAGGTACAAGCTTCCAGTTATAAGATAAATAAATTCTGGACATCTAATATACAGAATGATGACTACAGTTAACAAAAATGTATCATATCCTTAAAAGTTGTTAAGAGAATAGATGTTCAATGTTCTCACTACAAAGAAAATAGTTGTGTGAAGTGATAGATGTGTTAATGAAACTTACTGTGGTAATCATTTTACAATATATATGTGTATCAAATCACATTTATACCTTAAACTTTCAGAACATTATATATCAATTATATTTCAATAAAGTTGTGTGTGTATATATATATATGATCCTCTAATGCTACTCAATTTGGCATAAAATTGAATTTGGCATTTTGTACATATTGAAAACATATATGGATTTTATTTTATTTTTCAGTAACTGACAAAAGCTCAAGCTCTAATCCATTTCTTTTTGAGAATTTGCCTTATCTTTTCTAACATTTACTGTGTCACAGTGATCTTCAGAAAGCAGTCAAGTGGATCTGATAAACAAACGTTTGAGACATGACACTGCTCATTATTTTAAGAATATTCTAGTACCCATGCTTACAATAAGCACAAATAGAAAAAGAATCCTTCCTCTCTCCAGCCTCCTTAGAATTTATACAGTGGGTCAGGCTGCCCTAGATGGCCAACTGCTATCTATTTAGTAGTCTATATTTTCACACAGTTCTAGTTAAGAGAATTGATTAAACCTTAAAAGAAGGTAACTGCCAATCCCTGGAATCACTCCTGAGGGTCCAAGCAGAATGGAGATGTGCCCCTCAGTTGTTGGATAGTGGTCTTCATTGGAGTGGCCTTTGTATAAATGTGAAATAGGCAAAAAGAAGCTGTAGGGCACTCAATCACGCCTCTCTGTATTCTTTCTGCTTCTGTGACACTCCTCTCTTTTCAGTTATTTTTCTTCTCTATCCATCCCTTCCTCAGAAAAAAATACTCAAAGAGATCTAATACTCTCCATTCACTTTCACATAAATTGAAGTCCATATATACTCTCTTCCAAAGTATTTACCTTTCACACCTCATCTATGATAGAGAAATAGGTAATTCCATCGTACTAATGGAATTTCAGGTACTGGTGTACAGAAGCTGCCGTGGAGGGATCATATAAAAGGTCACACTTACTATACTACTACAATGTAGCCTGAACATATTTTATACATTCTTAATTTTAAAATATGATATAAAGGTAAGAAAAGGGGTGTGTTACATTGAAAATTAGCACAAGTTTGGTTTTCTTTTTTATAGCGTTTTCATAGCATTAAAATAAGTTAAATGTATGTCAGGGTTCTCCAGAGAAAAAAGAACCAATACAAGACATATCTTCACTTTCTCCAGAGAACCCTGACTAATACATTTAACTTATTCATATATGTATATTATTTATATAATACAATATAGACTTATATTACATAAATAGTATATACCATACATATTATGTGTGTATAATTTATATTTATCATTAGGAATTGGATCATGCAATCATGGAGGTTGAGAAGTCCAGGCCTAGGAAAGCCGATGGCATAGTTCCACACCAAGTCTGACCTGAGAACCAGGTGAGTTGATGGTGTAAGCTCTAGTCTAAATCCAAGTCTAAAGATAGGAGAAGACCAATATCTTAGCTTAAAGACTGTCAGGGAGAAAAAATTCTTCCTTACTCAGCCTTTGTATTCTATCCAGGTCTTCAGTGGATTAGATGAGGCCCAGCCACACTGGGGAGGGCAGTCTGCTTTATTGATTCACCAATCTGAATGTTAAACTCACCCAGAAATACCCTGATAGACACACCAGAAATAATGTTTGACCAAATATCTATGCACCCCATTGCCCAGTCAAGGTCACACATAAAATTAACCATCACATTATCAAAAATCTTTTAAAAGCTTAGTACCAAATTTGGGCGGGGGGACTCTTAGATTTTTATGTCGTTACATAGCACACCATGTATATTAAGTAAGTTTTCACTTCTCTGCATTTTGGGGGAGGGGTGAAGCAGGGGAAGGACTTCTTTTCCTATAAATCAATTTCAAATTGATTTTCAATTTTCCTGTAAATCAATAAGTTACTATCTTATAAGTAAGATGCTTATATATTTATGATTCAAATTAAATTAGAAATTATTTTATATGGACCCATTTCTTGACAATGCTCTCGTAATTATAATAAATAATCAAAATTAAAGATTTTGTTTGCCATTCTTATGCACTCTTGGAAAAAAGAGAAATGATAAAAAAAATTCTATTGTAAGAGCTCTTGAAATCTCTGGTGGAGAAAGTCAGCCTTGGGAATACTATTGTTGTCTTAGATAAAACATTAAAAATACTGACTTTATCAACAACATTTTATGTTTTGCCCTGATTTTCCTAGTAAAGCCCATATTGGATAAATTCCACTATCATAATAATCTGGACATAGGAGACACACTTGGCATTCCTAGTTTAAAAAAAAAAAAAGGAAGAGAGATGGCAGAAACAACTAACACCACAACATCATGAAAATGGACCATGAACACGTGTGTGTGTGAGTGTGTGTGTGAGTGAATGAGTGAGTGTGTGTGTGTGTTAAAAATAAAACTTTTCGGGGCTTCCCTGGTGGCGCAGTGGTTGAGAGTCCGCCTGCCGATGCAGGGGACACGGGTTCGTGCCCCGGTGCGGGAAGATCCCACATGCCGCAGAGCGGCTGGGCCCGTGAGCCACGACCGCTGAGCCTGCGCGTCCGGAGCCTGTGCTCCACAATGGGAGAAGCCACAGCAGTGAGAGGCCCGCGTACCGCAAAAAAAAAAAAAAAAAAAAAGAGAAGGAAGAAACTTTGACAAAGGATGGTTTATGGTTATCTTGAACTCTTCTGAGATAAAGGCTTAAAAAAAGGAATGCACCCATATTCCTGTTCATGTATGCATCATCAAGATTACATACAATATCCAATCTAATGAACTCTTTACCAATGGACTTAAAAAGAACTTTTTTTGTATGCAGGCATTGATTTCAACTGTATTCAGCACCAAATCTAAACCTAAATTGTGCTGTTTTCAGAAAGAGGCAATTATTCATTTAGTATCAGGTTTATTACCTTTTGTAAATTATTCCTGCTAATAAACAAGAAAAATGAAGTAGAGAAGAAAAGCAGAATAAGATATATTTGCACTTTTGTTTCCAGTTGCCCTTTGATTTTCTATATGGCTTTCTTCAAAGAAAAACAGATGGGAAGCTTTCAAGGAAGTCACAAGATGGTAGAGAATCTACAAAATAAGATCTATGTGCGAAGGTCAAGAGAACTGTGCATGCTCTGTTTGGAGGATATAGGAAGACAGAGTGAAACACCAAAATTGTCAACACGTATTTAAAAGGATATCAGGGCAACATGTTGTTGCCATTGACCAGAACCAGGAGGAATTGAGTTATACGACAGCCGGAAAAATTCTGGAGAAAGGCAGGCCTCACTCCCACCCCACCTTCAACCCATCCTAAATCAGTGCTACCAAATTCTCATGCAAAGAAATGAAAAGGATCAAGCCATTATTCATATTCAGTAAGTTCTGAAACAGTTCAAGTCCAGTGATGAGAACCAAATGAAAATAGATAGCCCATCCGAGAACTTGTTCCAAGTGCCTGGCATCCATCTCCATGTATGGTTTGCTCTTCAAATTGAAAGTTAGGTTGAAAGGATACTCTGGATGTGAAGGGGCTGAGGGGCCAGGACTTCTCAAGTCTGTTATATTAACTAGTCTGCAGTTACTGAGAGCACATCCTTCTGCACAGAGGCCCCTGGAAAAGACAAAGGGCCTTGGCCTGGCCATTGAGAGAACTGAGCTTTGGTTCTGATATGTAGTTAAACAGAGGGTCCCATCAAGAAGTGCTATAGAGAGATTTCCCTGGCAGTCCAGTGGTTAAGACTCCGTGCTCCCAATGCAGGGGGCATAGGTTTGATCCCTAGTCAGGGCACTAGGATCCCACATGCCCCACGGTGTCGCCAAAAAAAAAAAAAAGAAAAAAAAGAAGTGCTAGAGAGTCACTAACTTTCCTTCCAGCTCTGCTGCCCAGAAAGAAGGTAGTTGTTTGGAGAAGGGCCTCTATTTGTGTTATTTTATTCTCTTCTTATTAGAGCAGTTGTGAGCTGCTGTTTAAATATAAAACCTATATTTTATAGCCGTTTGAATTCTATAAATTGCCCCTTTCCTATATATATTTTTTAAATTTAATTAATTAATTAATGTATTTATTTTTGGCTGTGTTGGGTCTTCGTTTCTGTGTGAGGGCTTTCTCTAGTTGCGGCGAGCGGGGGCCACTCTTCATCGCGGTGCGCGGGCCTCTCACTGTCGCGGCCTCTCTTGTTGCGGAGCACAGACTCCAGATGCGCAGACTCAGTAGTTGTGTCTCATGGGCCTAGTTGCTCCGCGGCATGTGGGATCCTCCCAGACCAGGGCTCGAACCCGTGTCCCCTGCATTGGCAGGCAGATTCTCAACCACTGCGCCACCAGGGAAGCCCCCCTTTCCTATATTTTATTTTAGTGGATTCTTACAACTTTTTGAGGAAGACATTATTATCCCCATTTTAATGACTCAGAGAGTTTCAAGTATTATCAACATTATCAGTAAGAGCAGGTGCAAGTAGAATTATAGAGTAGAAGTCTTGAGTAGCTGTGCTAAACATGAGAGCACTGAAACCCAGGAGAAGTGAAGAGAGAGAAGTGACAGATTTATGAGAAAGGTGGAGGTGACGGAGTTGTTGAAATAATGTGCTTACATATCAAATTAATTTAATCTAATTTTATATTCTCACAACCATATCAGCTGCTTTATCAAGATATCAGCAGAGTCATCCTGTCCCTTGAGATCTCCACAGAGTCAAATGTAAAATAGCTAGTGGGAAGCAGCCGCATAGCACAAGGAGATCAGCTCGGTGCTGTGTGACCTCCTAGAGGGGTGGGATGGGGGAGTGGGATAGGGAGGGTGGGAGGGGGATGCAAGAGGGAGGAGATATGGTGATATATGTATATATATAGCTAATTCATTTTGTTACACAGCAGAAACTAACACAACATTGTAAAGCAATTATTCTCCAAAAAAGATGTTAAAAAAAAATCCTATTCATATGGAAAGTCCAATGCCTTCTCCAACATTTCCGCTAATCCCTGCAGTTCCAAATTTGCTTGCATGCTCCTGATGGATTCTTAATTTTCTTTTTTTTTAAGATATATTTCTTTATTTTTTATTCTTTTGGCTGCGTCGGGTCTTAGTTGCAGCAAGCGGATCTTTCGTTGCGGCGCACGGGCTTCTCTCTAGTTGTGGTGTGTGGGTTTTCTCTCTCTAGTTGTGGCACACAGGCTCCAGAGCGCATGGGCTCTACAGTTTGTGGCACGTGGGCTCTCTAGTTGAGGTGTGCAGCTCAGTAGTTGTGGTGCTCAGGCTTAGTTGCATGTGGGATCTTAGTTCCCTGACCAGGGATAGAACCCTCGTCCCCTGCACTGGAAGGTGGATTCTTTAACAGTGGACCACCAGAGAAGTCCCTCTTAATTTTCTATATGTACCTAATTGCTTTTTACTTACTGACTTACTCTTAGGACCCATTCTTCAACTCTTGATTCCATGTTCCCTCACCCCCAAACTGCCATTCGTAGGAGATACAGTTTGTTATAGACTTTTACACAGAAGAGATTCAGGGGATACTGGAGACGAGCACTTCATTGCAAGACTATATAGCAGATGATTTAAAATAGAGTATTATTCTCCCATGTTACACAAAGTCCCTTGTCAATTTTTACCAATTTATCTGAATAGATGGGCTCTCATTTTCCTCCCTTGTTTCCTACAAACTCATGTGCTTAAAATTTCACTATCTCTACCCCAGTTAGAACCTGTTCGTAAATAAAGACATTCATTCTTTAAGAGAAATCCTGGTGTCAAGCAGGGAAATAATTTTAACTAGGCTTACTTCACAGATAAAGAATTTCACAGCAGGCGTAGTTAATTAGCATGTTTTAGGTGTTCTCACTTACAAAGTACTAGAAGAAACATATAAATCCAAGTCTTTCCAAACTTTTTTATTTATTTTTTTGCGCTACGCAGGCCTCTCACTGTTGTGGCCGCTCCCGTTGCGGAGCACAGGCTCCGGACGTGCAGGCTCAGCGGCCATGGCTTACGGGCCCAGCCGCTCCGCGGCATGTGGGATCTTCCCGGACCGAGGCACGAACCCGTGTCCCCTGCGCATCGGCAAGCGGACTCTCAACCACTGCGCCACCAGGGAAGCCCTCCAAACTTATATAGCCAAGGGAAACATATTTCACCTTATGCATAGCTTACTCTAAACAAGCCTAACTCATGTTTAAGAAACATGTTGTAGTAGAATCTCTATTACATTTCTCCTCTATGGAACACACTAGGCATATGGAAAATCTTCTAATCCTTCTCCAACTATCCCGACTTCAGCCCAGTGATTCACTAATTCTGCAGGTTGACATGAGGATCTCCATTCAGTGCACATATATTTATAATTCCTTCTGTTTTGCTTGAATGCTCTTTGGAGGTAACTTATCTCGGACTAACTTGGGCCTCACTACAAGTATGTGGAATTACAGGAAGGATAGCTGTCTGACTTTTTGAAAACTTCCTTAACCCCATGACTGGGCAATAACACCTGAGCTTCAAGGGCATCCCCTCTCCAAGGGCTTATCTAGACCTTTCGCACTGTTCTTCTAGCATTGGTGAGCTATCTGTGTGATCTGTGATGGAAGCAAAGGATTTTGGAACATACCAACCAATGTGCCAGAGTTCTGACAGAGTGTCCTTGCCTATGCCTTGTTCTAAAGTCCTTTTTCTTTAGAGCTTTTTTTTTTTTTTTGGTTACACTCTTGAGAGACATTCATGTAATGTGAGGGAGAAAGTAGATATCAGGTCAGAACTACCGTGGTATCACTAACATGCCCTCATGCCTTTTAGTGGCCCTTTAACACTCTAGATCAGTAAACAAATGATCGTTAAGAATCTTGACCTCATGTTTTTTTCTTTTTCTTCTTGTGACTTAACCAGCAATTCCAACGAGGTGACCCGATAAGAAGGAGCATGTGCTAAACATCCTTTTAAAAAGCAAGGGCAGGGGCTTCCCTGGGGGTGCAGTGGTTAAGAGTCCACCTGCCAATGCAGGGGACACGGGTTCGAGCCCTGATCCGGGAGGATCCCACATGCCGCAGAGCAACGAAGCCCGTGCACCACAACTACTGAGCCTGCGCTCTAGAGCCTGCGAGCCACAACTACTGAGCCCACATGGTACAATTACTGAAGCCCGCACGCCTAGAGCCCGTGCTCCACAACAGGGGAAGCCACCGTGATGGGAAGCCTGCGCACCGCGACGAAGAGTAGCCCCCGCTCGCCGCAGCTAGAGAAAGCCCGCACGCAGCAACGAAGACCCAGCACAGCCAAAAATAAATAAGTAAAATAAATAAATTAAAAAAAAAAAAAAAAGCAAGGGCAGAGGCAGGGCTCAGTAGAGAAGGGCTTATCAGAAATGAGGATGAATTAAGTAGGTTTTAAATTATTTCCCTTTTCTAATTTCTCTCTAAATTATAATGAAAATTATTCATTAGCTTTCCAATGGAAAAAAAATGCCTATTTTGAGACATTTACTAGGTACCCTCTACATCATTACACAGTGGAGAGAATCTTGAAATATGCTGTGCACAGTCACTAAAATTTTTCCCGGAATATTTTAATAGCATCTATTTTGGGATGATGACATTCTGTAGAATGATTATGAACTGCAATAATAATCCTGAAAAACAGCTCTGATAATAAAGTATCTTTGAGTCTAATTTCCTTACCCAGTGCTCTCTTCCACTTAGTTAAGGTCAAATGGGACTTTACAAATGATGCGAGTAGAATAAGGTTTTGTTGTTTCTCCCATGTAACACTTTCCCTTTTTCATAAGTAATCATTTCTACCCTTCTTCCTGGTGACATCCTGCTGCCCACCGGGCAACAAGGACCCAAAAAAGCAGCAGCAATTCAAGAAGACCTGATGCTCACGTGAAGGAGTTATCTAAAATTCCCACCCAAACCACAGCAAAGGACACCTAAATGGGAGATGCTCTACAGTATGCACACACCCCTTCTAGACTCTTAAAAATACAAGATAATTCAAAGGACCTCGTGAGAGATTAAAAGGTTGACCACTTCATTTTCAAATAATGATACATAATCCATGGTCTACTTTTAAGAATTTTGAGTTTAAAATAGAATCCTGAAATACGCTGCACACAGTCACTGAAAACTCTCTCATCTCTAGAGTCTTCCTACAGGATGATCTTCTGTAGAATGATTAGAAACTGGAATACAAGTTGTAAAGCCTCTCTGACTGTAAGATATCTTTGAGTCTGTTTTCTCTCTTGCGGTACTCAGTTCCATTGAATCAAGGTCAGTTAGAACCCTTAAAGTATGTACATGCTGGCTGATCAGTTAACTTTAAAGGCATTAAAATAGCTATAACATGGTGGGGAAAAGGTAAGATAACATACATCAAGGTGGTAAAATGTAAAATAAGGTCTTTCTCCCCAGGAAGGTACAATCTCCCTGGCAGAATTGAGAATATAAACCAACATCACTCACGCAAAAAAAAATTTTACTTTTCACAACTGCAACATCAAGGAACTCCTGAACTATTTTTTTCAATTACTCCCCTCAGCCCTTCCCCACCTTGCATTTTTAAATTCCTTTGTGGATATTCTGTATTTGTAAAGGAGTCTGACTAGTTTTATACTCATGTTTATCTCATTAAGCTCCTGTTAGCAAATTCAAACTTTCTAGGAATTTAATTAGCAGACTCTCAACTCTCCTCAAACTATCCATAATGTAGTTCTAAATAACAAAACAAAACCATTAGAAGTTCTAGTACAGTTTACCACTGATGATCAAAGACTACATGAAGTCATCCAGGGGTTAAATATCATTTAACTGAAGGTGGGAGGTGCTTCACCTTTCCTAACACAAATGCTAGAAATAGAGGTCCTGTCAAGTAACCAGTTGGAAATGATCAATTATGAAAATGTTGGGCTGCTGGGCTGACAGCCCCGGAGAAGATGAATTAATGACTCTTTGGTGAACTCTGTCTGATCCTCTCCCTCCAAGATGGGGGGAAAGCTGTATGCTATCTCAGCAGTTGTAATCACACCTCAATGGCCTTATTCTAATGGCAAGAAAAATTAGTTCCCAGAATTTGTTTAGTCGTGTATTGCATACAACTTATTAGGCAAATATTACAAATGATGCTACTTGAGCAAAACCTTTTGAACGAACACCTAAATATGAATATATCCCCGTAAACAATATTCATATTTTGATCAATTAATAGATTATTATCAGCTTCTATAGTGAAGGAAATGGTGAGGACATCTGTCAACAGCTCCAATAAAGCCTTGCTTCCCAACAGTTTACACTTGGTGCACATGGAATGTGTTGATATTTGTATGCCATACTGCAACAAAGGACAGTGCTCATGGCTGGAGCTCTTAGCCCCCAAGTTCATCACACTGAAGACTGACTGGTTATCATGAACATCCCTGGATGCAGTATAGCACTTATCTGAGACAATGTATTTAGTCCTGAAGAAGAATTGGGTCTACAGATGACAAGTGGCTCTATTTCATGGGCCCCACCTCTTTATAATCATTTTTAAAATTAACATTTTATAAAGTAAGATATTCACTTTCCTGCTCTTATTAAAAAACCTACACTAAATATAAACACTTCTTCCGTGATGAGACTTCTTGCTGACAGAAGTTCTCTTATATCCGTCAATCCTCAGGCTTTATAAATAGTAGATTCTCCATAAATTTTAGTAGAATAAATAGAAAACAGTAACTTCAATAAGCTCTAATATAGCAATACCCCCTGCATCGATGTGCCCTGTGGATTAATGCTTTCTCTCTTCCATCATGGACGCCTCTGCCTTAACTTCTACCAGCCTTATCTCTGTCTGATCCTTATTATTCTTACACCACTTCTCGTCAACTCTTTTTGGTCTAATCTCTTGTCTCTCTGCTCTTCTGAGTTTTTCTTGTTCATTGTTATTTGTCCTCAATTCTCTTCTTTCCTATTTCCGGTAATTTCTTATGAAATAGATAGATGATAGATAAATGGATGAATGGATTAGATAGACAGATAGAGAGATAGAAAAAGACGATATAGATATCCTCCAGGAACTGTGAACATTCTTTTTATCTAGTTTATTAAAAAGCCTGCTCCCCTGAAATTCCGAGTAGGCTTGGTGGTACAACAAGAAAGAAAACCATAGTTAACATGTTTAAATGCTTACTATATGCCAAGTGCCCATCTAGTGTTTTTCATGAATGAACTTAATCTACCCAATAAACCTATAAAGGAGGTAATATTATTATCTCATTTTATAGATCAGGCAAATGAAGCACAGTGAGTCTATATAACTTACCCAAGGTCATACAGTTAGTTAGTGGCAGAATCAGGATTCAGGATTATAGAAATGTGCAACTGTGAGTAAGCAAGAATTTTATCTTATGTAAGTTAGACCTGTGAGTGATGAAATGTTCCTCCCCACATCATGGTCCTGGTATAAGGAGTATTTAGAATGGTGAGCCTGTAGTTCTAGACCCAGCTTACCAGGCAGGTTTCTCTATCCATATGGGCTGCTGAGGATTTAAACCTTGGGATACACTTCAGTAAGGAATAAGGGAGGCACTGGGGATCCCTTTCTCCTCTCTGCAACACGTGTCTGTGATTTCATGCACGCCCTTCACATTGTTTGTGTCCTAAATTTACAGGAATTGAAAGTGATTTCAGCCAAGGTCAACTCATTCCTCTCAACAATTCTCAAACCTTGACCAGGCTTTGCAGTCTGGCCTAACTCAAACTTTTTTTTAACCCATGGTTTGAATCTTTTACATTAATGTATTATTTGCTACATTTAAACGGCTTTGACCAATGAGGACCCTCTCTGAGTGTCCCTGACTGCGTGTGAATTCACCTTCTATATCTCACTAACTGGGAACCTGGACATAAAGATCCTCCATTTACTTCCTACATTTGCTGTTGATCATGTATATCCAATCATGTCAATAGTATAGACCCTTTGCTGATTGTCCAAGTTCAAATTCTTGGACTCATGTTTAATCCCTTTCTCATTTTCTCTCCACATTCATAAAGGTTTTATATTTTATAATTTCAAATTTTAAAACTCACTCCGGTCTGTTTACTTCTATTCATTAAAGTACTTTTATCCATGGTTTTCTTTCTCTCTCCTAAATACCATTAGATAATATTTCTGCCTTCATTTTTTTCCCCCAGGATATGGAAATATATTTTAATATAAATTATAAAACCATGCACGTGTATTGTAATATGACAATTGAAACGTAAAGGCAGAGCAGCAAAATATCTCTGTATTTCCTTGAAATTCAATTTTCCAGGAAAAGCTGCTAAAATTCTAAACATGAATTACTGGTAATTTGTGTCTCTGATAAACCACCAAAATTATGACGTTAAATTATAATAAAAAGATAACCCGCTTTCATAACTGCTAGTATAATCTCAAGAATATCACCATTTAATAATTATTTTACTGATGTCACTTGAAGTATGACATTTAAGAAAGTGAATAAATCATATTTGTAGTAAAAGCTATTACAGAAATTGCCCATAACAGCTAAGCCTGTGGGTTGTTATAAGCTTCACTTATAAACAAATGTATAATAAATTTAATTAGACTAAGCGTGGATACATCTACATTATCCTTACTAGTTTCATTAATGAAGCAAAAAATGCTTAATGTTCTGATCTTAGTTTAATATCTTTGGTAATATATCATTAATAGCAAGTCAGTGGTAGGAAAATGCCGCTATTAAGACAATATGCAATATCTCTGAATATAAAAATAAATATGGGTTGCATAAGTCCACTTTTTTTCATAAAATAACATGGGAAAGGATGAGGAACTGTTAAAATTCAATCTCGGTATCTCTGTAAATTTATAAAATGGAGAAAAGCCATTCAGTAAGCTTTGTCACAATGAGTATCATTCACAACTGAGCAATACAACCACGTTTATGTGACTGGCAAAGAAAAATAATAAGTATAATAAAAATATAATAAAACACAAATCAATTTCTTGAACCAAAGGTAAGAGAAATTTTTCTTATTAAAAATGTGATTATCTATGCATGCCACAAAACATATTGATGGAAAATAGAATAAAATAAGTAAATGCTGTTTGCTGAATGATTATTTCTGCTCCCTCAGACTAGCTTCTCCATCATAAATGAAATTAGTTTAGTCCGGCATGACTTACACTTAAAAATGGTCACTGATTTCATTTCTAAGTGCACATAAATCATCCCTTTAATAATATTTGTTAAGATCTCTTCCAAAACTAATATCAAGAGTTGCAAACTCAAATGTCTAGAGACCAAGAGGACGACAGAAACAAAAGGGCAGGGGATTGCATGTCTTTTTAAAGGTAACAGAAGTGACTAAGCTCTGGCCAACGGTGGAGATGAAATCTGATTTCAGATGTCAGCAATACTTTTGGTTGTTCACTGTTTTTGTTATGTTTCGACATTGGGAGAGCCTAATTGCTTTGATTAGCCAGATTCCCTGACACATGGCTTACACCAAGAGTCTGTTTTCATCAAAAACCTCCTTACAACGACCCCTCGTGTACCCCCCTCCCCTGCACACACACGTACACACGCTGCCAACAGGCAAGACAGTCAATGAAAATAGTCATGAAAATTACATACAGATGGCATCTGACATTGTGATACTCTGAATCAATCTGCATTGGGAATTCCCTACAAGGGTGTAAGCTACTGAGAGATAGCCATTCAATTAAGAAGTGAAAAATTACTTACATTTACAAAAGAGGACACCAAATAATTTTTTTAAAAATCCTTATATTTGGGCTCTATTTTCACAAACTCAAAGCCACCAGTTAGTGGATTTATTTAAGGAATTGATTCTTCTTCAACAAGCATACAATTATTTCATATTTTACATACTTCATTATGGTAGGTGTTTCTAAGTGAAAGATGAATCAAATACGTTATCTGACTGAACCCACGGGCCAATTTATTCAGTTCTTTAGTGGCAAACTCTAATTTATTAAATAATCTAATTGCTGTACCACAAATGAACAATTTTGTTAATTTCACTGCCATAAGCATCCTTCCTCTGAGCAATCTTATGTTTAGCCTACTTTTATTGTTTAGAAACTTTTGATTCTTTCACACTACAAGGCAGAAAAACTCTCACTTTCCTCTTGAGCTGTATTTTCTACATCATGTGCTTACCCTCCTGAACATGAGAGAGCTAATCTTATCAGTAATTTTTTGCTCATGACCATATGGATTCTAACCTGTGAAAGAGAAAGACAGAATGGAGTTTATATAAGATAGTTTTGATGTTTAACTGTAAAACACAAAGTAATTTAGACAGGGTAGAAACCGAAGGCATCTTTATCTTTCCATCCTGCCTCGATCACCCTTGATTTCAACTTTTCAGCAATGCCATCCTTTTCCTCATAGGGGCTCAGATATCTGAGTTGCACCTAAGATGACTGTAGACCATGACCTGAAATAAAAATGTTCTGACTGCTATAGCATTTCTTCTGGCACAATCTCAGTTCCATTCACTCTCTGCACCCACCTCCACCCCACCCTGCCAACCACCCTTCACAGTACAGATTTATTTTTCTTAAGGTTCAGTGTTAGGCTTCACTTCAGTTCTTTTCCCTAAGGCTGTATTGCAAAAATTGCTACTCCAGCTACAACACCTTTTCCGTCTCCTCATCTTTCTCCTCAATTACCAGCTTTAACCTTTCAAAAGTATTTGTAATAGTTGTAAATCTCAGAATGATCTGCACTCTGACTTGGCTTTCTGGAGAGAGCATAGGATTTTTTTGAGGCATTCAAAAATAATGTGTTTAATAACAATAATAAACATAATGTGCTTCCATGATTTCTTTTCACCTAAAGTCTGTTTGTGAGAATGACAGCTAAGGTTAAAGAGCTGAAGGGACCAATGTTAGCTGATCCATAAAGACACTGGAATGATAACCTTCACACTGCAGTGCCAATTTTTCTAAACAATTTTTCTAAACTTCTCTAAACCAACCCACCTGTGGTAGCCAAAGCCATCTAAGAATACTCATCCAAGGAATCAAAGATGTGCTCTTGATTAAGTTGTAAAGGGGCTCAGTAAATGTTTCTTGAATAAATAAATACTAATGTTTATTCATTTTCTGTCAATGAACATTTTCACTTGCACTAAATAGCTATGGTGAAACCAAAATCAAATTCATGTTTTCTTCTTTACTTCATGATTTACCAAATATTGTGATTAAAGAGAATGGGGAAACCAAAGCGTAACATTTTAGATTATAAGCTGGCTAATCTATTTTTCAAGGTACTTTTCTTTCTACAGCATATGTGTATTATGCAAAAATATACACATACTAAATCAACATTTGTAGCATAAAAGCACCCCTGGTAGAAAGATGCTATTTGCGGAAATGTTGGTGAGATTCAAAGGCGTGTGGGTGAATTGGGTGATGCTAATTTGGAGAATGCAAACATAAGCCACTGCCAGGCCATTAAGATTCATGTTGGAGTACAAAGGAGAGTGGTGTCAATACATGTAGCAGCAGAAAAATATAACCTTCATCATCTTTATATTAGTTGATTTCCAAAACATACATTACAATTTTATTACTGCAATGCTTTCTTCTACTTTAAACATCAGGCTGTTCGTGACAGGAGAAAAATATCAACTCAGCTCTGCAGGTAAACAGTTTGAATATTTTAAAGTTTTTATTTTTCCTAGAGAATGCTATCAAAACTTGATAGACTGGGAACTTTTAATAATATTTAGTAACATTTTCATAGTCCGGTTAGGAATCCCAAGGTATTACATTTCTATACTTTTGTCATTTAGAATTTGTCGGAAGTATAACAATCACAACATTAGAAACAGAGGAAAATGTTAAAATAGAATGCATCCCTTCTCAAGAAACAAATAGATATTTAGGTATTTAGAGATATTTAGAGATCAATGCTGATCTCTCCATTTGTGATGACTTACAGTAATCATGTCATATACTCTATATTTTGATATCAATAATATTCAATTTAGTGCTTTAGTGTTTACCCCTATGATAATTATTTTTTTTGTAAACTTGCTTTTCTCTGTACATGATGGCTCCACCAAGCATTTAAAATTTCCTAAGGGCAGAGAGTTTCACATAATTCAACTATATTCCCCCTGCAGAATCTAACACATCTCTGGTCAAACACTAGGAGTTTAATAAGTATTTGTTTAACTAATTTGTTGAAAAATTGAATAATTTATTCATTTATTTACTGAATTAATAGTGTAATTATTATATATGAAGCACTATACTAAAATTGTTTTTCCCTCTCCTTAAGAATACAGTTAGCTTCACAGTATTCCTTTGAAATAAGAAATTTCTAGAAGATTTTCAACTGATGATTATTCATGAGGTAAATTCTTCTGAATACTGGTTTCCTGCCTCAAAGATGTTTCTGTAAAAATAATGTTGTTAAAATATGCATGCTCTATTTTCAAGACATTTGTAGCCTAATGGAGATTTATTTTAAGCTACTGTTACCCAATTATTCACAATAATCAATCAATGTTTAACTTCAAGGATAAAAATGCATTTTCCAAGTGAGCATTAAAAACGTATGAATTTATAATTGGCTGACTTTCTCAGTGATACTGTTTTTTTGCATCCAAAAAGCCCAGTTGTCTTCCTAGGTTCAAAAATCTGTATTTTTTTCCTAGATAAATTATTCCATTTTCCAAATATTTTCCCAATCTCTAACTTTTACAAGGACACATATCGCCCACTTATATGCCTTAGCCATTTATTATAACAGTCATCAAGGTACTAGTGTGTTGACAACACATTTCTCACTAGCTGCAGCTTCCTCCCGGAAAGATAACTACACTGAACTCTTAGTGGATACTCAGCTTCGGTTATAACTGGTTAACTGCTTCCTTATCAGATAGTTGTTTCACAGAATACAGTTATTTACAAGGTGTGTACATGTGCGTATGTATGTTCATAGATACCCCCTCTTTAGCTTTTCAAGTTTTTCCCACTTCGTAAACTGTCACATATGGGGTGGAATCAGCGTCCCTGACAGGCTTATCGCAGGTTGAGTCAAAGGAGCATGTCACACCTGAGGAGGCCAATGTTATCGTCAAGATGAAATTGATTACAATAGTTATGACTCAAATGGCTGAGTGCAGAGTCTTAACCACAGCTTAGTGGTTAAGACTCCACGCTTCCACTGCAGGGGGTGCAGGTTCGATCCCTGGTCAGGGAACTAATGCAGCACAGCCAGGAAAAAAAAAAAAGAAAAAGAAATAAATGGCTGTTGTCAAGGATGAGTTATGAAAATATGGGTGTATTTTCTAAAGCAATCATCTGAAACTCTCATGGTCTTTGAAGGAATGGTGGTAGAGGGGAGAGAGGCTGTGAGAATATATGCAAAGGTGGATTCAGGATACAACAAATAGATGTCGATGGATCAGATGATTGTACAAAGAATTCTATGAGGCACTGAGGCACAAGTAATATACGCTAGCCTCCACTTGGACAACTCTTTCCCTAAAAGATAAAATAGCACATTATAATATTTCTTCTAGTCTCCTTCTCTTTAGCTGTTCCAAAATTAACCCTAGTCATCTAGATTTATCAGAAATGGTTTAGCAAATTACTCAACATTGTCTCCAACTTTCTTCTAAAGTTGAATTCACATGCTAGCATATTTTTAAAATCGTTATACAGCGATACAAGATATCCATTTTCTTCTATTAACAAATTGAATTAGGCAAGTCAGGGCCTATCTATAATATCAATTTATTCATTCAAAAAGTTTCTGTGACATTTGAGGACTAGACAAGTTTCAGCCTTGGACCTTCAGTGAGGAACTAGGTGACCCAGTACCAAATACAACATGAGCTAACACATCTTTTTCTTGGGCATTTGAACAGGAAAATGTGGAGAAAAGTCATTAAGCAGCAGATACTGAATTTTAACCCAAATTATATGTGAACATTAAATGCAGAGAAGAGCATATTATTTTGGTTCAGAATTACACATAACTTCCATTTTTGAATATTGTGGTCAAAGTCTATGCACTCACTGTCTGAGCTCACAGTTTCTTCTGAGTCACTCTTGGTCACAGGCATCCATAGATAGTGACATGGTGACTGTTACAGTGCAAGCTTATGGTTTTTATCTCTTTACCATTCTTCAGATGACAGTACAGATTTAAGAATTTTACTGTTTCATTAAATATAGTTTCATTTTTTCCCCCTGAAACTTAAAAAAGCTTCTCTTGAGAACCATTTAGAACATCCAATAGATATATATCCAGTGGCCAGATGTCAGGACTTCATGACACACAGATTGGTTGTTTTATCTTGGTTTATTCTTGAGACTTGAAATCTCTCCCTATGTTGTTACTGTTTGGCTTAAATTGAATACCTTCTTCAAGCACAATAACCCTTTGACTTCTAGTATTATATTAAGGAATAATGCTTTTCAAGGCATCTTAAGAAACAATTAGGGATTCAAATTCTAGTTTAAATATATAAACACTGTCTTTATCAAAGCAACTAACGTAACTTAGATGACAATAAATGAACAGCTTTCCTTTCTGTTCGGCTAAGATCACATATGCACAGGTGGCCAGAAGTTGTTTTCTCTTTTTTGTCATTTTGGATTTCCGGAAGATTTGAATTCCATGAGATTCTTGTATGATCTTGCTCTCTGTACATACCCCTCACCCTACTTACTTAACTTGAGTGATCTTGGCATCCAAAAGATTTTAACAAAATTTGGAAATAAATTCGAGCCCTTCATACAATTTCTAATACCATGTTAAAAAACAGCATCACATAATTGTAAAAATGATATCGTCCTGTGCTTACCAGTATGTTAGCCACTAGCTTTGTGTGACTAAATTGACTAAAAATTAAATTAAATTAAAAATTATTTTCCTTAGTTACATTAATCACTCTTCAAATGTTCAATAACTACATGCCTAGGTGCTATAATTTTGAACAGGGCATATTATAAAATATTGGCTTCATCACAGAAACTTCTCTTGCTCAGTTCTGACTTAGACAAGCACAACCATTTTACAATTAGGGAAACCGAGACACCTTAAATGATCTGCCCAAGTAATTCAGCTAGACTGACTGAGAACCAGGCATAAATTCCACATCTTTGAAGCCTGAATCAAAGTTATTTCTGTTGTACACGGATCCAAATCATTTTCAAAAGCAGCTCATGCATACACATTCTCTCTCTCCACACACACACACACACACACATACACACACATCCTTAAAAGCATCAGGTCTTCCTTTTCTGTTGTGCAGTGTGAAGTTCACATCCAATATGCAAACTACAGATGGTAGATTCGAGAGGAATGTTAGACTGTGTTCATGACAGTGAATCAGGAATACCAACTGTTGCAGTGAAAGTGCAACATTTTTTCGAGAACACTCTGGTGGGATGGGGCACTGTTGATCAGCATTAGCCCTAAAGGGCTGAAGAAAACATAGAATGTGCATGATTGATATTGTTAATAAGGGTCAGTTTCAGGTACTCTATTTTCCCAGAAAATTGTTTTGTTAGAAACTCACATACAAAGACCCTGCACTACTTAATATATTCTGTAAAGACTCTTTAAGTTTTGAATTAATTTCAAACATACAGAAAGGTTGCAGGAGCAGTACAAAGAACGCTTCATACCTTTCACCCATATCAGTTTTTTTCTTCCTTTTTCTTTCTCCCTCTACACCTCTCTCTCTCTCTCCTCCCCCCCTTTCTCTCTCTTTCTCTCTCTCTCTCTCTCTCTCTCCCCCTTCCCTCCATTCCTCCTCCATATATTTTTCCTTTTGAAGATAAGTTACATAAATCATACCTCTTCAATACTAAATACTTCAGTTTCTGACATTATCTTACATAATCACGGCAAAACTATCAAAATTAATCTTGAAGCATAATTTTTACTATTCTAGCTCTTATTTTTACACAATAAATTCTATAAACTCCCTATTGAGCAAAAGAAAGACATCCTTTGAAAGTCTTAACTCAATGCTACTTTTCCCACACAGGCCTTGTTTACATAAAGTATTTTTTTTCATGACTGTAATTTTTTCACTTGTATAAATCAACATTATCAGCAAATTTTCCTTTTTTTTAACATCTTTATTGGAGCATAATTGCTTTACAATGGTGTGTTAGTTTCTGCTTTATAACAAACTGAATCAGCTATACATATACATATATCCCCATATCTCTTCCCTCTTGCATCTCCCTCCCTCCCACCCTCCCTATCCCACCCCTCTAGGTGGTCACAAACCACCGAGCTGATCTCCCTGTGCTATGCGGCTGCTTCCCACTAGCTATCTATTTTACGTTTGGTAGCGTATATATGTCCACGCCACTCTCTCGCTCTGTCACAGCTTACCCTTCCCCCTCCCCATATCCTCAAGTCCATTCTCTACTAGGTCTGTGTCTTTACTCCCGTCTTACCCCTAGGTTCTTCATGGCATCTTTTTTTTCTTAAATTCCATATATATGTGTTAGCATACGGTATTTGTCTTTCTCTGACTTACTTCACTCTGTATGACAGACTCTAGGTCTATCCACCTCATTACAAATAGCTCAATTTCGTTTCTTTTTATGGCTGAGTAATATGCCATTGTGTACATGTGCCACATCTTCTTTATCCATTCATTCGATGATGGACACTTAGATTGATTCCATCTCCGGGCTATTGTAAATAGAGCTGCAATGAACATTTTGGTACATGACTCTTTTTGAATTATGGTTTTCTCAGGGTATATGCCCAGTAGTGGGATTGCTGGGTCGTATGGTAGTTCTATTTTTAGTTTTTTAAGGACCCTCCATACTGTTCTCCACAGTGGCTGTACCATTTCACATTCCCACCAGCAGTGCAAGAGTGTTCCCTTTTATCCACACCCTCTCCAGCATTTATTCTTTCTAGATTTTTTGATGATGGCCATTCTGACCGGTGTGAGATGATATCTCATTGTAGTTTTGATTTGCATTTCTCTAATGATTAATGAAGTTGAGCATTCTCTCATGTGATTGTTGGCAATCTGTATATCTTCTTTGGAGAAATGTCTATTTAGGTTTTCTGCCCATTTTTGGATGGGGTTGTTTGTTTTTTTGTTATTGAGCTGCATGAGCTGCTTGTAAATCTTGGAGATTAATCCTTTGTCAGTTGCTTCATTTGCAAATATTTTCTCCCATTCTGAGGGTTGTCTTTTGATCTTGTTTATGGTTTCCTTTGCTGTGCAAAAGCTTTGAAGTTTCATTAGGTCCCATTTGTTTATTTTTCTGTTTATTTGCATTTCTCTAGGAGGTGGGTCAAAAAGGATCTTGCTGTGATTTATGTCATAGGGGGTTCTGCCTATGTTTTCCACTAAGAGTTACATTTAGGTCTTTAATCCATTTTGAGTTTATTTTTTGTGTATGGTGTTAGGGAGTGTTCTAATTTCATTCTTTTACATGTAGCTGTCCAGTTTTCCCAGCACCACTTATTGAAGAGGCTGTCTTTTCTCCACGGTATATTCTTGCCTCCTTTATCAAAGATAAGGTGACCATATGTGTGTGGGTTTATCTCTGGGCTTTCTATCCTGTTCCATTGATCTATATTTCTGTTTTTGTGCCAGTACCATACTGTCTTGATTACTGTAGCTTTGTAGTATAAAGTCAGGGAGCCTAATTCCTCCAGCTCCGTTTTTCTTTCTCAAGATTGCTTTGGCTATTCGGGGTCTTTTGTGTTTCCATACAAATTGTGAAATTTTTTGTTCTAGTTCTGTGAAAAATGCCAGTGGTACTTTGATAGGGATTGCATTGAATCTGTAGATTGCTTTGGGTAGTAGAGTCATTTTCACAATGTTGATTCTTCAAATCCAAGAACATGGTATATCTCTCCATCTATCTGTATCATCTTTAATATATAAAGTATTTGCCAAAGTTTTCCAAGACTTCGTCATCATACTTGTTTTATTTCAGGAGGAATCCTCGACTAAGCAAAATGTTTAGCCATGCTAGTCATTAGTATATTCAATAATCTTCTCCAAGGTCAATCACCATACATATCAGCCTTCTAATTCCATCAAAAGAAGACTATGGACATTTAGAAATTAAATTAACTGATTCTACTCTCTAATGAAAGAATTGTAAGTTCCCAAATCCCCTTTTTTTTTCTTGGTCTTTTCTTTTTTGTTACTGTGGTTTAAAATCTTGTTGTATTGATGTTGACGGTGGAAAACTAAAGATTGAGGCAGGAAATGTTAAAATAAAATGTCCTATCATCACTTGGGAATTATGCAGCGTGGCTTCATTTCATATTCATATATATATATATATTTATTGATATACATATAATATTTAACCAGACATTAGTTTTATTTCTCTAACACACATATTAAATAGAATATTTAGATTGATTTAAGGTCTAATATTCTGCTTCCATACTGTGGCACATAAGTCAGCCACCCTTATGCAAAACACAAAGCCTCCCATTTTGGAAGCTGTGCTTACCCTCTCCACCAGTAGGTTAGTGCAGATACTCTTCTGCTAAGAGTATGTTCAGGGTAAATGACAAGTTAGGCCTATGTGCTTACCTGTATTTAGGTTGACTATTGTGTCTGTGCCCATAGTTTAGAAAGTACTGTTAATTACACCCTTATAAATTCATTGTGGGAAAATAGAATTAAATATATGTCCTAAAGGATGTTCCCAATACTAAATACATTAAAGTCAGCAGTTCTTCACTTAAAAAAAAATAAATTGCCTAAGCATTCACTGCCTATGCCTCTTGCCTCTTGGAATCACCGTCTGCATTTGAAGTTTTGTGATCTTGGCATTGCCAAAGCGTAAGCGTGCGTTTCAATGTTTGACATTCTGTGATCCATGAAGTCCACTTTGTACCTGGGAAAGAGTTAGTGAGCTCGTATCTGGCAAAGGAGGGCTTCCCTTGGCAGAGAACAGCTACACATTCTCACAGTTCTTGTTTCTGAAGACTCCATCTCAAAAAAATTTTCTTTTTTAAATTGTAGCAAACCCAAAACATACACATATTGTAAGTAGATATATAAATATAGCTTTTTGTCTCTTAACTTTTTTGGGGAAAAAAAAGCTTCCCCAGACTTGAGATCCTGCTTTGTCTTCCTGACAGTGGAGGTGTCTCATTCTGTGCAGTCCCCATGGGAGCACTGTGAAACCTTCCGGTAGAAATTGGTTGGAGGGGCATAAAATAACTACTAGGTGCCCAGTTTTGAGATCTGGGGGAAAGTCTCATTCCCAACTCTAAACACTCTTACACTGAAAGAGAAGAACAGTGGCAGAGCAATTCATAGTGAAACAAACAAAGGGATATTGGTCTGAGTCATCTTGCTGCTTCTGCCAATGTCCCTTTCTCTCCATTTACTACAATTCCTTCCCACAGCTCATTTTCAACACTTTTAGAGCTTGCTCTCTCGTATCAACTGCTTTGCGAAAGTAGCTTTGATTTGCCCGTGAGAAAGGATCCCAATGCAAGGTGGATATTTGTGTGTACGGCAACAGTGGCAATGCCTCTGGTCCAACTTTCCCTGATTGCCCAAAGTCTGTCTGGATCACCAATGATGAACAGCATGCATTGTGGTATCTGGGACACTGTTAGAGTCTAGACATGTAAAGCTTGAAGGGACTTAAAAGTTTGTCTAATCTAATTTCTTCCATAAGATTTTAACCACTTAGGGGGCTTCGTGCCTTGTTTCTCATTTTAATCTTTGCACCCAGTATATTGCCCAGCTCACAGCAAGTACTTAAAAAGCACTGACACTTGATGGTATAAACCAAGGCCTTTATTGCTTTTATAAAAATGTAAACTGAGATCCAAAGAAGAAGTGATTTTTTTTCATTGACGCACAGCCTGTTAACGAAAGAGCAAGGTGTTAGAAGGAAACGGGTCGGTATTAATTCCACTGCGCATCCATTCCACTGCACAACGTTGTTTTAAACACAAGCAACTGCTACAATCACCCTCTAGCAACTCAACAATTTTTACTAAGTATCACTGTTCAGAGAGTGTTAGTTTTTCACTTCAAAATGTGAAATAGCACCGTATTTGGAGTCAAAATACCAGTTTACAGATTTGCCCATTAATAGCTATGTGAGCCTTAGCTTCTTTGTCTACAAAATAAAGATAAGAATTCTGGCAATAATTTTAGGACGAGTCTGAAAACATTCTTTCACATGTGATCATAGATGTCCAACTATGTGAGCCCTAGAGTGCTCAAAAATACTCTACTGAGAGATTAATATTTATTTTATACTATTAAGAGATAATATTACATCAGTAGTCTCCCCAATAGGAGAATGATCATTATAATTTATATAATGTTACATATTTTATATAACATAATATAAACATATATATAATATAAATTTATGAATTCTTAATTTATCTTTCAGCATCTGAGTCAAAAAAGGGACTGTTAGTCTTATAAACATAAAGAAATCACTGCTAGAAGTTTGAAATATGGGTTAGTATGTGGGTATACATTTGCTCACAGGCAATGTCAAGTAAGACTAATTAACACTAAACAGAAACCTCCTCCTGATTTTCTTTTTGCTCCTCCGCTTTCCTATGGTGCCTTACGCAGCCTGACTTACCATGCTTCGCCACCTTCCCCAGGCCCAGACCTCGTGAACCAGGAGAATATTATATGCTAAGTTGTGAAAGCAAAAACTCCTGGTGTGAGACAAATAAGCACAGCACTGGGAGCCATTTAACAAATTATGTCTTCCAGTGCCTATACTGACACCGTGGTACCCCCTGAAGCTCAATGCTCACATCACTTAGATGAGGAACTCAGTCCCAGAGGTTGTTTCCTTCATGCCCACTCAGGCCATGAACTGCCCTTTAGCACCAGAAAATGAGCAGACTCAAAATAGGCAGAAAAGTTTTTGAAACAATTTCTTTAGCAGAGAAAAGTCATATGCTTAGAAACTCTCTAGCTGTTTCAGTGTGGCTGTTTTCAGCCGTTTGTGCCATTTACTTTTTAATTTTGTGTGTGTGCGTGTGTGTGTTTATATGTGTGTATACATATATATATGTATTAAGTGTATATATATACTGAGTGTATCTATATACACATATATATACACACTGAGGTCCCTAGTTTGCTTCTAGCCCCTTTAACATTTTTTTGCAGTAAGAATAATAACTGCACAATAAGCTTTTTTTCCCTAATATTTATTTATTTAACATCTTTATTGGAGTATAATTGCTTTACAATGTTGTGTTAGTTTCTGTTGTATAACAAAGTGAATCAGCTATATGTATACATATATCCCCATATCCCCTCCCTCTTGCATCTCCCTTGTCACCCTCCCTATCCCACCCCTCTAGGGGGTCACAAAGCACGGAGCTGATCTCCCTGTGCTATGTGGCTGCTTCCTACTAGCTATCTATTTTACATTTGGTAGTGTATATATGTCAGTGCTACTATCTCACTTCGTCCCAGCTTACCCTTCCCCTCCCCGAGTCCTCAAGTCCATTCTCTACGTCTGTGTCTTTATTCCCGTCCTGCCCCTAGGTTCTTCATAACCATTTTTTTTTTTTTAGATTCCATATATATGCACAATAAGTTTTGACTGCAAAGATTCATCTCCTGCTTTCCCTCTTTTCTCTGCTTTTGGTGACCTCTAAAGTCTTTTCTAATCCTGAGAGTGTCTGACTGACCTAGTTATTAAACTGCAAACTGGGAAGAAATTTCTTATAATGAGAATTCTAAAGGAGGAAAATAAAATAGGCAAACTAGAAAGAAAAAGGAAAGCAAAAAGAGAAAAAGAGAAGGTTTGAGGCAGCTAAAAATACTCTTAGGGAAGTGTACAGAAATAATAAACACATTTACTAAAGTCCTGGGGTGTTTTACGGAGGCATGGAGTGTTTTGTAAGAAAAAAAAACATGACATGGTACTTTCTATAAATACAGCACTTTTCTTTGATATCTCAAAGAGTAGTTTTTCATTTATTATTCAGTTGATCCTTTCACAATTTGTATAACGAGAATCTGAAATGATAAAAGATTTTCCCCTTGCTCCTGTGTGGGAGGGTGTGGGGGATGAATATGGGTGGGAGATAGAGAAGGCAACTGATCAACAGTTCTGTGCCCAATAACTTCCTCCGGGGCAAGGGACAGCGCATTATAATTACAGGCATCTTGACCTCTTGAATAACTGAGACCAATGAGAGGCGTGATAAACAAGGGTTACATCAAGTGAGGTTCCAGCAAACTTCATAACTCTCAGATTTCAGGAGAAAGCCTTCCCTCCCATATAACATTCAAGTGTCCAGTGTCCTTGTCATGACCACTTCCTCTGGTTTTCTTCTTTTCCCCCCTACTCTCAAGCAATTCTTATTTCTGGCACAAAAGAAAGGATGCATCTTAGAGGGCATACATGAAATAAACAGACACAGAAAAAAAAAAAAAAAACACCTCACAAATCAATCCCCCATGGCAAAGGAGAAGAAGACGTTTCAAGGCAAGTATGTACTCCTAAAGGAGCAATTGGTCTGGCCTGATGATGGAAGGGAGGATGTATAATTCCTGGAATTACACAGTGTTTGTGTGGGGAAAACTGGAAGGGGAAAAAAAAAAGGGAGGCAGAGCAAAAAAGGGGAGGGAACTTACAAGGCATTCCTCCTCTTTTAGAATTCTGGCAGACTACCTGGCTTCACAGACCTTGTCACAGCCAACATCATGAAACATGTTGGCTCTGCTAACGTGCTTCCCTTCTACTGTCTTATTGTGGCTAAGATGATAGGAGGCTCAATTATACATCTGATACTCAGATCAAGTTTTATTTTCCAGTCCTAAGAAGATAGATTTATACCTTCAAGGAGCAGATTCTTTCTTGGCCATTCTATGCCCAACACTCTTCTAAGTTATTCTATGTCAAGGTCACACTCTTGAATATAGGAACCAAAAAAGGACAAGGAAAAATGGAAAATAACAAATCTTACAATACTTTATGCAAATGGCTTTGTACTATTTTCTGATCCTAAATCTGAGTCAATAATGTCTCCCAGACAATTGGGTATGGGGTTGAATACAAGAAGTTTACTGAACTCTAAGGAAGCATTTTAATTACTTTTGTGATTTATTACTTACTGGGATAATTCCTGAGAGTCAGTAGCGTTGCTCACGAGAACTTTGAGAAATTGCTGGTTGTGAGTTACAGGTGAGCCACATTAATCATTGCTGGGGTTTTGTCAGTGTGGGTTTTCACCCCACGAAGCTTCTACCCCAAACGCTAAGCCATACTATGCTAACCCTGCATCACATCACCCTTCCTTCAGACCAGAAATGAAGTTATCTTTACTCCTCCCACCCCAGTTACACTTTAGAAAGGAAAATTATCATCATATGAGACTGATGTGGCTAAAAGGCAATGAAATGGGTCAGATAACGTCTGTCCTAAGTTTGAACA
This sequence comes from Monodon monoceros, assembly GCF_005190385.1. Classification (NCBI taxonomy): domain Eukaryota; kingdom Metazoa; phylum Chordata; class Mammalia; order Artiodactyla; family Monodontidae; genus Monodon; species Monodon monoceros. The sequence goes on from NW_021703772.1 coordinate 90,094,338, forward strand.
CACTTTATTAATTCGTTTATTCAACAAATGAGTTTTGTTTTGTTTTTAGTGCTTACTCATTTTTTGGTTGTTGTTTTTTTCTTTTTTTTAAGTGCACTATTCTAGGTGCTGGGGCCACAGTAGAAAATAAATCCAAGTGCCCACTTTCATGGAGCTTACATTCTAGTGGGGGGGAGACAAAGATAAATACATTTATAAAATCCATTGATGATAATAATTGGATAGAAGGTAAGAGCGAAGTATGCTATTTTATATGGTGTGGTCAGGGAAGGTTTCTTCGTTTAGGGCCTAATTGTGCAGAGATCTACAGAAACTGAGGAAAAGACAATGAGTGAGCATGGAGAAGAGCTTGCTAACCAGAGTACTGAGTACTCAAAGGGCTTGAGGTGAGTGTGTTTAAGGGCAAACAAGGAGGATGATGTGGCCAGAGGCTAGTGATCAAGTAAAGGAGTGCTAAGAAAGGGGGTCAGAAAGTAGGCTGGAAGAGGAAACATAGAGGGACAAGAACATAGTCAGGTGAAGGTTTGAAAGGGAAGTGGTAAGATATGTGTATTGTGTTAGTACCATTTTAGCTGAGGCAGGCAGAAGATATAACAGGAGGATTTAGGGATGGTTTAGGGAAATTATTTGAGGGGCTACTGCTAATAACCATGTGAAATATAAAGGTGAATGGAAGTGGTGAAGAGTGGTCACTTTTGTGTACAATTCAAAGGCATATTTAAGGATAGATCAGCCTCAAGTGTAGGAGAGAGTAGCCATGGATGATCACAAGGTTTTTAGCCTGATCAAATGGTAGAATAGAGATCCACCCAATGGGATAATCAATCAGGAAAAGAGTAGGTTGGGTACATTTTGAATTAAAGTTTATTTTTGAGCATGTTAAATGTGAGGCTCTTTATAGAAATCTAAGTTGAGATGTCAGGTTTATTATGTATACGTAAGTCTAGATTTCATTAAACAGTATAGATTGGAGAAAAAAAAAAAACCTTTGGAAATTATCAGGTAGAATGATGTCAGTTAGGGAGAGAGAATAGAGAGGGAAAAGTTAGCAAGACCAAGGCCTGTGGTACTCCAACATTTAGAGACCAGGATAAAGAGGCAGTAAAACAAAAAAACAAAATATAAAACAGAACAAAAGAAGCTGGTATTTAGAGGAGGAAATAAACCAAGAGTTTTGTGTGAACAAACTGCTGTGATTACAAATGTGCTGTCGAAAGGTGGGGTGAGATGAGGGCTTAGAAATTTACTTTGGATTTGACAACGTGGATGTCACTGCCGATATCTGGCAAAATTCAAAGTATCCTCCTCATGATTTATCTCAAGAAGCAATGAGCCATATACATTTCATTTCCTATTAAAAGCCCAAAGCCTTTTTTTAGAAAATGTGGTATCTGAAAGCTAGCTAATACCAGCATAAAAATTACACACACATGGGCTTCCCTGGTGGTGCAGCGGTTGAGAGTCCGCCTGCCAATGCAGGGGACACGGGTTCGTGCCCCGGTCTGGGAAGATCCCACATGCCGCGGAGGGGCTAGGCCCGTGAGCCGTGGCCACTGAGCCTGCGCATCCGGAGCCTGTGCTCCGCAACGGGAGAGGCCACAGCAGTGAGAGGCCTGCGTACCGAAAAAAAAAAAAAAAAATTACACACACATAAAATTGACAGGAGAGGAAATAATAATATATCAATGAATTTTTCTCGTTTGCAGATAAGGTCATTTTAATTTTGCAATCATATAAAGAAGATGAGGCTTTTCTCCAGCTTTTCCTGTGAGAGGAAAATATATATTAGTACGTAAAATTATTTCAATTTGGTTGAATTTGTGCCAAATCTAAGCAAGTGAGTCAGGCATCCAAGAAACTAATTTGAATGGTTGATCATTCAAAGGAGTTATTTTTCAGCATCTGAATCCAGTGTCACCAGTTAAGGGATGTCCTTTTCTCTTTTGTAATGATGCTGGTGGCTTAATTTTGAATATGCTCTATTTTTTTTGCATTTTTCTTCCAAATGAGTTGTAATTCAGTGATTAGATCAATACAAATTATAGTTAAAATCTTTTTCTTGGTAGGGTTTGGTTTTCTTTTTTGAATTTTATTTATTTTTTTAGACAAGAGGTTCTTATTAGTCATCCGTTTTATACACATCAGTGTATACATGTCAATCCCAATCTCCCAATTCATCACACCACTACCCCCACCCCCCGCTGCTTTCCCCGCATGGTGTCCATACATTTGTTCTCTAGTTCTGTGTCTGTATTTCTGCCCTGCAACCCAGTTCATCTGTACCATTTTTCTAGGTTCCACATATACGCATTAATATACAATATTTGTTTCTCTCTTTCTGACTTACTTCACTCTGTATGACAGTCTCTAGATCCATCCACGTCTCAACAAATGACCCAATTTCATTCCATTTTATTGCTGAGTAATATTCCTTCGTATATATGTACCACATCTTCTTTATCCATTCATCTGTCGACGGGCATTTAGGTTGCTTCCATGACCTGGATATTGTAAACAGTGCTGCAATGAACATTGGAGTGTATGTGTCTTTTTGAATTATGGCTTTCTCTGGGTATATGCCCAGTAGTGGGATCGCTGGATCATATGGTAATTCTATTTTTAGTTTTTTAAGGAACCTCCATAATGTTCTCCATAGTGGCTGTATCAATTTACATTCCCACCAACAGTGCAAGAGGGTTTCCTTTTCTCCACACTCTCCCCACCATTTGTTGTTTGCAGATTTTCTGATGATGCCCATTCTAATTGGTGTGAGGTGATAACTCATTGTAGTTTTGATTTGCATTTCTCTAATAATTAGTGATGTTGAGCAGCTTCTCATGTGCTTCATGGCCATCTGTATGTCTTCTTTGGAGAAATGTCTATTTAGGTCTTCTGCCCATTTTTGGATTGGGTTGTTTGTTTTTTTAATATTGAGCTGCATGAGCTGTTTATATATTTTGGATATTAATCCTTTGTCCGTTGATTCGTTTGCAAATATTTTCTCCCATTCTGAGGGCTGTCTTTTTGTTTTGTTTATGGTTTCCTTTGCTGTGCAAAAGCTTTGAAGTTTCATTAGGTCCCATTTGTTTATTTTTGTTTTTATTTCCATTACTCTAGGAGGTGGATCAAAAAAGATCTTGCTGTGATTTATGTCAAACAGTGTTCTTCCTATGTCTCCTCTAAGAGTTTTATAGTGTCCGCTCTTACATTTAGGTCTCTTACCCATTTTGAGTTTATTTTTGTGTATGGTATTAGGGAGTGTTCTAATTTCATTTTTTGCATGTAGCTGTCATTTTTCCAGCACCACGTATTGAAGAGACTGTATCTTCTCTGCTATATATCCTTGTCTCCTTTGTCATAGATTAGTTGACCATAGGTGCGTGGGTTGATCTCTGGGATTTCTATCTTGTTCCATTGATCTATGTTTCTGTTTTTGTGCCAGTACAATATTGTCTTGATTACTGTAGCTTTGAGTATAGTCTGAAGTCAGGGAGTCTGATTCCTCCAGCTCTGTTTGTTTCCCACAAGACTACTTTGGCTATTCGGGGTCTTTTTTGTCTCCATATAATTTTTAAGATTTTTTGTTCTAGTTCTGTAAAAAACGCCAGTGGTAATTTGATAGGGATTGCACTGAATCTACAGATTGCTTTGGGTAGTATAGTCATTTTCACAATATTGATTCTTCCAATCCAAGAACATGGTATATCTCTCCATCTGTTGGTATCATCTTTGATTTCTTTCATCAGTGTCTTATAGTTTTCTGCATACAGGTCTTTTGTCTCCCTAGGTAGGTTTATTCCTAGGTATTTTATTCTTTGTGTTGCAGTGGTAAATGGGAGTGTTTCCTTCCTTTCTCTTTCAGATTTTTCATCATTAGTGCATAGGAATGCAAGAGATTTCTGTGCATTAATTTTGTATCCTGCAACTTTACCAAATTCATTGATTGGCTCCAGTAGTTTTCTGGTGGCATCTTTAGGATTCTCTATGTATAGTATCATGTCATCTACAAACAGTGACAGTTTTACTTCTTCTTTCCAATTTGTGTTCCTTTTATTTCTTTTTCTTCTCTGATTTCTGTGGCTAGGACTTCCAAAACTATGTTGAATAATAGTGGTGAGAGTGGACATCCTTGTCTTGTTCCTGATATTAGAGGAAATGCTTTCAGTTTTTCACCATTGAGAATGATGTTTGCTGTGGGTTTGTTGTATATGGCCTTTATTATGTTGAGGTAGGTTCCCTCTATGCCCACTTTCTGGGCAGTTTTTATCATAAATTGGTGTTGAATTTTGTCAAAAGCTTTTTCTGCATCTATTGAGATGATCATATGGTTTTTATTCTTCAATTTGTTAATATGGTGTATCACATTGATTGATTTGTGTATATTGAAGAATCCTTGAATCCCTGGGATAAATCCCCCTTGTCATGGTGTATGATCCTTTTAATGTGGTGTTGGATTCTGTTTGCTAGTATTTTGTTGAGGATTTTTGCATCTATATTCATCAGTGATATTGGTCTGTAATTTTCTTTTTTTGTAGTATCTTTGTCTGGTTTTGGTATCAGGGTGATGGTGACCTCATAGAATGAGTTTGGGAGTGTTCCTTCCTCTGCAATGTTTTGGAAGAGTTTGAGAAGGATGGGTGTTAGCTCTTCTCTAAATGTTTGATAGAATTCACCTGTGAAGCCATCTGGTGCTGGACTTTTGTTTGTTGGAAGATTTTTAATCAGTTTCAATTTCATTACTTTTGATTGGTATGTTCATATTTTCTATTTCTTCCTGGTTCAGTCTTGGAAGGTTATACCTTTCTAAGAATTTGTCCATTACTTCCAGGTTGTCTAGTTTATTGGCATAGAGTTGCTTGTAGTAGTCTCTTTGGATGCTTTGTATTTCTGCAGTGTCTGTTGTAATTTCTCCTTTTTCATTTCTAATTTTACTGATTTGAGTCCTCTCCCTTTTATTCTTGATGAGTCTGGCTAATGGTTTATCAATTTTGTTTATCTTCTCAAAGAACTAGCTTTTAGTTTTATTGATACTTGCTATTGTTTTCTTTGTTTCTATTTCATTATTTCTTCTCTGATCTCTATGATTTCTTTCCTTCTGCTAACTTTGGGTTTTGTTTGTTCTTCTTTCTCTAGGTTCCTGTAGGTGTAAGGTTACATTGTTTATTTGAGATTTTTCTTATTCCTTGAGGTAGGCTTGTATAGCTATAAACTTTCCTCTTAGAACTGCTTTTGCTGCATCCCATAGGTTTTGGATCGTTGTGTTTTCATTGTCATTTGTCTCTACGTATTTTTTGATTTCCTCAGTGATCTCTTGGTTATTTAGTAATGTACTGTTTAGCCTCCATGTGTTTGTGTTTATTACGCTTTTTCCCCTGTAATTCATTTCTAATCTCATTGCGTTGTGGTCAGAAAAGATGCTTGATATGATCTCAATTTTCTTAAATTTACTGAGGCTTGATTTGTGACCCAAGGTGTGATATATCCTGGAGAATGTTCCGTGTGCACTTGCAGAGAAAGTGTAATCTGCTGTTTTTGGATGGAATGTCCTATAAATATCAATTAAATCTATCTGGTCTATTGTGTCATTTAAAGCTTCTGTTTCCTTATTTATTTTCATTTTGGATGATCTGTCCATTGGTGTAAGTGAGGTGTTAAAGTCCCCCACTATTATTCTGTTACTGTCAATTTACTCTTTTATAGCTGTTAGCAGTTGCCTTATGTATTGCCTTATGTGCTCCTATGTTGGGTGCATATATATTTATAATCGTTATATCTTCTTGGATTGATTCCTTGATCATTATGTAGCGTCCTTCCTTGTCTCTTGTAACACTCTTTATTTTAAAGTCTACTTTATCTGATACGAGTATTGCTACTTCAGCTTTCTTTTGATTTCCATTTGCATGGAATATCTTTTTCTATCTCCTCACTTTCAGTCTGTATTTGTCCCTAGGTCTGAAGTGGGTCTCTTGTACACAGAATATATATGGGTCTTGTTCTTGTATCCATTCAGCGAGCCTGTGTCTTTTGGTTGGAGCATTTAATCCACTCATGTTTAAGGTAATTATCAATATGTATGTCCCTATGACCATTTTCTTAATTGTTTTGTGTTTGTTTTTGTAGTTCCTTTTCTTCTCCTGTGTTTCCCACTTGGAGAAGTTCCTTTAGCATTTGTTGCAGAGCTGGTGTGGTGGTGCTGAATTCTCTTAGCTTTTACTTGTCTGTAAAGCTTTTGATTTCTCCATCGAATCTGAATGAGATCCTTGCCAGGTAGAGTAATCTTGGTTGTAGGTTCTTCCCTTTCATCACTTTAAGTATATCATGCCACTCCCTTCTGGCTTGTAGAGTTTCTGCTGAGAAATCAGCTGTTAACCTTATGGGAGTTCCCTTGTATGTTATTTGTCATTTTTCCCTTGCTGCTTTCAATAACTTTTCTTTGTCTTTAATTTTTGCCAATTTGATTACTATGTGTCTCGGCATGTTTCTCCTTGGGTTTATCCTTTATGGGACTCTCTGTGCTTCCTGGACTTGGGTGGCTATTTCCTTTCCCATGTTAGGGAAAGGAAATATATAATCTCTTCAAATATTTTCTCTGGTCCTTTCTCTCTCTTCTCCTTCTGGAACCCCTATAATGTGAATGTTGTTGCGTTTAATGTTGTCCCAGAGGTCTCTTAGGCTGTCTTCATTTCTTTTCATTCTTTTTTCTTTATTCTGAAGCAGTAAATTCCACCATTCTGTCTTCCAGGTCATGTATCCGTTCTTCTGACTCAGTTATTCTGCTATTGATTCCTTCTAGTGTAGTTTTCATTTCATTTATTGTATTGCTCATCTCTGTTTGTTTGTTCTTTAATACTTCTAGGTCTTTGTTAAACATTTCTTGCATCTTCTCGATCTTTGCCTCCATTCTTTTTCCGAGGTCCTTGATCATCTTCACTATCATTATTCCGAATTCTTTTTCTGGAAGGTTGCCTATCTCCACTTCATTTAGTTGTTTTGCTGGGGTTTTATCTTTTTCCTTCATCTGGTACATAGCTCTCTGCCTTTTCATCTTGTCTATCTTTGTGTGAATGTGGTTTTTTTTCCACAAGCTGCAGGGCTGTAGTTCTTCTTGCTTCTGCTGTCTGCCCTCTGGTGGATCTAGTTCAAATTTTGATGGTTACAATCTACAATTCGTTTTTAATTATTTCAGTTATTTTGGTATATGGATGACATATTTTGTCTTATTTATGCTTTTAACTTATGCATTTGGTTTTATGTACAGAATAGTCACAACACCTTGTGGTGCCCAATAAATATCTGTGGAATAAATACTTAAATGGTTGAATGAATAAATTTCCCAAGCCTATTCCCTAAATTTTAGGTAGACATGACAGAATTCTTGGCTTACTCAATTTTGATGCAAGAAAAAAGCTTCTAGGTAAAACAAATATTTTGACTCCATGTTTTTTTACCAGAAAATAAAATTTCAAACTCCCTAATGCGAAAGTTGTGTTTAAAAATTAGTTATGTGGAATTACATTCACAGAATATTGCCAAAAAATATATGAAATCCTATATGGTCCACTAGATTTTATTCTTGTTATTATTAGATGTTTCCTATAATTCCTTAGGACCCAACCCATGCTCTTCAGAAGTCCTTCCCTAATCTAACCATAAGTCTCAATCCACCATCCATCAAGTTTCCCATCCACCAGAACACATTACACACATTATATTTTCTTATATCATTGCACCTAAACCACATTATTGATATAATCTGTCATTTGTTTTTTTTTTTTGTGGTACACGGGCCTCTCACTGTTGTGGTCTCTCCCGTTGAGGAGCAAAGGCTCCGGACACACAGGCTCAGCAGCCATGGCTCACAGGCCCAGCCACTCTGCGGCACGCGGGACCCTCCCGGACCGGGGCACGAACCCGCATCCCCTGCATCGGCAGGCGGACTCTCAACCACTGCGCCACCAGGGAAGCCCTATAATCTGTCATTTTGTTCATCACCCAGACTGAACTTTGTGTTCTTTGAAATTGGGACCTTGACTTAACCAACATTATATTTCCAATCCTGAGCACCGTGTCTGGCATATATTAGCTAGTCACTAAATGTTTTTGGAAAATAAACGAGTTAAAAGAAAGAGCCCTAAAGATTGATCATCTTATATATTGTAAATGTTATAAGAAGCATCGTCTCACAGATTATACAGTGTTTGTCTTATGAGAATCCATGGTAGAAATTAAGTTCAATTCATATAATCAGAAAAAGTAATCAAAAAGATCGACAATACATTCTCTTTCCAAGAAACTGGTTTGTTTGGTTCTTCTTTATAGACACTTTGCATCCTATTAGTAATTGTGTTTCAGTCTTTGCTTTCAAAATGGAGAGTACAAAGCTGAATGCTTAGCTCAGCTCTAGCATCTCTTAAGAAAAGTGTGGCATACATTGTCTTCATTTTCCTCTCCAGGTCAGTAAGATGCCAAAACCCATTGTCTGTGCACTGTATTACAGAATTTGAATACGGAGCCAGATAATATTAATCAATGACCAAAATGAGAGAATAAAAGAAACGAGGTGTTTAGTTGGCCATGTAACTGGGAAGAAAGGAAAGTGGGATGATTAGTCATTCATTTTTCTCAGTAACCCTTATAAGGTGAGCCACGGGAAGTTCAGATCTGCCTTTAAAGAATGATTTTCTTTATTTTCCAGCAGTTGTAGATGCACACATAGGCACATGCCTGCACACACACACACACACACAAACATACCAAATGCCATAATTTGAAGTGAGTTAATACGCTGCATGGCTGGGGTACAGTTAACATTTCCCCTGAATTGCAGCAGAGTGATTGAGCATATTTACTGCATGCACTATCTTAGGTTTTTGACTGTGTTCTTCCTTTGAGACAGCATAGGGCTCTGCTTGTCCTAAAAGCTTAGGCAAACTGATTTGCGAATGGGAGCATGTGCATTTCAGGGGAAAGCAGAGTAATAGAGTGAGAGTCATTTCTGTCACAGCGCTTTTGCCTTTCCTAGATTATGATTATGCACTGGAATTTGCTGGTCTCTTGTTTTGTATGTGTGCACCCATTGCCAAGTAGCCTCCAGGTGCATGAACAATAACAGCAAAGATGCAGTGAATAGGAATATTAAAAAAAGAAAACTACTTATTATAACATTACCATAAGCGCAATACATGAACAGTGGCTTACAACTTTCACAATACTGCCCCTTGTAGAGAAACTAGTTTAAAATCATGATCTTAAACCACACCAGGAACTTCCATTGAAAGGAGCTATGTTGGATTCACAAACAAGTTTCCCAGCTTTCCAAAGAAAATGTTCATTCCCTCACTTCACACTGGATAAATCTAGGCGCTATTACCAGAAGCGTAAGAATTCATATGAATTGTAAAGTGGTATTGCAGAGGGAGACATCATTACAAAGCTGGCTAGCAAGCAAAGTTGGAAGGATTTGTGGGAGGACAGTAAATACTGAACCTTGGAATCAGACAAAAAATGCTCCAGTACATGTAGTTGGTATTCTGAAAATTTTGGTTTATACAGTCAATACAAACATTTTGTCAGTAATATTTACTGAGATCCTAATGTATGTTGAATGTTATAAAACATATAACAAGGGGCTTCCCTGGTGGTGCAGTGGTTGAGAGTCCGCTTGCCGATGCAAGGGACACGGGTTCGTGCCCCAGTCCGGGAAGATCCCACATGCCGCGGAGCGACTGGGCCCGTGAGCCATGGCTGCTGAGCCTGCGCGTCCGGAGCCTGTGCTCTGCAACAGGAGAGGCCACAACAGTGAGAGGCCCGCGTATCGCAAAAAAAAAAACATATAACAAAATGAAATAGGAGCTACTGTGATATCTGTTAATTGCTTAGGAAACACTGACAGCTGGAATATGGAGTAGGAGACAAGTGAAGCTCATTTCAGACCAATGACACAGATGTCACCCAGAAGTAGAAGAGAAAGGGGTCATCTGATAATGTCCATGTAAAAATGACAAAACTTATAAATTTAGTGCACACAGGGTGCCTAGTACATATAATTGATCATACATCCCAGCTGGCTATGCAAACTGCAGTTTGCAAAATGCCAAGTATGAGGTACTGTGTGTTTAACTTCAGAATCCTTTTTTTTTTTTTTTTTTTTTTTGCGGTACGCGGGTCTCTCACTGTTGTGGCCTCTCCCGTTGCGGAGCGCAGGCTCAGCAGCCATGGCTCACGGGCCCAGCCGCTCCGCGGCATGTGGGATCTTCCCGGACCGAGGCACGAACCCGTGTCTCCTGCATCGGCAGGCGGACTCTCAACCACTGCGCCACCAGGGAAGCCCCAGAATCCTTTTTAAATTTTTTTCTCATAAACCTCCAGAGTGTTCTTATTAGCTCACTTAAAAAAAGAACAGAAAGACTACCATCTAAGAAGGCTTGGATATTCGTTTGTTCTTAAAAAAAATCTTTTGAGTTTCCTCCCAGGTGTGTTATGCTAGAATGTTCTTATTTCTTATGCTGATGGAAAGAAGTTCTAAAGTTTTGGACCAGTGAAGAAGAATGAAGGCTGTGGGAAAGTCACTGTATTTAGAATTGTTTGTAAACAGCAGTAAGCCAAATAAGACTGCCTTCTCATGTAACCCCATTATATACATTTTCCCAACACTTTACAAATTTAATTGCAGAAATCAAAGGAAAACAATCTGTTATGCCTCTCGTTGTAGCCAAGGGTACTCTTAAAAATGCTAAAACAGACAGGACGAAAGGGGACAACTGGAATATAAGCTCTAGTTTACTTTCCAGTGAAATAAATTCACATAGAATTGAAAAGGATAAATATCAGAGAGTAAATACTCCAAGGGCATACAGAGGCTTGAGGGGCATTTTATACATGAAGTCAAAGAGTTGGACATATCCACAGTTAATCAACAGATCTCTAAATATACCTCAACGGCCAAAGTAGTCTTGACATTTCAGCTTATCTTTAGGCTTATTTTTAACTATTTGGGTTAACTTTACATAAAATCAAAATACATCACACAATTTCTGTATCATAGAGAGCAGAGGAAAATACAAAATCTATTGGCAAGAAGCATGTGTGTTCAAAATTCCTCAGTATTCTACGTGATTATCTCACCTTGAGAGATAAAGGCACATGAGCATCCAGTAGCTTCTAGAATTGCAAGTTCCATAATCAGAAAGCAGTTGTAACTATCCTGTAATCATTACTGCCTACCAGAAAAAATGTGTTAGTTGCTCTAGCTGCTGAATTTAACTATACTAAGAAAGAAGAATCAGATCAATGTGAAATAAAACCTTGGTTCAATGAAACAGTTTTAGGAGATAAAGGAACAAGGAACACGCCCGTGCCTCTGGTGAATGGATCTGAAGGGAAACTTCTCTGCAGGACTGAAACTTGGTCACAGCCTGGGGCTCATGCTATGTATGTCTTTGTTGTTTCCAATGATGCCTTGAGATTCTGTTTGACTTCTCAGCTTTCCCTTAAACAAGCAACCAAGTTGGGAGGGATCTTAGCAATAGCCAGTGCAAGATTCAAAAGTTATATTTATCAGTATATCCTTTAGCAGCTAAATTCACAATTGTGAGAGTATACTGCCTTACATCCAATGGTCACAAAAATGGGAATATCACAAATTGGTACCAGAAGTAGACATCTGTCATGTTTTTCTGCCCAATTTACTTTTATCCATTGGGGAGCTACCTCTTCCTTTCCTATTATTGCTTGCAAAACTGAAAAATTTTAGGTTTAATAAATCCCCTGGCCAGATGGATAGGCACATGACCCAACCCCACTAATCATGATACTCCTTACCCCTCTGCAAAAGTTACTGGTCCAAGGATTAAATATGAACCCCACGGGAGCTAATTAGGGTCCTTCTATGTGATTTGATAATTGTTTCTAGAAAAGAAAATACTTTCCTCTCTTGGGGTTATCTGTCAGTAAGGTTGTTGGTTTGGAAATATTCAAGGCCATCATTCTTATTCTGTGACACAAGCCTGACTGTGACAAGGCTAAAATGAGATCAATAAACAAAGAGAAATAGAAATGAACAAAGCTAAAAAGAGAGAAAAAGAAAAATTGTACAGACAGGATCCAAATATCATTTTTTCAGTCCTTAATTCTAATAGAGAATATGATCAGCCCTTAGGTTTCCTGGGTGTGCTGGCAAGTAAACATCTCCCATCATTCTTAATCTGAAGTCAGTTTAAGTTAGGTTTCTGGAGTTTCCAACCAAAAAACACATCAATTTTACAGTGCCACTACTCTCTATTTTTTGAATTTTATCCCTAAGAAGTAAACCCCTGCTTCTAAGCCTTGGTTTTAGGAGAATTTAATTTCATCCATCTAAGTAGATGGCTTGAGAAGGACTGTGATAAATGACTCATTCCCTCCTCAGTCTACTATATAAGTCAGTTCCCTCCCAAAACAAGCATGCTAGTTCCAAGTCCTCATTTCTGTATGTAATGGAATGTCACTTAATAAGAACACCTGTATTTTTTCCTTGATTTCTCTTGAATGGTCAAGAGCTCAGACCACTCTTATGCAGATACCCCTGTAAGATCTCTTCTGATCTTCATTCTAGTACCTAGAATAGATTAGGCTGATTGGAGCAACAGAGTTTGATACTTTCAGACTAACCTTTGAAAATCCTTTTCAGAGAATCCCCAACTTGTTGTGTTATGGTCATTTCAGTCTACTATGGACATTCAAAAGAAAGCCAAATTTGGGTAAGAAATGGGAAGAAGTTAAAAGGATACCAATTCTACTTGGAATTGGCTTCCTTTCATAAGGAGCCTTCACAAAAAGAAAAGTATAAATACTGACTTCCTGTTTAGGACCCAAATACTGAAAGTCCTTTAACAAGGCTGAGCTCTAGAAAGAACACAGTAAAATTTACCTGATCCGACTGTATATGCTAAGTTGAAACCTAAAATTATCAGGTAGCTGTTCCATTAACTGGTGGTTCAAAAGTCAACAAGATGTATGCTATTCATCGATCATCCCAGAATTTCCTCAGGTAAGACCTGACTTTTCGGCAATAACCCTTTAGCAGATATATATCCAGTTCCAAAGACTGAAAAAAGTGTATCCTTAGAGACAGGACATATAGCCTTCAAAAAAATTAATAATAGTCCCTATATAATATACTTCTGTTGCCATGAATGTGTGTGTGTGTGTGTGTGTGTTGAGTACACTGCAAAATTCTGGAGATCACTTTGCCTATCACTGCAAATTACTCACAGATTTTGCCAATAACTGATTCTTAAGGTGTGAATATTTAAGGTTGGATGAAGAATTCTGCTCTGTCACGTAGCATCTGACTCACCCAATTCTTTCCTCCATTTCATGACTTAACTTTTATTTTATTTTACTTTTTTTTTTTTTTTTGGCCACATTGTGTGGCTTGCCGGGATCTTAGTTCTCCTACCAGGGATTGAACCCAGGCCCTCGGCAGTGAAAGTATGGAGTCCTAACCACTGGACTGCCAGGGAATTCCCACTAAGTTTTATTTCTGGAGTCACACTTTACATGACATCTGACTTAGTTCATTTATTTAGGGCTTTGGTTTTCAATTCTCAATCTATTTGACCTAAATTATGAATTCTTGAGAGAGCCATCTATTTGAATCATTTAAAACTTTTTTAATATGAGAGCTTTATAATCATCACATTATATAGTGTAACTCAAGCATGTATATGTTCAAGTACCCCTTTAGATCAACACACACACACACACACACACACACACACACACACACACACACACACACATTTTTAAGTGGAACGCAAAGGTTCCCTGGGATTGATAGAATAAAATTGCTCAGAACTGTTATCTCCCATACATAGAGCGTAATGTCTGGCCTGGGTATGATTTTCTTTATTAAACCCAGAAGAAAGCACTAACATAGTCAACATACATCTCTTGATCTGGATCTAAAACATTAATAGCAGCAATCATGCTCCTGACATTAATTTCTGATTGGATACCATATAATTATCATGCTCCATTACCACTCATAAACCATTTGATTGAACAAAATTTTTCTCTTTATTAGAAGATGCCAAAGTCATTGGCAATTAAAATATACTTATGCTATAGATACTGCAGTGACACTTAGGCATAAATTATTTGTCACCATCATCAGTAACTCCTCAAAAATCACTGAAATGCCCTTTTGTCATTTCCCCCACGGCTATTAGCCTCTCTCTACCCAATTACAACCATCAGTACAGATTTCCATGCACTCATGTTCTGCACCCTTAACCCCTCACTTGGTTGTACCCTTTTTAAGGGCAGAGGCTACATCTGTGAGCAAAGCCTAGCACGGCGACTCTGACTTAGTAGGTGCTCCATACTTATTTCTTTAAACTGGGAATCGTTGACCAACAGCAGAGTAAGATGAGTGTGCTTCACTTTGGTATTATAGAGAAAAAAAGTTTTATTATCAATTACATTGGTGAAATGTTAAATTTTTAAAAAATATAATAAACGCTTAAACTTCAGAACTTTCAGTGCCTTAATAGATGAATATCTCATGTGACTCACAAAGGTGGAGTGTAGGGGACAGCACAGGTTAGAGCTTACAGTATTTCTCTACTTTATTAGAGATATTTGTTCAGACTGCTTTTAAGGACCTAGTTCTGCAGACCTCATTTTGGGAAATGGTAGTGCAGTTGTCAAGAGTATGGGCTTTTGAGTATGGACTGCATTAGGCCTTTATCTCTGCCATTTACTAGCTGTGGAATCATATATATATGATTCCACAGCTAGT
>NW_021703772.1:90109519-90349311 GCF_005190385.1 Monodon monoceros
TAAATATAAATAAATATATATATATATATATATATATATATATCACTGAACTAAGCCCTAATATAGCTCTCATCAGATTCCTAATGTGTAAAATGGGAAGAATAGTAACTACACGATTATACTTTAGGGGCCAAATACAATAACATATGCAAAGTGTTTATCATAATGCCAAATATTTAAAGTGTTACTAATTATAACAAAATTAAATTGAATTGATTTGCATTATAGATCATCTTAGTATTATTTATTGCTGGCTATTAACTTTCTTTTCTACTCAGCCATTCTTCAATTTACCCTCTTATGGTAATCTCTTTCTTTTCCCATA
The DNA here is from genome assembly GCF_005190385.1 of Monodon monoceros. Taxonomy (NCBI): domain Eukaryota; kingdom Metazoa; phylum Chordata; class Mammalia; order Artiodactyla; family Monodontidae; genus Monodon; species Monodon monoceros. Next base: position 90,109,845 of record NW_021703772.1, read on the forward strand.
AGTCTAGACCTGTTTTAAAGGACCTTGTAAAATATCTAAGCTCCAAGAGCATATATGAATCAAGCCCAAGCCAAAAGGCTTTACCATGGTGAATTTTAAAATATCCTTGGGGAAAAGTAGCTCTGTCGAGCTCATGATATTTCAGTTCTTTACGTTGCTGACCAATCAAGCTCCTTTCCCTTACAGAATAGTGTTTTGTTTTCCTTATGGGACATTATTTACATTGTTTGACCAAAGTTCACCTCATTAATTTATCCTTGGTCAAAGAACAAATCCACTGTCAACTATACATTCCAGTGACTCTGCAAGCTCTGCTCTTTTAAGAGCAGCTCTCTCCTTTGCAGAAGGTTTTGAAGAAAATGTGCTTTTTCTCTAGCTATTTTCAGAGACTCTCCTTTTGTTTCAGAGACAATTCTGTTTAATTTTGGCCTTTTGTGCATGTGCAATAGCAGGTTTAATCCAATCAAGGGACAGCTTTCCTTCAGGAGGTTATCAACTACAGCCAGAGTGAAGGGCTGTTGTCTGGCCATGGACCTGACTTACACAATTTGCATGCTGCCTAATTACAGTTCTATTCTATTGTACTGCTGTACTCTACCTTCTCAGCTGGAAGAAAAGTCAACCAAATGCGGCAGTGTCTCAATCAATGCAGACAGAATCACAAAAACATGCCTAAACCAAAGGTTATAATGTGAGCTCAGAAGCTTTGAAAGTAATCAGCAGAGGAAAACAGAAACATACATACTATTTTCCCCTCCTATTGCTGCATTCTCTTTCACCCTATCCTCCTCACACAGTAACCCTATTCATGAACAAAGTAGTACGTACCCATCAGCATGATGACTTTCCATTTGTGGCAAACTGAAAACTAGCAACTTCAATAAAGAGAATAGTCACAGAAGAATATACTTCAGCAGGAGAATAAAAGTCTTTCGCAAAATGAACAAGAGGTGCCCGAGAAAGAGATAGATGCTGTATAAAGAACAGAAATATGTCACGAGGTCTGTTTCTCTTGCCCAGGATCATTTGACACTGAGGTTTTTCTATTATAATCAACCTGTAAAGCATACAAAAATAGATAAACAGCAATACCCTGGGAAAGGAGCATTTGTTTGCAAAGGAATAGATTTTAACCCCAGCGGCAGCAGCTGAGGGATCACTTAATGGGGGGCAATAGAGACATGGTCCAGTTGACACTCAGCCTAGGAAATGACAACAATCAATTTTTCCCTCTGCAATTGCATCTATCATTTTACAGGTGCTTGTAGGCAGAGTGCCTTTTACACATTATTATCACATTGAAGGAAAGTGAAACAGCCGACATGTTCTGTGTTGCCCAGAAACTGATATAGCAAAAAGGAGTGAAAATACACAGTAGGGGCATTAGAAACAATTCAAGAATATGATTTGGGGTCATAAAACTCCTCTATTTGAAAGCCTCAATTTTGAATGCATCCATGCAGTAGTGGCAAAAAAAAACCCCAAACTTTATAATTGATATTCTAATGCAAAAGAATAAAATGTTAAATGATTTGTCTGATGTATAAAGGTAAACCAATGTAAAATATTGGTTCCAGAAATATATATTGAATGCCTACTACCATACTAAATGCTAGAAAGTCAATGTGTGTTCAGCAGGATTCGAATCAGTACTTGGAGAGTTGGGTAGATTTCCTAACCACTTGACTACAAATTCTGGTCAATATTAGTGGATGATGCCAATTACAATGTACCCAGAGGAACCTGAATGAAAACAAAGACAGTTTTACTGACACCATAGTGTGGCAGGTTTGGTCCTTAACATCAGACATGATATAGTTATATCCACATTTTATTTTTACAGACAGGGAAGGAGAGAGATAGAGACAGAGAGAGAATTATGTTTAAGCTAATTATTTACTCTATAAAAAGGCTCGATATTTTTCTGGTATTAACTATCCTATGATTATTATTAATACATCAAGTTAAAAATAATTCTCATTGGGCTTCCCTGGTGGCGCAGTGGTTGAGAGTCCGCCTGCCGATGCAGGGGACGCGGGTTCGTGCCCCGGTCTGGGAAGATCCCACATGCTGCGGAGCCATGGCCGCTGAGCCTGCGCATCCGGAGCCTGTGCTCCGCAACAGGAGAGGCCACAACAGTGAGAGGCCAGCGTACCCACCACCCCCCGCCAAAAAAAAATTCTCATTGTCTCAATGAGATGGACTGAGAGTTTGGGGTTAGTAGATGCAAACTATTACATATAGAATGGATAAACAACAAGGTCCTACTGTATAGCACAGGGGACTGTATTCAATATCCTGTAACAAACCATAATGGAAATGAATACAAAAAAGAATATATATATGTGTAAAACCGAGTCACTTTGCTGTACAGCAGAAATTAACACATTGTAAATCAACTATACTTCCATAAAAAAATTAATTAAAAAGTAATAATCCTCATTGTCAATATCCCTTGTGGTATCTTTCATCCAGGATAGCTGCTCCCAATTCCCTCCATCTCTGTATGAGCACCACAGCCTCAACACATCCCCTCAAATGAAACTGAGCTATGGTACCATCACTGACATCAAAACCTGAAGGATTAGATCTGGCTGTGATTTCTGAAGAATGCTACCACATGTCCTGTTGATGCACACATCCTATCTCAAGATGAGCATCACTCGGATTTAACTTGGTTCTTCTAGTTCCAGCTTTTAGTCATTTGATCTTATTGACATAAAAATCTAGTGTGGAACCAAAGGAATGTTCTTTCTTCCCTTCCATTTTACCCAACAGATTTCTGCTATAGTCATTATTTTATTTTCAGGCCGCTTAACTGATTATATTCTAGTAATTTCCGGGTTATGGTTTTATTGTATCTCTAGTGTACAATAAATATGCATACAACTCTTCAAGAAGCCAATATAAATTCTGATCAAATTGTATATACTTGTCAAGTTTCAACCATGTCAATACTTCATAGACAGTAATTAATTTGGCTGAAAGTTTCATTTTACTTTTAACAGCCTTGTCTATATGCTGTCCTTCTGAAAATATGCTGACCTTGTGAACCCACTAGTTTCTAGATCCCCCCGCCCCGTCAATTCTTGTAGAAGAAACATGAGACTGGGTCATTCACCTATATAAATCCCTTCTATAGTAGGGCTACCTCAACGTCTCCCTAGGAATCTAAAACTTCACAATCTAGCTCTTTAGCCTTCCAGGCATGTAAAACCAGATAGATACAAGCCCATACATGACCTTCTCTTTTTTTTTTTTTTTTTTTTTGTGGTGGGGGCAGTGCCGCATGGCACGCGGGATCCTAGTTCCCCATACAGGGATTGAACCCGTGCCCCCTTCAGTGGAAGCACCAGAGTCTTAACCACTGGACCACCAGGGAAGTCCCTGGCCTTTTCTTTTTTGTACTCAGGTTTTAACCTATGTGTTGGCATCCCTTTTTTTATTTGTTCTTTTTAAAGATACAAGTTCAAAACTATCCTCTATAAATCCCATTTCCTTACACTTCATTGTAAATCCCTTTTACAAAGGGACTATCATTCAGTACAATAAACAGACGTCTTATCTATGCTCCTGTCCAATGTAGCTGGTGTCTTTATTTAGAAGCTGTATGTTCATGTAATCTCGAACAAAGACCTGGTATGGTGTGAGAGGGACTTGAGTGAGGGATTTGAGGTCCCTGAAGGGCTAGAAATCCATTAGACAACAAATAAATAAACGGATGAATAAACACAGGAATGAACATATACGAATACTATTAACATGTTCTATATTAGATTAAACTAGCTCACAACCACTCACAGAAATAATCCACCTTAACTTTTAATTTTGAATAAAAGGTAAACATATCCAAATGACAAACCAACAGAACAGTAAAACCTATGCAACTCTCCCTGTTATCCTGGCTCTTTCTGTTTGCCATGAATCAGTCTGTGTGTCCCTGCCATTATTGTCACATTATATCTTGCATAGTGCTTTAGAGATCAAAATATGATTTTACTTATGGTATCTCATTTATGCTTTACAGCCAATTTCAGAAACAGGGAGGCATAATAGTACCTTTCATGTTTTACAAATGAAGAAACTGAGAGAACTAATTTTTTTTTTTTTTTTCCCCTGAACTCATCCTATTAAGATGGAAACCGTACACTAAAATCAAGTCTTCTGATTCTGGGGTTATGGTCTTTCACCCAATTCATGTCATTGGCAGAGAGCTAAAGGGCAAGTTCAGTGGGCTTGGACAGCCCTGGATACTCCCAGATCACCATCTGTTTGCAAGAATGATATCTTTAAAAGTAAATGTACTCAAGACCAAAAACTGGACCTAGAGATGAGCCATGAAAATGGCCCAACATATGTAAGGAGTGAGATATAGCATTCCAAGAAATCATTCATATTCATTTGCCATGAGAAGACTAGGCTGGCAATTGAGGAGTAAAGGTAGGATGGCATGAGTCCCAAGGTCTAAAGTAAAACTGACCATTACTGAACACAAAGACAACACAAATTAATAAATCAAACTGACTCAATTTATGAGGTTTATAAATTTTAAAAAATTGCATGTACCTAAAAACAGAAGTGTCTCTGATTTTTGGTCTTGGCAGTGCAGTCAAGCTTGTGTGACACTCCCTTTGACCCTGGAGCATAGGCACTATTGCTTGGGGCCACTTAACTGCTTTATCTATTGGGGACTATGTCAGCGGGCATATCTCCCCACACAGAGTAGTCAGGATGAGCAAGTCCCGGGCACGTCCCCTATTTTTCTCTCTCAGTCAGCACTGCACTGTGAGGCATGCAGCTCCCTTGTCTCCAGCCAGTGGTGGAAGCACGTGGTGGTGACAGGTAATTATAACAGTTAAATAGAGTTGGCATTGTCATTTTCAGAAACTGCTTGCAAGGCACACAAACTCCATTTGCTGAGCTCCTCCCACTTCAACATCCAAGACAAATTAAAAGGATTTTTATTTAGAGTTTCATGTTCCACAACCATTTTGTGATTTCTTTTTTCCTCCCTACAGAGAACTTGCATGTGCTCTGAGTAATCGTTTTTGTTTTGTGTTCTGTTTATTTGTTGGTTTGTTAACCAAACAATTTACTGTGGCTGACCAACAGTCCAGATTCTTATAACCAATTAAGAATAAAAGATGGAGAGGCTTCAACCCCAGTAATGCAAGAGATAATGGAAAAGTTTCCATTCAACATGCTTTCAAAGTTTTCCCGTGCAGGAATTTGTTTCTTAGGCTGCCATGTTAGATTTGGACAGCTTTTCCATTTCCTGAGGTCTGTTCATTTAGATAGCAACCCAACACAGTTTTCTCTATTCTAGTATTGGGGGGAAGGGGAATATTATTTTTGTAAAATGTTTAGGAACATATGGTTCAATTTAAAAGAGCAGAAATGCTCTGTACTGGCTTGTCAAGTTATTTATATTAAGGGAAAACATGTTGGTTACTTATATGCCTTGGTCCTGTTAGGATTCTTCTTTTATATTTCCTGGCTTTTACAATTTTAACTTGAATCATAATGAAAGAACTGTTTTCTTACGCCCTCCAAATCTTAATCAACCTTTGAAATGTACACATCTCAGAGCTGTCAGTAAACAGAGATTTTTGCTTGTTTGCAAAGACAGAGTCACATCCTTCCATTCATAATCCTTGCCCTTTGTTCCATCTCACTTGTTTTCAGCTATTTACCCGCTCAATAGTTTTATCATATAACTCAGTACTCCAAGGTGGTAAATGCAAATACAGCAATGAAGGCATTGTCAATTCTAATTTGGGGACAGTTGCTGATCTTAAATCTTGAGGGTGTCTGCATGGCACTTAAACGTGTAATTGAGTGTTGAATGCCGTTTTTCAGGTTCTCTGATAATCCAAGTCTGGGACATCCAGTGATAATTATGTATACTGATTCTGTGTGAAAAGACTTATAAATTTGACTTGGTGTTCAGAGGTCAGTTCAATAGGAGTGTCAGAGAAATCAGAAGATTGTCAAAGTCAGACATATGCCTGCGAGGATTCTGGTAATTCAGTTTGCTGCCTGAGCACCTGATCATTTACTTAGCTTCCCTGAGAGATTTGGTAACATATTTATTTGCTATTTTGCAACAGGAATTTTTCCACAGAGCTTGTGGAGGGGGACGGGAAAGATCAGAATTAGTTACTATCAACAAATGCTGAAGCATCTCTTTAGGGTACTTAGAATAAATTGCATTCCAAAACAGGAAAGGGAGGAGGAAAAGAGACACAGGACACTGAGCGAGAAAATGGAGAGATAATGCTGTATTCCTTTGCATTAAGCCGTTGGTTTTCCATTGTGTACATCATAACAAGCAGGGCAGAGTGAGACAATTAATGTAATAAAGTTTCAGGGACTAACAAAGGCCAAAGTCTAAACCTTTTGGAATTTAAATGGACTAGAGTATGTATTCTCCAGCAGATTAAAATAGCAATTTATTGATGCCAGATCTACTAGGATAATGCCAATGGGGTCAGGTAGAAGAACTTTCATTGAAAACGTGACCTACCCTCATGGAAGCCAGATAACACAAGGGTGACTGACTGCCTTCAAGGCTACCAGACAGGAATCTCTGGGTTGTGTGTACTCTACACTGAAATGCTTGATTAAAAGAAAACCTCCAAATCAACAATGGATGGGCCATTTTTTCTGCCAAACGTTAGGTTTCTTGGAAAGTGTCAGACCACAGGCCTCCACTGGGATGCAGATGGAGTCTTGGTGAATCTGCTCTCAAAGGCCAATACTCTCTCCTTCAAGAGCAGAGATGGCAGCTGCCTATGCAGGGGGTTTGAAGGACACGAAACATCCTCTTCTTTTGAAAAAGACCTCTTATGGTACTGTCAGAACATCTCACACCATCATTTCATGCCCAGTGCGTATTTCTTTTTCTCCATATGCCAGGGAACTGCTGGCAACCTGACTCATCCAGAAGTTGCTCTTATTACCTCTAAACTGATAATCCAGCCTTCCTACTCATGGCTCCAAAAGTTTGTACCAACTGTCTCCTGGCCATCTTTCTTGACAGCCAGCAGAACCTCCATCCCAATACACCTAAAACCCAAGGTATCACATGTCACACAAAATCATTCATCTTCTGACTTCCTATTTGCTGTTGACAGACTCGGGAAAATGTGCATTACCTTTTGATTCATCTTTCTCTTCTGTAAATCATATCTAATAAGTCCTCAATGTCTTCCAATTTTACCCTTTAAAGAGAATTATTCTTATCTCCACTATTCTCCCATTGCCTGTGTGGTAGAGGAAAAATAATTTCCCCCCTACCCTTCTAGGTTCTTGGCTGAGATGCCCCTGTAATAAACAAACAGATCAACAGGAGAAGAACAGAAGTTTAATAATATGTATACCTCCTATATACATGGGAGATACCCAGGAAACCCGAGTAACTCTCCCAAATGGCCCAAGCCACCACCTTACATACCATCTTCAGCTAAAGACAAAAGAAATATCTTAGGGGGTGAGGTGAGGTCGGGGGGGGGGGGGCACTTATGGGAAGTTACTAGGAAAGCACAGAAAACAAGGGTTTAGTTTGCAGATTTGTTGGTACCTTCTCCATTGATAAGAGTTTCTAGAGATTTGGTCATCCCTCTCTTCCTGGTACAGCTAGAGAGACACCCTTACAAATGGAGATTTCTCTTATACATGTAAATGTCTCTTACAAAAGGGTCACTTCTAATCAATTTTCAGAGCTTCTCCTGTGTCTGCTGTTTCTTAAAAATTACCAGCCTAAAATAAGCCTTATGCAAAAGAGGCATATTTTGGGGTGATTAACGGTGCTCCCCTTCATCTGATTTAACTTTCTAAAGTACTGTGGAACTCAATGATAGAGATACTTTGCTCTAAATCCTTGAACGGGACCTACAAAGAAAGTCCAGTCTACTTAAATGTTATTAAACTCCTATCTCGCCAACTTCCAGGCTTATCTATCACTACAGCCCTCACACGCTACTGTGGGCTGGATCAAGGTGCCCCCCCAAAAGTTTATATGCTGTAACCCTAATTCCCAATACCTCAGAATGTGATTGTATTTGGAGATAAAATCTGTGAAAAGGTGATTACATTATAATGAGGTCAACAGAGTGGGTCCTAACCCAATCTGACGGGTGTCCTTATAAGAGGCAATTTGGCCAGAAACAAATGCTCCCACAGAGGAAAGACCACCTGAGGACACAGCAAGAAGATGGTCACCTGGCAAGCTAAGGAGGCCTAAGGAGAAATCAAACCTGCTGACACCTTGATCTTGGTCTTCTGGCTTCTAGAACTGAGAGAAAATAGATTTCTGTTGTTTAAACCACCCAACCAGCGGTATTTTGTTATGGCAGCCCTAGCAGACTTAAGACTCACATTTTAAAATACATAAAACAAAAAACTATACTGCTCTCTAGTTACAGAACCATCACTCCAACATTTCTTGCTCAACATTTTGTACATCCTTTCTGGTATTTAATGTCTTGCCTTATCCCTAGACTTGCTGTCCTCAATACTTAGCTCAAATGCTCCTTTTTTCTGGAAGATATCCTAGATTTCTGAACTTGGAGATCCTCCTTCTACTGGTCACCAATGGGGCTTGATTTGTAACTCTACTGAAATAACTACCACAGCCTGACACATACTATAATCCTGTGTTTGTCATTTTCCCTAGTGCACTTCCAGTATGGAAAAGCAAGCACCTTGTCTAATAAACTGTGAGCCCCAACAGGACCTTCAACTGGGCTCTGTACACAGGAGGCGAGAACTGTAGGTTCCATCAGGAAGAGGCCATATTTACCTTTCTCATCGTCTAGCCTTCAGCCTCAGCACAATTCCTGTAGGAAATAGTACTCGGCACATATTTATGGCATGAATATATGCTCAAACAAACTGATTCAGAGGAAGCTTAGAAACCACGCTGTTAAATTTCCTCATGTGACAACCAACAAAAATGATGTATGGAAAAGTCAGTGCCTAACTTTTACTTTTCTAGTTAATTCATTGTCTAGCTAAGACCACAGGTTGGAGTTCCTCCATTCATGGCTGTGTTCATAACTCAGTATTGCCCTCCTGCAATAATACGACCCTGTTCAAAAGTTAGTGTATCCTCAGAGTAGGAGAACAACATGAAGTTGTTAATATGCATGATACTTTGTTTATTTTATTATCAATTTATTAGAGTCCAAGGCCTTGAGAGAAGAAGACCTGGCTAATCAGATGTCTAAGGAGTGACATGCTGGATGATAGAAAATGTAGACTGAAGCCTGGCCATTTTCTCAATTATGATTCCTCATGGAGATGCCACAGTTTGTCAGGAGTTGACATAAAGACATTAAGACACCAGCATTTCTGTGTGTGCTTGCACACATGCATGCATGACGCCATGAAAAGAAGGACTGAAAATGGAGTGCAGAAAAACAACAGGGGGTTGGGAAGTGCTCTGATGACAAACTCAAATTATTTGGTTGGATTTAGCAATTGTTATGGTATAATAAGGACTCATACCATAAAGAATGTTCTAAATTTTCAAATTCTCTTAGGTCAGCATATTTGCAATAGAAGTCACGTTAAGATAAAGATAATGTGTTTTTCAACAGCTAATAGTTAGTGATGAGACTGACAACTTCTCTAATGCTTACCCTCATAATGCAAAGCTTCTCAGCCTCGGCACCATTTGCATTTACATTTGGGGCCAAATCGTTCTTTGCCGGGGATAGGGGGCAGGGGGCATCCTGTGCATTGTAGAATGTTTAGCAGCATCCCTGGCCTATACTCACTGCATGCCAATAGCATCTCTCCCCAAGTTGTGACAATCAAAAATGTCTCCAGACCTTGCCAAACGTTCCTTGGGGAATAAAACTGTCCCTGGTTGAGAGTCATTGTCATAACAGAAAGGTGTTTTTGAGGTTCTGTTATTTAAGGCAGGTTAACTGCTGTTCCAAAAACAAACAAAAAACAAAACCCACAATTCCAATGGCTGAACATAGTAGTTTACTTCTTGCTTTAAGACAGGTTCATGTGGGTCTGGATTGGGAAGGAGTAAGATGTGGGCTTGTCTCATCCAGCAACCCAGGTTTCTGGTGACTCTGCAAAGTTTAAGGTTACCCTGAGTTGATACACAGTCAGCAGATGGGGAAAGACTTGGGAGGATCATGTGTGGTAGATTTCCACCAGCATGGCCTGAAATTGGAGCATAAATTATCCACTCACATTGCATTAACATCTGAAGAAATCGAAAGTCAAAAACAAAAATGGATTCCAATGATGGATAGCCCTTTGTAAATACAGTAGACATTTATGTTCTCAGGAGGGCAGGAGGTGGAATCTCTTTTCTAGTTTTTGCTCTGGTTTTCATTTGTGGGAAATATATATCCATTTCTCCACTGAAAACAAATACATAAGAGTCAGCTGGAAAGGAGAAAGTCTTGTCTGTAACTGTGGAGCAGGGCCAAGCTAACAGATCACACAAGGATCAAATCTATGGCCCCAAGCCCATGACATCTGTATTTTTACATGTGTATGAATGAGCTGACTCTAGATGAAATATCTTCCTTTCATATTTTTGGATAAATTCTCCCCTCAGGAGCTTTGTACCCCACCCCAGGGCGTTTTTTTTCAAACTGTTTCCTCTCTGTCCAACATACATCATCAACAAAAATCTATTCCAAAGCACATGCCTATGCCATGGGGTGAGGCAAAAACACCAACTCTGCTCTCTAGAAGAGAGTCGTCCTGCAAACATCTAACCATGTTCAACATGACAGAACAGCCTAACTATAGCAGCTTTCACATACTGTAGAGTGCAGGTGATGGAGTAATTAGTTTAACTGGGGGACTACTAGCAAACGGCTCATAGAGAAAAGTTTGAGTGGAACTTGAAAGGTATATAACTTTTAATAAGCTGGGGATGGAGAAAAGATAATCGTAGGCTGAAGGAATAGCTTGAACAAAGGTGCGGAGGTATTTTTATATATTTGGTGTGTTCAGGGAAGGCTAAGCAGTTGGCAACGGAATTATTAGTACAGCCAAAGTCCTGAGCTAAAGACGATCCATTGACTTCTTTCACTCTAGCTGCACCATTCCTACTTAGCCTCACATCCTCTACTTCCAGAAACATTCCCTAAATGTACTATTGCCATAGCTTTCTTTTTCATTTCCATAACCTTCTTTATGCATTTTCACACCAACCAAAAATGTGCTACTTCTAAAACTACATTTAGTCTCTCTTCTCCTTGAAGTTACGCCCTTTGATACTGACTTGCTCCTACTGACGCCCACCCCTCACGCCAACCCTAATTCACATATATTTATTTCCTTCTTCCTGGACCAGCTTTTAACATCTAGAGACAAATAAATTCATGCTACATATGCTCTCATTTCTGCAGCTGTGGTATGTTTCCATCTTTAACTGAGCTGTAAGATTCACGTGGGCAATAGCCATGGCACATTTATTGGCAGCATCCTTCACTTCCATGAGTGTAATTGCCATATAATTTGTTCACAGCAAATTTTCAGTTAAATGGGTCAGAATTTTGAGGTGATAATAGGATCAGTTTTGGTTTTTAATTGTAACTTTAAAATGGTAGCCACAAAAGGCTAGATACGTGTGGCAAACATTTACCTTGCATTTGGTAGTTAGTATAATTTAAACTCATCACTAAATGTCCCTCTGCCTACTGTGTATCTTTTGTTGATCTAACAGAAGAGTTTGCGTACTTAATCCATTTTCTTTGCCCCCAGGAAGAAATTCTGAGAGCAATGTTTCTGCGTCATCTAACAAGGAAGAGGAGATGGCATCTCCTTTAATTCATGGAATGTATCTAAAAACTCTAAAATTACGGCAAGCAAAGAAGGTTTTTTTGGAAAATAGAACCCAGACGGGGAAAGAATTAAAAGGACAAATATAATTTTTCTAATTTTGTTTACATAATAAGCCAAGTTTTACATGCAGAGGAAGATTTATGGAGGTCAATTTAAGTAATCAGATTAAGTCAGATTAAATCCATAGACTTGAGAAATGATCGACTGGAACTTGAATCTTGCTTTTGTGGTTAGCAATTTGCCTGTGCTCTCTGTGCTCAATTTGTTCACCTGCAAGATGGGTTATAATAGATGGTAGAAGTAAACTAATGAACTCTAAACTGAGTTAATACATTCAAAATGCTTAGAGCAGAGTACAGCACAAAGGAAACGCTTTTTAAGCATTAGAGGAATCCCTGGGCCTATAGGATTCCTTCAGGAAGAGTCTTCACAATTCTAAAACAGAATTTCTCTGCATCTTTCCTTTGTTTGCTTGGTTCCAGTGAGTTCCCTGTTAACAGCAAATAAACCATGCTAAGATTTGATGTGAATAAAGGATTGACGTGAATAAATGTTTGATGTAGATAAAGAGTTCAGGGCAAAGATCACAGAATTTCACAATTCTGGAGTGGCAAAAGATCTACTGAAACATGTAGAGAGCTCACTAAGGACAAAAAGAAATTTCAAATTAAAATTGTTCAGAATCAGACATAACAGAGGTTTGGTCCGCTTGATGTAATACTTCTATTTTTAAAAACAAAAACTAAACATTTCACCACCTTGGGAATATTTGATTAGTAAAATAAAATATATAAACTTCTCTAAACTTGTATGGCCAACATCTATTCTCAGGTTCTTTGTATATGTCACATGTACAGAGTTGCGTTTTTCCAATCACAGAATAAATTCCTTAATGGGCATTTGGCAATTAATGGTAATATTTGGGGTGGGTCCACTCTGAGCTGCCTCCAAAGATTTCTCGTCTGCATCTGGGAGAGTAATTGTAAACAACGTCTCCTTTAGTTCTCTAGAGAGAATACTTTTACTGACATGTCCTGAAAAAGGTGACTGAAGGACTGAACTCAACATACTCTCAAAGGATTTAGAGACATCTTCATAATCCAGGGATTTAAGAATATAATCCAGTTACTTTTCTTCTCCTTACATAATGTAAGAAAATAATACATTAGAGTTTAATTTCCCTAGTGCTTACAGCAAGTGCTTAATTCTTAAGTAAAGACTAACTCTCCATTTTCAAGCTGTTTCAGAAAAGCTTCTTTCCAAAGAAAATGGCAGAAGTCAATGTGCTATTTAAGGTCATTTTAAAACTACCTGTTGCTTATGTGAATATAGTCGATGAAATTTTCAGCCAGCATATACATGGCTATGATGAGGGCTAAAACCTGTAGCTTTCTTCACACAGAAAAGAAAATGATTGTATTTAATTCATCTGCTTAGGACAATAAAAGATGAGCTCAGTTTATTCGCCAAGACTATCTACAACATTGTTATTCCTTTCAAAAGTAGAAAACAGTAACAAAAATATAGTGCTGCCTCAGTAGCTTTAGGAGGAAAAAAGGCTTCATGTACAAAAAAAAAAAAAACCAAACTCAGAATGATAGCAGCATTTTATGTTTTACCAAAAAAACTCTCTGTTTTCCTATCTTCAGCATCCGTATCTCTATTATGCATATTTTATGGAAATTCATTTTTATAGTATTAAACTTGAAGCATTGATTTTACATTTTTAATAGCCACACATATTTTGTTATATTTTACATGAAAACATAATATATTTAAAAATATAGACCTATTTAGGAGAGGCACTAAACCCTTCCAAAGAGATATACTTTCAAGGTTATCAGATACATCTTGATGCATAATTTGGAGACGAATGTGTTCTCTGACTGCAATTCAACTATATTTGGGCTGTGGTTTACATAAAAATACAATTTTTAGAGAAAAACCATCATCTTATCAAATGTTTCTGGGGATAGCTTGTTACCCAGTGATCCATTCCCACAGATGATGACAGATAAACTGAATATATTTAGAGGCAAGGAATGACACCCTCTGCTACAAGATGAATTAATTGATCAGGTTTTCGCCTTAGATGGTCCACTGGTGACTAGATCTTAGGAGCTGGATATCTTCATTGCATTTATGCTTCAGGAGAGCAGTCTTCATCATTTCTCTGCTACTACTTTCAAATTACATAGAGCTCTGTTCAGGAAAAAAGTGTAATGTATGGCTATGGCCCTAAACATGTGTATATAGCTTTACCTCATGTCATAAAATGAGAATCCTGTGCAGGCAATCATTATTTAAGCTGCTTTACTATTGACAGAGGACACATGCTACATCTAGATTTTTAGCTCTTTTTTATAGAGATATGCAGAAACATTACTGAGAGTTAACATGTTTCTATGCAGGGGATGGATTCGTTATTTAAGGGAAGATACTATAGTGGATATAAGTTAGCACACTTTAAATTCAAGCAACTAGACGAAAAGACTTTCATTACAAATAATATTGGGGTGTCTGTTAATGAGGAAGAAGGGGAAAATTATCCCTTGCATAAAATCTTACAGCATCCACCAGAAATAACACCAAGACAGACCTGAGTACACAATTCAAACAAACCATGTACTAATAACTTGATTGATTAATGGCGAATTATCAGCTCTTAGAACTCATTTTTCATCTGCAAAATGGGAATTACAATGCCTTCCTCCTAGCACGGTTGTGACGATGGAAAATAATATATGGGTACCATTTAGCACAGAGCCTGACACTTATGTAGATACAAAAGTACCTGCTGAAAAAAGGTAGTGAGAAGGAGACATTAGTGGTTTTTTGTTACTAAAGTCATAGACTTTAATTCGGACACTCTGATTGCAGGCATACAGCTAGGAGAGCAAGTTTATTTCAAGGAAAAACCAATGTCACTCTCTAGAATGTGCCTAATTATCTTGTAAAGATGTTCATCAGAATCTACTGGGACTTAACCATTTAGAAAATAACTATATAGATCTAGTGCCAGCAGATGTCACTTCAGCAATGAGTCAGGGACCCCGGGGCCCTGGCTGTTACAATGCCAGCCATCATCCTGGCTCTCCATCCTGCCTGGGATGGGAGGGATGCAGAGGTTCAATATCTCCTGTGGGCCCCAAAGTTAAATAAGGTAACATGACACGATAATTTCCTTAGGGAGTTCTTCTGAGTTACCAACACCACTACCGCTGCCAAACATAAATATATTATATATTATAATATATATTATAAATATATTTCATTATATGTTTATATATTATAATACATCTTATATATTATAATATATAAATATATACTATATTATATATAGATTATATATATTATAAATATAACTTCAACTGATTAATTTGGCTTTCCTCTTATTTCAGGGAAAAAGTGATTATCGACTATCTCTTAACTGATACATTTACTAGTGTTGTTTAATGCAGTTTTAAATCTGTGAAATGTATTCTGATATCCATCTGTTCTTTCCTTCTTCAAAAGTGTTCCCTACTTCCCATTATAGAATATAAATATCTTCCAAAAACCTTTCTGTTCTTAGTGCAATAGGATGCATTATATAATTGATTCCTATGCCAACAAGGTACAAGTTGATACTTTAATATAAATTATTTCCCAGACAATGACTCACTCATGGTTTAATTCAATAGATCTAAAATATATTTAAAGCCTGTCTGGCTAGCTTCCTGCAAAATGCTGTAATGAAACTTCTAACCCCTTCCTTTTATACTTCCTTATTTTTATCTCTTCATTCATATTTCAAAATGCAACAGTGATGTGCCTCCTCGTCACTCCCTATGTGATGTATGATATACACATTAAAAGGTAGCCATCGACTGCAGGTGCATTGATTAAATTAGACCCTCATGAGGAAAAGCGGAATGAATTTTACATTTATTTAAGTTTCTTCATTCACCAATTCTGCCTGCCACTGTCTTTCATAAGATGTTTGTTTTGGTTTCAGGGCATAAAACATACATTTTGATTTATGAATTAAATATCTGAGAGAAAATAAAATAGTTTATAATTGTTTCTCAAAAAATAGAATTGCCACATACTTGGACTATGGAGCAGAGCAGATATTTGAGTTTAAAGGAGTCGTTTTTGAGCATTAATAAATCAAAGAAGGAAATTAAAATATATTAAAAGTACACTTAGCTTACTTTTTAAAAGATTTAAAATTTAAGGTACCAAAAAAACATAATTGATAAAAAGTAAAAGAGAGTTCCACAAAAAAATAGAGAGGTAAG
This sequence comes from Monodon monoceros, assembly GCF_005190385.1. Taxonomy (NCBI): domain Eukaryota; kingdom Metazoa; phylum Chordata; class Mammalia; order Artiodactyla; family Monodontidae; genus Monodon; species Monodon monoceros. The sequence goes on from NW_021703772.1 coordinate 90,125,954, forward strand.
TGTGTCAAAAATCTAGATGAAATATATATTTAACATATGTCTTACATGCCTTATATATAGCTCAGGCTGCTATAACGAAATACCATACACTGGGTGCTTAAAAAACAGACACTCATTTCTCACAGTTCTGGAGTCTGGGAAGTTCTAGGTCAAAGTGTTGGCAGATTCAGTTCTTGGTGAGGGTCTTCTTCCTAGTTTGCAAATGGCCGGCCTCTGGCTGTATCCTCACATGGAGGAGAGAAAAGGCTCCGATGTCTTTTTCCCTTCTTATAAGGGCAGTAATTTTTATCATATATATTCCACCCTCTTTCAAACCTAATCACCTCCCAAAGGCCCACCTCCCAACACCATCACATTGGGGATTAGGGCTTTGAACAAGAATTTTAAGGGGACACAAACATTCATTTCATAATACCATGTGACACAGCAATCACATGACTAGATGTTTATGCAAAAAAAAAAAGAATAAAGAAAAAAGAAAACATGTCCACACAAAGATCTTTACATGAGTGTTTATAGCATCTTTATTAATGCTCATCAAAAACTGGAACAACCCAAAAGTTCTTCAGCTGGGAAAGAGATGAACCTTTGTGATCCTACTATAATATAAAACACTAACCAGCAATGTAAACAGCAAGCTATTGATCTATGTAACAACATGAGTGCATTTCGAAAGCACTGTGCTAAGTGAAAAAAGGCAGACAGAGAAGCAGCTACTGTATGATTCTGCTCATGGGACATTTCAGAACAGGCAAATTATAGGGACAGAAATCAGATCAATGGTTGCCAGTGGCAGGGGTTAGGGAAGGGGATTGACTACAGAGGTGCATTTAGGAAATTTAGAGTTTATGAAAATATTCTATATCTTAGTCATGCCGGTGGTTACACAACTATAGACATTTTTCAAAATACATAGAACTGTACATCTATATGAAAATTGTACCTCGAAAAAAAGCCCACATTAAAAAAAAACACCTTAGACTAGCATAATCAAAGGATGCCCTTAGAAAACTCCTTTAAACAGACATCAACTATCACCCCAGTAAACGGAATATTAATTTTTGAGAGTTGGGATGACCAATACGATATACTAGTTTCTACTTGCCAGAAATGTCACTTATTACCTTGTTGTCTCAGAACTCCAGAACTACCTTAATGGACGCAAGGGATTACCTAGGCAGAGGCAAAATAATTCTAACTGTATGACCATGTATTTAAGAACATCAGGCCCAGCCTGTTCAAAAGTCTTCCCCCATGGTTTGCCATTGGACATGAAATTTTCATCAGTATTTTTCTTTCAGATTAAGATTCTAGGGGCAAGAAACTGGGATGGGAATTTTGTTGGATGATACCAAGGCTAACATGACTCATTAAGAAGACACAAGAATTAATGAGACATTCCATAAGATGCACATTAAAGGAACATTCTAACACACATCTGTCCTGCTTCTGATCTGCTCTTTTCATAGAAAAACAATATAAGATTATAGAAGTGATTAAGAAGGGGGATTTTAAGTGCTGACTCTGCCCCTTAGAGCTCTGGCATGTTAGTCAGATTCCTTAACTACTTCAGGTCTCAATTTTCTCATCTGTAAAAAGGAGAATAATATTTACCATTCAGGATGATTTTTAGAGGACACCCACACATACATGGTGACATTCAGTATATATATATATATAGTAATTCGCACATAGTAAGTGCTCAATAAATGTGAGCTGTTGTTAATAATTATTACATCATCCCTTCCCACCTTAAGTCCTTTTAAACATTACTCAAGTGTATAATATGTTAGTGTTTGCTAAATAACCTACCACTTCAATACTTAATGGCTTAAATCAAAAATAATTTATTATTATTTACAAGCCCATGGGTCAGCTGGGCAGTTCTATGGCTATGTGCCAGGCTTCACTGATCTAAGCTGGGTTTGCTCTTTTATCTTTGGTCAGCTGACAGAGTATCTGGAGACAGGCTCTCATGGGGGGTGACAGTGGTTAGTGGGCCTCCTGTCTCACTATCCAGCAGGCTAGTTTGGGCTTGTTCACATGATGGAGGCAGGTTTCAAGAGGGTTGATGGAAATGGGCAAAGCCTCTTGAATTCTAAGCTCGTAGCTGGCACAATATGATTTCCCCATAGACTAGCTCCTTCTTTCCTAATGCTTACTCTTATTCTTTAGCCTTGAGATATTCCTTGTTTTTTTTTTTCTGGTTCTCATCAGCTTCATAACATATTTCTAAGCATATCTAATAATGTGCAGCCTGTAGTCCTCACACACAGCTGCTCCAAACAAAAAATCATGCATAACATACTAGCATAACAAAGTCACAAATCTTACATATTAATTGATTAGTGGAGATTGCACTTCACCACTAAACTCTCATAATTCCTTATCTATCATCTTCTTTTTCAGTATATTACAGTTGTTTATTGTATGGCATGACACATTATTTATGGAAGACAGTGAGTGATTCAATTTAATTCTCTTTGTATCCCCATTGTCTGGCACATTTAATGTGTAGAGCATATATCTGTTAAATAAACACTATTAGAGCCACCATGTAGCAAGAGAGAGAGATGACTTTGATCAGGGATTATCAAGGAATATTCTAAGAATGGAGGTGAACCACAAAGCCTGAGAAGTAATTATATTTGGGGAAAAGTTTTAGTGAGCAATCGAGCCAGCAAGAAGAAAGCCTAGTGTGGTTAGTAGGCAATGTGGGTAAAATGGGCAGAGAAGACTAATTTATTTGGTTGGAACAAAGTGTGTGCCTAGAGCATTAATGGGAATTGGGGCCGAAAACAAAGTCAGGAAAAGAATCCAAAGAGCCTCAGGTTATAGAGTTTAGTTTCAATCCATTTATTATTTAATTAAGGACAGATAATTAACACATTAATTAAATAATGAGAGATAATTAAGCCATTAACTCTCATTGCCCATTAAGCTTTATCAGACTAGTTAGTCCTCACTTTGATAAACAAGGACATGGACAAATTTAACCCAGCTAATTATATTCCGAAGAAGGAAGGTGGCGTTGATGGAAAGGGTCAGAGAATAATGTATTATATGGAAAAATTAAGTTCCTTTGTATTATGGGAGTGGCTAGGAATACCTAAGAACTTCAAAGACTTGAAAAGAAAGTGATGTTGAAAGAAAAAGAAGCAGACTCATAGATATAGAGAACAAAGCAATGGTTACCAGTGGGGAAAGGGAAGGGGCAGGGGCAATACAGGGGGAGTGGATTAGGAGATACAAACTATCAGGTATAAAATAAGATACGAGGATATAATGTACAACATGGGGAATACAGCCAATATTTTATAATAACTATAAAAGAAGTATAACCTTTAAAAATTGTGAATCACTATATGGTAGACCTGTAACTTATGTAATATTGTACATCAACTCTACTTCCATAAAAAATAATAAAATTAAAAAAAATTTTTTTTTAATAAATTTCATGAAACTCCAAAAAAAAAAAAAAAAGGTAAGTGACAGATTGTGAAAATCCTCCTCTGTATTGGTGCCCTCTACTGACAGTCTCTGAAGCACAGAGGCAGCGTTATGAACATACTTTATGGTGCACATAAACTCCCTCTCTGTTCCATTGGCCCAGAACCTAGTTGCAAGGCCTCAATCTCCTGGAAGGGAGGCTGGGAAATGTACTCCTTATTTGGCTTATACAGTTATGATTGCTTAAGACATTACATAAAAAGTTACACAACACAGCTCAGCCTTTTTAGCAGGGCACAGTGTAACAGTTAGCAAAGTATGTTCCATACACCTAATATGCACAAAAACATATCATTTGACATTTACAATTTTGAATGTCTCAGATGGAGCTTCCACTCCAGTAACTCGTTATTTATAGTTGGGGAAAAAACATGACTGTCAGTGAGTCCTAGGAGAAAAAGAGGGATGTATGTAAGGAAAAAATAAGCTAATAGTTTCTAAATTTAAGCACAGATTCAAATCATTTGGGGATCCTATTAAGCATGCAGATGCCAGGGTCTAACCCCAGAGGGTCTAATCCATTTTAAGAAGCTCTCTAAGGTCATCAGTATATATATACACTTTGCAAAACACTGTCCTGGACCCTTCCATTATTGGATGATTCACGGAATGTAACTCCCTGATTCCTCCACGTCTGCTGCTGAAGCTCGTCATCATGGTAATGACATTGGCCAATCTAAAACCTGTCCCGCTGCCTGAAGGCAAACAGATCACTGACTTTGTAAGCCCATACCTTAGTTCTCCATATTTTGCTTTACTCTGGAGGCCATGAGCACAGTTTCCTCAAAGGAACTGTTGAGAGAGAACCTGACATTCTATAAAGCTTGAAATGAAGACCCACTCTTATCTAACACATAGTGTCCTCTTATTATAATGCATTTTTTTCTTTTCTGCCAAAAGTAATAAATACTTTTTCACGGTGTTTGGGGTTATCAGGCTTACTTTTGACAAATACCAAAAGAAGGGAAAAAACTCATCTTATAGGGTTTAGAAGACAGGGAATACGACAGTTACAAAAATCAAGATTCCTTTAGTTGCCAGGCTGGAGTTATAGGGATGGATGGTCACACCATTGAGTAACCATTCATTCATGGGTCGCTAACAGATGCAATAGCATAGTTCACTCAATCTGTCACGCAGAGTAACTCCTGGCTCACAGTATATCATAGTAATTTAGCATATCTTAACTTACCCCTTTCTCTTTATCCTTGTTGCCTACTTCATCATTAAAGTTCTGCTTTTTGTTATTTATTCTTTTAATTTTTATTTTATATTGTAGTATAGTTGGTTAACAATGTGGTGTTAGTTTCAGGTGTACAGCAAAATGATTCAGTTATACATATACTTGTGTCTATTCTTTTTCAAATTCTTTTCCCATTTACGTTATTACAGAATATTGAGCAGAGTTCCTTGTGCTATACAGTAGGTCCTTTTTGGTTATCTGTTGATAGTTGAAATATAGCAATGTGTACATGTCAATCCCAAACTCCCAATCTATCCCTCTCCCCCATTTTCCTCCTCCCACCAGGTAACCGTAAGTTCGTTCTCTAAGTCTGTGAGTCTGTGTCTGTTTTGTAAATAAGTTCATTTGTATCATTTTCTAGATTCCACATGTAAGTGATATCACATGACATTTGTCTTTCTCTGTCTGACTTACTTCACTTAGTATGAAAATCTCCAGGTCCATCCATGTTATCTATTTTAACATAAGAGTTATCTGACGCCTTTAATAATCTCAGAAGAACAGGATTTATATACTTCTGAAGGACTTCTTTATTAATAAAAAACTAATAGAGGTATGTTTTCGTATAACAAATCCTGAATATAAGCTAAAACCTAAGTGTATCTTCAGAACTTTTCATTGTCACATCAACAACCGAAGACAGACTTTTTTCTGATTGAAAGAATTATTTCTTAACTGATATCACAGTCCTTTGCATCTTTAATATATGTTATATACACAAGCAGCGGCATTCCTAAAGCCCTGCCTGCCTTATGCTACCTCTCTGCTCAAAAATTTTATGGCTTCCTATTTCCTCAGAAAGAAATATTAATCCCTTAGCCTTCCCTTTAATGCTCTTCAAATTCAGACCCTAAATTTGTCATTGCCTAAGTCTTTTAGCCAGGCAGGTTGATTCATCCCCAGACATACCTTACATCCCTTACTCAGCCTTTCCCTTTGGGTTTTACAAGCCATGCAGTTCTTCCATCTTCTTCTATCTTCCCACAAAATCTAGAAGTTGACGTAGACAGTGGATTTCTCACTAAATCAGGGCAACCTCATGAATCACCTTTCAGTAAATGAGAATTCAGCCTCTCTCTGTTTCTGCCTCATTGCTAGTTCTAGAAAAAGCAAGCTTCCTTGGTTCTACAACTGATTGTATCCCAGTTCCCATTAATCTTTCCAAACGAAGAGAGCGGTTTATTCCTGTGGACTTCTCCCCAGGCAAAACCTGGAGTCCTGATGCTGAGCCTTACTGTATTTCCTGAAGCCATCTTACCTCCTGTTTTCAGACTTTCCTGCCATTGACTTCCAGCGGAGAATGATGAATGCACTTGGACTGTCACAAGTGCATTCACCCCCTAACCGTCGGGTCATCCATTACTGCAGGTAGGAACCCCTGATGCCAGCAACTTCTTTGATTAATAATTCTTTAATGTAGCTTGCTCTCTGGGTGGAAACAGAGATGTGATAAGTTCTGCTCTGAGGCTAGTCGCCTGGGGAAAGAATTTCATGAAAATGTTGTAAGCAATAGGTAAGATCTAGAAGCTCAGACCTAGATAGTATTCCATGGGAAGAGGCAGGAAGTTTGGATAGGGCAAGTGTGATGTTAAAAAAGAGAATATAAGAGAATGGATTCTAGAAATAAAGCTATAGAAAGAAACAGTGCAGAAATAACAATAGCTAACATTTATTGAGGGTATACTCAATAAGTGCCTTAGAACAGGCACTTACAAGCTCTTTACTAGCATTAATTCACTTAATAATCACAACCATCCAATGAGGTAGGTTCTGTCATTATGCACATTTTATGGATAAGGGAGAGGACTCACTGACATTATATAAGTTGCCCAAGACCATACAGTTCATAAATGGCAGAGCTAGTGTTTCAAACAGGGGTAGTTTGATTCCAGAAACTTCATCCTTGAACATTATGAAATACTGCCAATATGTGGAGTGCAATTTCCCAATTTTCTTGAGTACAAAACTTGTCAATATTATGCCTATAATAAAGATTCCTGTGATGTCTGTTACTGCTGTTGCCTATTAAACAGTAAATTACGGGATGGATCAGTTAACATTTTAAGGTAAAGTTTCACTTTAGCTCTATTAAGTTGTATTCATTTTAAAGGAAACATAGTGATGCCTCTTCTTAAGAAATTCTTCTGATTATCCTAATCCCCAATTTTTTACGAGAAGTAATGGAGCATTAGAGAAGGGAACAAGAATTTATGGAAAATTCATGTTTTAGGTAATTTTAAAATTGTGAACAAGGCTGATGCTGCTAAAGCATTTATTGAGGCTCCTGAGCTTGGAGGGGACCTCACAGCTGTGTCCACTATGACACGTTTTCAGCCAAACGTGGAGCAACGGAACCCAAGCTGGAGCAAATGTCCTGGCAGCACCTTCTCCCCCATGTTCATCCATGACTCTAACTTCCAGCCAAATGATGAAAAATTCCTGGAAGAGAGAATCATGGAGGACAGAGGAGAGGAAAGTGAAACAGTCATAGGACAGAGGTGGGCTTGGAGCGGTGGGGATCTCAGCCTTATTATGATCCTGTTGGAGTCATATTCAAGTACACCTTGAGCCTAGCTCTCCAGCTGCACTGAGAATCCATGGGAGCCTATTAAGCAGCTCTAAGAAATCACCCACCTTCTGTGCTTCGCAGGGCTAAAGGAAGAAGGTATTTTTGTTGTATGAGCAGATACCTCCATCGTTAGACTCTATAGAACCTGATTTAGGTTGTTATGTCACTGATACTATGTCAGGAGCTTTACACAAGATTTCTCACTTAATCCAATAACTGCAAAGCAGAATTTATCATTTCCCCATTTTTATGGGGAGAAGAGCAAAGCTTAAAAAGTTTAACTTTTTTTTCCCATTCATTCTAACATTTCATATCTGGTATAAGTGGCAAAGCGGAACTTTGAACTTAATACTATCTGTCCAAATCTCGTGCTCTTTCTGCTAAACTGTGCTTCTTTTTGAGAAAAGAAGTATCATTGTATTCTGTATGCAAATCCTGCTTCTTCTCTCTGCAAAGAAGTTAAATTGCTTGAGGGGAAAAAGAGCAAGCAGAAAGTATAGTCCTCTGATTAGGGGTGACAACGTAGGAAGAAATTACCTTCTCTGTGAAAAACTCTTCTAGTATCCACTACTACTGCCTTGAGGAGAGAAACAAAGTCATAACCTATCTATGAAGGCATTCCTTGTCGCAAATGGTCCGGGTAGTGTTCATAAATAATGAGTGTGGGTTGTGTGTGTGTCTGGGTGTATGTCTGTGTCTCTGTGTTTCCGAGAGGAAAGGATAGAGAAAAATACCCACGTACAAAAGAAAAGAGTAAGAGTATGAAGGTTCAGAGTTACCTGGATACTGTACTAACTCTTCATAATTATTTTTACATGCAGAATTAATTTCAACGCTTTCTGTGGACTGAATCTTTGGTAAGGTTACAAAAGAGAACTGGGATATAGGTCAGGTGAAGAGAAGATAATTGACATTTTTGGAGTATCTTTTCTGCTCTGTACTATGTTAGCCACCTGGCAATGTATAAGTTTTATGTCCATTTACAGATGAAGAAGTGGAGGTTCAGAAAAATCACTTCTCCAAATTTATATAACCAGAAAGATTTAAATCTATATCTGAAAAAAAAAAATTCGTGTCTGTCTTCCTCCAAATTTCATCCTCTTGCCACTAAAGATACTTTAAGTTAGATCCTTATACATGTTGCAGAGGGACAGGGCGTGAGTAAATATTCACATCTCAGGTCTCAGGATGGGCTGCCAAATGAGGGTCCTTGGCTTTGAGAAGGAAAGAATTCCAGAGCAAGCCGAAGTAGAGTGAAAGCAGATTTATTCAGGGAGATAACACACTCCACAGACAGAGTATAGGCAGTCTCAGAAGCCGAGAGGCCCCAGGGTATGGGGTTGTTAATTTTTATGGGTTGGGTAATTTCATAGGCTAATGAGTTGGAGGATTATTCCAACTATTTTGGGGAGGGAGTGGGGCTTTCCAGGAACTGGGCCACCACCCACTTTTTGACCTTTTATGGTCAGCCTCGGAACTGTCATGGCGCCTGTGGGTGTGTCATATAGCTGATGTATTCTAATGAGCATGTAAGGAGGCGCAAGGTCCACTGGAAGTAGAATCTTCCACCATCTTGGGCCTACTTGGTTCTAACCAGTATTTGTCCTATTCTCAACGGCTGTGTCATTCTTTTAGCAGTTGTGCCCTGCCCCTTTTCCCTTCTGTCTCATACAGGTATCACTTCAAGTAGACCTAACTGTTAAGTAATTGCAAAATTACTGAATAAATCTCCTGTTTGCCTCTAATATTCTTATGCTTCAAACTTTTCCTCCTCTGTTTCCAAATATAAATGTTCCCAGTTCTCCAAAGATAAAATCCACAGGTCCCAATCTAGTCCCATTGCAGCTATCTAGTTGTATCTGCCATCTCTTATCACCACAATCTCCTCATCAGCTGATCTCTTGAACTGTCTGTTAAACACAAACCACACACTCTTCCCTTTGAACATTTGTTCTCTCTCCCTCCACAGTCTGGGTTATCTTTTTCTTCTCTCTCACCTTCAAGTTCAGATGAGTATCCCCAACCTTGGCACTTACTGTCTTCACCTTTTATAAGTATTACTTTGTTTGCTGCTTCTTAGATATATTTATGTTTTGTTCTGCCATCTGACTGCCTGCTCATAGAGACAGTAACTCTAGTTTACACTTTAAGTGAATCTAACAAACACCTTTTGAGAATGAATTATGAGCTAAACCATATGCTGGATGTTTTCTATAAAAAGATACAAAGATACAGCATCTGCCTACAAGATTTACCCATATACTTGTCCCACATAGTGTCTAGGGTCATGGTTGTTACATAGTAAGTGCTCAATAAAGATACTTACAAAGGGAAAGCTAAAATGACATCAAGAATGATCTTCTATTCCGAAGTGTCTCCAAATTGATTTAAATTTTCATATATTTAAGTACCCAGATCATATATGCCATCAATGTCACTCAGCTGATTGCATCTTTGGCTCATTAGTTCCTCTGTGTAGTACTCTATTTTGTGACACAGATTTTCATCAAGTTTAATGGGTTAACATTATTAATTTCCTTCGTGGTATGCTTCTGCTCAGGTGGTCTGAATGACAGTTTGCTTTCTAAATGTGAATTTGACTCCACCAGGCTCCTCCCCTCCCATTTCCTTTCTTCTCTTTTTTCCTTTTATCTTTGCCACTAAGGATGAACATTCGCCTAAAGAGAGCCATCAAAGCCAAAAAAGAACATAACTAACAACAACAACAAAGGCAGATTGGGCCTGAGTACTCTTGGTTTTTAACAGTCATGAGGATAAATCATAGCTATCATAGCCGGGGGTCTGGATACCCAAGACCTATTTGTTCTCTTCCTTCTCAATTGTTAAAACTAAAATTAATAGCCTTGTGATTTCCAGATCAAGTTCTTTCACTTCAACTCCTGAACTTAGGCTTGATTCCAGGACTCCTCTGTAAGACTTCCGGATACCACCACCAAATGTTTTAGAAAAGGACATTTATACTCCTTTTACACTTCAGAAAAATAAAAGTTCTTTAGGAATAATTATTTAAGAGCCATTTCAAAGAATCTCAGCTTAATAAATACACTTGCTAGTAAATCAGTGCATAATAACAACACCTAAATTCTATAGTTTCAGAAGTTTAGGACCTCCCTTGGGGGGAAAAACATGCATGGGCACGTGCACATGTGTGTGTTTATGCATATATACATTCATGTACATGCCCACACATGTATGGGGATATACACACTGCACATATGTGTGCATGTACAGATATATGTATGTATATACGTCTGTGTGCACATACTCATACTACATATATTTATATTAGGGTGTCGTATTTGTAGTATATTAATACACTGTGCTATATTCAAACTCTATACCTGTCTGCAATATCAACAGTAATTATCATTTATTGAATACTTGCAATTGCCAGACACTATCCTTGGGATTTTACAAACACTCTCTCAGTATGTTCTATGAGTAACATTATGAGCTTATTATTCCCCATTTTGCAAATGAGGAAACTGAACTGCCTCAATATTTTGCCTACAAAATCTTTCTCAGTTCAGCTTTTTCCTTTGTGCTTACCTCACTTCTTATTTCTCATCATCCCATTATTTTCTTCCATACCCTCCTCTTATATTAACGTTCTCTATATCTTCTTTCCATTTACAGAAACTCACTTCACCTTCTACCACTATCAAGTCTGCAAACAACTCAGGGACAAAGAGTAAAATTTGGTAGTCTTAAAACTAAAAATACAGTACTTGTACTTATGTGAAGTGCTTTTAAGAATCTGGCATCAGGGCTTCCCTGGTGGCACAGTGGTTGAGAGTCTGCCTGCCGATGCAGGGGACACGGGTTCGTGCCCCGGTCCGGGAAGATCCCACATGCCTCGGAGCGGCTGGGCCCGTGAGCCACGGCCGCTGAGCCTGCGCGTCCGGAGCCTGTGCTCCGCAACGGGACAGGCCACAACAGTGAGAGGCCCATGTACCGCAAAAAAAAAAAAAAAAAAAAGAATCTGGCATCAGTAACTCTACATTCTATCTATTTATGCTGCTTGATCTAATTATTTTTATTGTTATTCCTCTTTAAAAGTCTACATCATCCATAACTTGAAAATAAACTATTTCAGAATTGCCAGTCTAAACAGGTTGTTCTTACCACTCAAATATTGACACATGCATAATTAATAATGTGTAAAGAGAAGAAAAATAGGGTTTATAATTTTGTTAGGAAAACAAAATTTTTAGAATAGTAAATTTGCAAATGTTGATAAAGTTCCTTCTGTGTGTGGGACAAAAGATTCAATGAAAGAGTAAAAAATACAGCAAAGCCCCTCACCTTAAGGAGGCTTACAATATAGTTAGAAGAGGAAAAGAACATTGTGATATGGATGGACAGCAAAGACCTTTAAGAGCTGATGGGATTTGCATTAAGGCCTTAGCTGATCTGATGAATTTAAATAAAGGAAAGAGGAATGTGTTTTTATCCCAGATGACTATTAAAATGTAAACTAATGTTTGAAAATAGTGATGAGCTAGGAAGATTCAAAGAATAACTAATAAATTTGTTTAGTTGGTGCATATTTTATGTATATGTTAACCAGGAGGAAATGTAAATTAAACCCATATAACATATTCCTGCGGATGTGAAGCTAAGGAGTTTGGACTGTCCTATGAATTAAAGAAAAAATATTAAAAGAATTTGTATAATGAAGTAACCTAACAAATAAAATGTTTAAATGAGACTTGTCTGGAACGCTGCTCTATGTCAGGGAAAGAATAGAAGGATCCCATTAAGAAACTATCATATTATTTGCTTTCAAAAGGGACCAAAGCCCTTTAGAGAAATGGCTGATTCCATATTTAGGCAGGAAGTATATAGTATGAAATATGCAACATATCTTGACATAAGAGAAAGCAAGAAAGTTCAAAAAGACCACTGTCTTCATGTCAGAAGGATTCAGAAACCATCCTGAAGATGCTCCCTTTATCAAACATGTGACAATTTGAACATCGATAGAGAAAATAAGGGCAATGGATTGGAATACATCAAATATTTTTAAATCTATTTATATGTAATAATACTAAATATTTGGGGGATACTAGAGAAACAAATTATTCTTTTTTAAATTAATTAATTTTAAAATTTATTTTGGGCTGCATTGGGTCTTCGTTGCTGAGCGCAGGCTTTCTCTAGCTGTGGAGAGCGGGGGGCCACTCTTTGTTGTGGCGCGCGGGCTTCTCATTGCAGTGGCTTCTCTTGTTGTGGAGCACGGGCTTTAAGCGCGTGGGCTTCGGTAGTTGTGGCATGCGGGCTCAGTAGTTGTGGCTCACAGGCTCTAGAGCACAGGCTCTGTAGTTGTGGCGCATGGGCCTAGTTGCTCCGCACCATGTGGGATCTTCCCAGACCGGGGCTTGAACCCATGTCCCCTGCATCGGCAGGCGTTTTCTTAACCACTGCGCCACCAGGGAAGCCCCCAACTTATTCTTAAAATAATAAATAAAGGGAAATAATTATGATCTCTATTTCATGGTAACTATTTCATAGTGGATGAGGGAAGTATCTCTTTACAAAGTGCTTCAGCTAACAAATGGAGAAAAAATGATAGAATTATAATGCTGCCATTTTGAAAATCTAACAAATTAATGGAATCAACAGTTTCTAACATGACTAAAAGAAAAGTTATCAGAAATGATATGCCTCCTGACTAAATTACACCATGTCTATGAGGTGGTCTTGCTAAATAAATTGAATTTGCTTACAAATGTAAGGTGCATACAAATCACTTGGGGATCTTGACAAAATGCAGATTCTGATTCAGTAGGGCTGGCGGCATAGCAGAGATTCTGCAGGTAACACTGGGGCTATGAGTCCCAGGACCCACTGACTGATCCTGTTTCATGGAACATGTCATGCTTTTTCCTAGTTCTGAACCTGTGCATCCTGTATTAGTATTTTCTGCCTGGAATGCCTTTATCTTCTCAACTCTTCTCCTGGCTCACTCCAACTCATCCTTTGAAATCTAGCACAGGAATCAGCTCCACTAAGAAATTTTTTTCTGTCTACCACCTCTACATTCCCCTTCTCTAGGCTCTCCTAACACCTTCATTTCTCTATCCTAAATTTTACCATACTATCTGTTTATTTTCTTCCACTGGCTGTGATCTCCTTGAGATTAGCTTCTCTTATATACATATTTTTTTAACTCCAAGATCTTAAACTATTTCAAAAAAACTAGGTAGCTTTGATTAATGTTTTTGAATAAATGATAGACTAAGTTGACACAAAATCAATTAGTTGTTCTTGCAGAAAGTCAATGAATAAAAAGATTATTCTGCCCATCTATGCACACATAACCTTTTTCTTCTTATCAGTAGCTGCGGCTATCTTAAAGTCATCGGGTAACTTAAGGAAAGCCAGACATCGCTGCAGATTTCAGAATCTTAAAGAATAATTTCCTCAGGATGCCAGCCAACAGTGTGACAGTAGGTGATGGAAACACTTAAGGAAAGGACAGATTTGAGCAAAATTTGGCTAGGTTAGATTATTAAACGAAATATTAAGTCTCACCTCCATGAGTAGAGTGTTATACATGCATTAATAACATATTCAGAGAAGTATCACCTCTGTGTTGCAACCTGAGTATAGTCCTTTCCCCTCGCGCCTCTTCCTTCCCTGTCAGCAGCTCTGTTCCATGAGCATAATAAGCAGCAAACTACTTCAAAGAGAGGCAGGGCAACTACAGCCATCTTTCACCCCCAAACTGGGAATGTCTGTCCTTAAGTGGTATCATAAGGCAATCTTGCCTTTCCTTTCATAGGCTTTGGGCTGAGATAAATCTGAGTTCTGTTCACATATTGGTGCCCGTTGAATCAATTAAATACTTATAAAACAAAAAGCATAATAAATCTCAAGAATTCCAGCTCAAACTTCTTATCTATATTCCAGTCATAAAGGAGACTGTAAAATGCTGAATGATAAAAGAGAATCAAAATGATAGAATGATAAAGTGATATTTCTGAAATCATATGAAAGCAGAATTCTGGTCAAAGCAGGCCAATTTCCACCTTAAACTGTGTATCAAGTAAAGCTTATCTGATTTGTTTATCTGTTTTTAAACTCCCACTATAACACACATTGCTTTTTGAATAACAAGGTTGCAAAGGAAATGGAACATAGAAGTGAAAAAATTCACATGCTAATATGGAAGAACCTATAACATGTGAGAGAATATGGTTATAAAATTGTCCAAATCTCTGTACCTCCTGAGATCAGTGAGGAAGATCCCTTAAGTCACAGCAAACAACTAATTAGAAAGAATTCTCTCTGATGCTGTCTGAACATGTGAATGAAGAAAGCTGGTTCTGAAATATAAACTGCATTTTGACATACAATTAATATTCACATTATGAAAAAAATCAGCACATTTACTATGCATGTCCCTATTTTAAAAATCCTCTTAGACAATGCTAATATGTACAGATTAACCACTTTCAATTTCCATAATTTTTCATTTCCTAATGAATTAAAATTCCATTTTTTTCTTAGCTTGAATTCTTTAGGTAACCTAAGAGGAATTTATGCTTGCTCTTGTTTATAAAACTGTGTTCCTTTTAGATACTTATTTCATAATTAGACAATTGCTCTAATTTTTCTCATTTTGATAACAATATATATTTGTATCATTATGTATGTTTACATCTCCTATGCAAGTTAATAGTTATTTTCTACTTGCCTTAAACATTTGACTTGAAGGCAGGTTCTACAGTTAGGCTCTGTCCAAGCCTAACAGCACTTTGAAAATATGTTTTAAAAGTTGTTTCTTCTCCATCAAACCTGGTATAGAAGTCATCCGCCTGTCTCAATCACTTGTGGGAAGAGGTGAAATGTTTTGGCAATAACTAATCAGGAGGTTCAGCTCATGAGATCTAATTAAAATAATAACCTGACACGCATGTTCCTCTTGGATTAGCGTCTTATGAATTGCTTGTTCACTGCTTTCCAGTGCCAAATCAATATTGTCAGAGCACAACTGCTAATTAGAATGAGAAACTGGCTAATTCACAATCAGAAAACTGTTGACTTAAAAACATAAATGTCAAGTGTCAAGTGTAATGATTCACTAAAAGATAGAGTAACGTTAACTCCTACAATATTGGAAAAAATATTTTGCGATCATATGAGAAGTCTAAGAATAATATGAAGAAAAAAAAGAAGAGGGAGAAGAATGAGGAGGAGGAAGGAAAAGAAGAAGAGAAAGGAGGAGAAAAAGGAGAAAGAAGAGGAGAAGAAAGCAGACACATTATAAATGCATGTAAATGATATTTGCAATCAACATATTTCAACGCCCCTATGTGGAAACTCTCACCAAACTATATGAGAGGTGAGCCTTAGAAAGGCTGAATAACTTGCTGGATAACACACAGAGAATGAGAGAGTGACAGAATCAGGAATAAACCGCACATTTACTGACATCATTATTTTATATTTCAATATGGGTTCCTTTATACATAAAAGGAGTCATACATCTAGATAACTAAAAGGTTGCTATCAGGGGAGAATATTAAAATAGAATTTTACTTTATTTTCTGGACAATGTCTATATAATAATTTCTACTATGAAATGCAGCACAGAGACTTTGGGGGAAAAAAATGTGTGTTTTGGAATTAGACCATGATCCTAGATCTAAATATTAGCACTTCTGCTTACTAATCAGAGAAGTCCTTAACTTCTTTAAATCTCAGTTTCTTCAGCTTTTAAAAAAAGATAACACCAACTTCCAGAGATTTTTTCAAGTGTTAAATGATATATGTTTCATGACTACTCAAAAACTATTTCTGAATTGTACTTATTGGAGATATTCTGCATTAGCTTTGCTACTTTCTTGTCGTCACTTTATTACTACAGTTGTCCAGGCTTCCCCTTTTAGCATTTGGTTATATCACTGTGTAATAAATTTTCTGGGCTGAGTCCCTGCAGCTGGCTTTCATTTCAACAGCCAGTCCATCAACAATACTGATTTGAAGGCAAACTAAGAGAACTTGTAACAAACAAACTAATCTAAAAGAATGCTTAAGTTTTGAAACCAGAAGGAAATGATAAAAAAAATAAATAAATCATGGAACATGAGGATGGAAGAACAATGGAAAGAACAAAAACATAAATAAACAAACTTTCCTCTTTTTGGTTTCCTAAAACATGTCTCAGGGTTGAAGCAAAAATTATAGCATTGTCAGATGTGCTTCCTCAATGAATACAGAATACTTAAGAGAAGTATATTATACATGAGGGAAGGCAAAGGTATTTAAAGGGATTTCTATACTTTACTGGACCTGGCAAAGTATTAACAACACTACATTGTGAGAAACTATGTCTAAATATACATAAACTTTGTAACACCTAGAGCAGTTACAAACAGTTTATACTAAGTGGTGTACACAAAATCACTTTAGACAAATCAAAATGGGATTTTTTTAAAAAGTTCAAGTAACCCACAGAAAAGGCAGAGAATTGAAAAACAGAGGGAACAGACAGAAAGCAAGAAAAGAAATGGCAGACTCAAGCTCCAATATATCAGTAATTACATTAAATGTAAATGGTCTAAATACATCAATTAAAAAGCAGAAATTGGCAGAGTGGATTAAAACAACAACAACTTTATGTACCAGCGTTAGCTTAAAAAGAAGCCAATCTGAAAAGGTCACAAACTCTATGATTTCATTTATATATCATTCTTGAAATACTTAAGTTTGGAGAGGGAGAACAAGGTAGTGGTTGCCAGTGGTTAAGGATGTTTGGGAGAAGGGAAAGTGGGTGTGACTATAAAGGGATAGCATGAGAGAGAGCTTTATGGTAATAGATTAGTAGTATACCTTGACTGAAGTGGTGGTTACATAAATATACACAAGTAATAAAATGACATAGTGCTATACACAATTATTGTACCAATGTCAAGTTCCTGGTTTTAATATTGCACTATTATTATAGAAAATGTAACCAAAGGGGGAATCTGGACCAACAGTTCATGGGGACCTCTCTGTCATATCTTTGCAAATCCCGGTGGATCTATAATTTTCAAATTAAAAATTTTTTAAGAAAAACATATCAAAAATTTAAAAAGAAAAGCATAAAATATTTTGGCTTCAAGAAACTTGGGGAGAGGGGAATTCAATATGGCGGAAGAGTAAGACGAGGAGATCACCTTCCTCACCACAAATACATCAGAAATACATCTACATGTGGAATAACCCCTACAGAACACCTACTGAAAGCTAGCAGAAGACCTCAGACCTCCCAAAAAGCAAGAAACTCCCCACGTACCTGGGTAGGGCAAAAGAAAAAGGAAAAACAGAGACAAAAGAATAGGGACGGGACCTGCACCACCGGGAGGGAGCTGTGAAGGAGGAAAAGTTTCCACACACTAGGAAGCCCCTTCGCGGGCAGAGACTGCGGGTGGAGGAGGGGGGAAGCTTCGGAGCCGCAGAGAAGAGCACAGCAACAGGGGTGCGGAGGGCAAAGCGGAGAGATTCCCGCTCAGAGGATCGGTGACGACCAGCACTCACCAGCCCGAGAGGCTGGTCTGCTCAACCGCCGGGACAGGCGGGGCCTGGGAGCTGAGGCTCGTGCCTCATTCAGATCCCAGGGAGAGGACTGGGGCTGGCTGAGTGAACACAGCCTGAAGGGGTTAGTGCGCCATGGCTAGCCGGGAGGGAGTCCGGGAAAAGGTCTGGAGCTGCCAAAGAGGCAAGAGACTTTTTCTTGCCTCTTTGTTTCCTGGTGCGCGAGGAGAGGGCATTAAGAGCGCAGCTTAAAGGAGCTCAAGAGACGGGCATGAGACGCTAAGGTTGCTGCTGCAGCCACCAAGAAGCCTGTGTGCAAGCACAGGTCACTGCCCACACTTCCCCTCCCGGGAGCCTGTGCAGCCCGCCACTGCCAGGGTCCCGTGATCCAGGGACAACTTCCCCGGGAGAACGCACGGTGCGCCTCACGCTGGTGCAACGTCACACTGGCCCCTGCCGCCACAGGCTCGCCCCGCATCCGTACCCCTCCCTACCCCCGGCCTGAGTGAGCCAGAGCCCCGGAATCAGCGGCTCCTTTAACCCCGTCCTGTCTGAGCGAAGAACAGATGCCCTCAGGCAACCTACATGCAGAGGCGGGTCCAAATCCAAAGCTGAACCCAGGGAGCAGTGCGAACAAAGAAGAGAAAGGGAAAACCCCCCCAGCAGCCTCAGAAGCAGCGGATTAAATCTCCACAATCAACTTGATGCATCCTGCATCTGTGGAATATCTGAATAGACAACAAATCATCCCAAATTGAGGAGCTGGACTTTGGGAGCAAGATACATTATTTTTTCCCCTTTTCCTCTTTTTGTGAGTGTGTATGTGTATGCTTCGGTGTCTGATTTTGTCTGTACACCTTTGTCTTTACCATTAGTCGTAGGGCTCTGTCTGTCCATTTTGGTTTTTTCTTTCTTTTTTTAGTATAGTTTTTAGCCCTTGTTATCATTGGTGGATTTGTATTTTGGCTTTTTCTCTCTTCTTTCTTTTTCTTTTTTATTAATTTTTAATTGTTTTAATAATTATTTTTTCATTTTTATTTAATAACTTTTTAATTTTATTTTATTTTAACTTTTTCTTTCTTTCATTTTTTCTCACTTTTATTCTGAGCCGAGTGGAGAACAGGCTCTTGGTGCTCCACCCAGCTGTCAGGCCTGTGCCTCTGAGGTGGGAGAGCCAAGTTCAGGACATTGGTCCACAAGAGACCTCCCAGCTCCATGTAATATCAAATGGTGAAAATCTCCCAGAGATCTCCATCTCAATGCCAAGACCCAGCTCCACTCAACGACCAGCAAGCTATAGTGCTGGACACCCTATGCCAAACAACTAGCAAGACAGGAACACAACATGCACCACCCATTAGCAGAGAGGCTGCCTAAAATCATAAGGTCACAGACACCCCAAAACACACCACCAGATGTGGAAGAACCTACAACAAAGATTACTCTACCCAGCAAGGATCTCATTCAGATTTGACAGGGAAATTAAAACCTTTATAGACAAGCAAAAGCTAAGAGAATTCAGCACCACCAAACCAGCTTTACAACAAATGCCAAAGGAACTTCTCTAGGCAGGAAACACAAGAGAAGGAAAAGATCTACAATAACAAACCCAAAACAATTAAGAACATGGTAATAGGAACATACATATTGATTATTACCTTAAATGTAAATGGATTAAATGCTCCAACCAAAAGACATAGACTGGCTGAATGGATAGAAAAACAAGACCCATATATATGCTGTCTACAAGAGACCCATTTCAGACCTAGGGACACATACAGACTGAAAGTGAGGGGATGGAAAAAGATATTGCATGCAAATGGAAATCAAAAGAAAGCTGGAGTAGCAATTCTCATATCAGACAAAATAGACTTTAAAATAAAGACTATTACAAGAGACAAAGGACAACACAAAATGATCAGGGATCGATCCAAGAAGAAGATATAACAATTGTAAATATTTATGCACCCAACATAGGAGCACCTCAACACATGAGGCAAATGCTAACAGCCATAAAAGGGGAAATCACCAGTAACACAATCATAGTAGGGGATTTTAACACCCCACTTTCACCAATGGACAGTTCATCCAAACTGAAAAGAAATAAGGAAACACAAGCTTTAAATGATACATTAAACAAGATGGACTTAATTGATATTTATAGGACATTCCATCCAAAAACAACAGAATACACTTTCTTCTCAAGTGCTCATGGAACATTCACCAGGATAGATAATACCTTGGGTCACAAATCAAGCCTTGGTAAATTTAAGAAAATTGAAATTGTATCAAGTATCTTTTCTTTCTTTTTTTTTTTGCGGTACGCGGGCCTCTCACTGTTGTGGCCTCTCCCGTTGCGGAGCACAGGCTCCGGAAGTACAGGCCCAGCGGCCATGGCTCACGGGCCCAGCCGCTCCGCGGCATGTGGGATCTTCCCGTACCGGGGCACGAACCCGCGTCCCCTGCATCGGCAGGCGGACTCTCAACCACTGCGCCACCAGGGAAGCCCTCAAGTATCTTTTCTGACCACAATGCTATGAGACGAGATATCAATTCCAGGAAAAGATCTGTAAAAAATACAGACACATGGAGGCTAAACAATACACTATGTAATAAGCAAGAGATACTGATGAAATCAAAGAGGAAATAAAAAAATAGAAACAAATGACAATGGAAACACGAACACCTAAAACCTATGGGATGCAGCAAAAGCAGTTCTAAGAGGGAAGTTTAGAGCAATACAATCCTAGCTCAAGAAACAAGAAAAATCTAAAACAAACAACCTAACCTTACATCTAAATCAATTAGAGAAAGAAGAACAAAAAAACCCCAAAGTTAGCAGAAGGAAAGAAATCATAAAGATCAGATCAGAAATGACTGAAAAAGAAATGAAGGAAACGATATCAAAGATCAATAAAACTAAAAGCTGGTTCTTTGAGAAGATAAACAAAATTGAAAAACCATGAGCCAGACTCATGATGAAAAAAACAGGGAGAAGACTCAAATCAACAGAATTAGAAACGAAAAAGGAGAAGTAACAACTGACACTGCAGAAATACAAAGGATCATGAGAGATTACTACAAGCAACTATATGCCAATAAAATGGACCACCTGGAAGAAATGGACAAAATCTTAGAAACGCACAACCTTCTGAGACTGAACCAGGAAGAAACAGAAAATATGAACAGACCAAACACAAGCACTGAAATGGAAACTGTGATTAAAAATCTTTCAACAAACAAAAGTCCAGGACCAGATGGCTTCACAGGCAAATTCTATCAAACATTTAGAGAAGGGCTAACACCTATCCTTCTCAAGCTCTTCCAAAATATAGAAGAGGGAGAAATACTCCCAAACTCATTCTATGAGGCCATCTCACAGTGATACCAAAACCAGACAAAAATATCACAAAGAAAGAAAACTACAGGCCAATATCACTGATGAACATACATGCAAAAATCCTCAACAAAATACTAGCAAACAGTATCCAACAGCACATTAAAAGGATCATACACCATGATCAAGTGGGGTTTGTCCCAGGAATGCAAGGATTCTTCAGTATACGCAAATCAATCAATGTGATATACCATATTAACAAACTGAAGGAGAAAAACCATATGATCATCTCAATAGATGCAGAGAAAGCTTTCGACAAAATTCAACACCCATTTATGATAAAAACCCTCCAGAGTAGGCATAGGGGGAACTTACCTCACCATAATAAAGGCCGTATATGACAAACCCACAGACAATATTGTCCTCAATGGTGAAAAACTGAAACCATTTCCACTAAGATCAGGAACAAGACAAGGTTGCCCACTCTTACCACTCTTATTCAACATAGTTTTAGCCACAGCAATCAGAGAAGAAAAAGAAATAAAAGGAATCCAAATTGGAAAGAAGAAGTAAAACTGTCACTGTTTGTAGATGACATGATACTATACACAGAGAATCCTAAAGATGCCACCAGAAAACTACTAGAGCTAATCAATGAATTTGGTAAAGTAGCAGGATACAAAATTAATGCACAGATATCGCTTGCATTCCTATACACTAATGATGAAAAACCCGAAAGTGAAATTAAGAAAACACTCCCATTTACCATTGCAACAAAAAAGAATAAAATACCTAGGAATAAACCTACCTAAGGAGACAAAAGACCTGCATGTAGAAAATTATAAGACACTGATCAAAGAAATTAAAGATAATACAAATAGATAGAGAGATATACCATGTTCTTGGATTGGAAGAATCAACGTTGTGAAAATGACTATACTACCCAAAGCAATCTACAGATTCAGTGCAATCCCTATCAAACTACCACTGGCATTTTTCACAGAACTAGAACAAAAAAATTTCACAATTTGTATGGAAACACAAAAGACCCCGAATAGCCAATGCAATCTTGAGAAAGAAAAACGGATCTGGAGGAATCAGGCTCCCTGACTTCAGACTATACTACAAAGCTACAGTAATCAAGACAGTATGGTACTGGCACAAAGCCAGAAATATAAATCAATGGAACAGGATAGAAAGCCCAGAGATAAACCCACGCACATATGGTCACCTTATCTTTGATAAATGAGGCAAGAATATACAATGGAGAAAAGACACCCTCTTCAATAAGTGGTGCTGGGATAACTGGACAGGTACATGTAAAAGTATGAAATTAGAACACTCCCTAACACCATACACAAAAATAAACTCAAAATGGATTAAAGTCCTAAATGTAAGGCCAGATACTGTCAAACTGTTAGAGGAAAACATAGGCAGAACACTCTATGACATAAATCACAGCAAGATCCTTGTTGACCCACCTCCTAGAGAAATGGAAATAAAAATAAACAAATGTGACCTAATGAAACTTAAAAGCTTTTGCACAGCAAAGGAAACCATAAACAAGGCAAAAAGACAACCCTCAGAATAGGCAAAAATATTTGCAAATGAAGCAACTGACAGAGGATTAATCTCTAAAATTTACAAGCAGCACATGCAACTCAATATCAGAAAGACAAACAACCCAATCTAAAAATGGGCAGAAGACCTAAACAGACATATCTCCAAAAAAGATATACAGATTGCCAACAAACACATGAAAGAATGCTCAACATCATTAATCATTAGAGAAATGCAAATCAAAACTACAAGGAGATATCATCTCACACCGGTCAGAATGGCTATCATCAAAAAATCTACAAACAATAAATGCTGGAGAGGGTGTGGAGAAAAGGGAACCCTCTTGCACCGTTGGTGGGAATGTAAATTGATACAGCCACTATGGGGAACAGTATGGAGGTTCCTTAAAAAACTAAAAACAGAACTACCATACCACCCCGCAATCCCACTACTGGGCATATACCCTTAGAAAACCAGAATTCAAAAAGAGTCATGTACCACAATGTTCAATGAGGCTCTATTTACAGTAGCCAGGACATGGAAGCCACCTACGTGTCCACTGACAGATGAATGGATAAATAAGATGTGGCATATATATACAATGGAATATTACTCATCCATAAAAAGAAACGAAACTGAGTTA
This sequence comes from Monodon monoceros, assembly GCF_005190385.1. Taxonomy (NCBI): domain Eukaryota; kingdom Metazoa; phylum Chordata; class Mammalia; order Artiodactyla; family Monodontidae; genus Monodon; species Monodon monoceros. The sequence goes on from NW_021703772.1 coordinate 90,149,364, forward strand.
TTTACAGTGAGGTGGATGGACCTAGCATCTGTCATACACAGTGATATAAGTCAGAAAGAGAAAATCAAATACCGTATGCTCACACATATATATGGAATCGAAAAAAAAAAAAAAAGAAAAAGAAGTGGTCATGAAGAACCTAGGTGCAAGATGGAATAAAGACGGAGACCTACTAGAGAATGGACATGAGGACACAGGGAGGGGGAAGGGTAAGCTGGGACAAAGTTAGAGAGTGGCATGGACATATTACACTACCAACCGTAAAATAGATAGCTAGTGGGAAGTAGCCACATAGCACAGGGAGATCAGCTAGGTGGTTTGTGACCACCTAGAGGGGTGGGATGCGGGGTCGGGGGAGAGGGAGGGAGACACAAGAGGGAAGAGATACGGCAATATATGTATATGTATAGCTGATTCACGTTGTTATAAAGCAGAAACTAACACACCATTGTAAAGCAATTTTATTCCAATAAAGATGTTAAAAAAAAAAAGATAGCCAAATTGATCTACAGGTCAACATAATCTCTATCAAAATCCTAGCTGGCATTTTGGCAGAAATTAACAAACTGGTCTAAAATTACTATGAAACTTCAAAAGACTCAGGATAGACGAAACAATCTTGAAAAAGACCGAAGTTGGAGGATCCACACTTCTTGATTGCAAAACATAGTATAAACCTACACTACAGTAACCAGGACAAAGTGATACTGGCATAGGATAGACATATAGATGAATGGAATAGAATATAGAATTCAGAAATCCACCTTCACATTTATAGTCAATTGATTTTCAACAAGGGTGCCATGACAATTCAATGCGGAAAGTATACTTTTCAACAAATGTTACAAATCAACAAATGGTGCTAGGACAACTCAATATCCACATGCAAAATAATAATAAAGTTGGACCCTTTCCTCATACCATATACAAAAAATTAACTCAAAATGTATCAAAGACCAAAATGTAAGAGCTTAAACTGTAAAAATATTAGAAGAAAATGTATGTCGACTTGAGTTTTTTTGTTTGTTTGTGTTTTGGGGTTTTTTTGGCCATGACACATGGCTTGGGGGATCTTGGTTGCCTGACCAGGGATGGAACCCACACCCTGGGCAGTGAAAGCACGGAGGTGGACTTGAGTTTGGTAAAGCCTTCTTAGCTATGACACCAAAAGTAGAAGCAACAAAACAAAAACAGGTAAATTGGACTATATCAAGATTAAACCTCTTTGTGCTTCAAAGGACACCATCAAGAAGGTGAAAAGATAACCCACAGAATGGAAGGAAATATTTGCAAATCATTTATCTGATAAGAGAATTGTATAGAATATATAAAGAACTCTAACAATTCAACAACAGGAAAGAAAAGAAAAAAGAAAAATAACCCAATTAAAACTGGGCAAGGATTTGAATAGACATTTCCCCAAAGAAGATATACAAATGGACAACAAGTACATTAAAGGATGTTCAACATCCTCAGCTACCAGGAAATGCAAATCAAAACTAGAATGAGATAACACTTCATACCCGCTGGAATGGCTGTTTATAAAATACAGATGCTAACAGTGTTGGTGACGATGTGGAGAAATTGGAACTCTTGTACACTGCTGGTGGTAATGCAGCTGCTTTGGAAAACAGTCTGCTAGTTCCTCAAAAGTTTATACATAGAGTTACTATATGACCAAACAATTCCACTTCTAGCTTTATCCCCCAAAGAAATTAAAACATATGTCCATACAAAAACTTGTACATAAATGTTCACTGGAGCATTATTCATAATAGTCAGAAAATGAAAACTCAAATGTCCATCAGCTGGTGACTGGGTAAACAAAATGTGACATTTTCATATACTGGAACATTATTTGGCCATAAAAGGACTGAAGTACTGATACATGATACAACACGGATGAATCATGAAAATATCATGCTAAGTGAAAGAAGCCATTCACAACAGATATATTATATCAGTTCATTTAAGTGAGAGGTCCAGAATAAGCAAATCTATAGAGACAAAAAGTAGATTAGTGGCTACCTAGGGCTGGAGGCTTGAGGGGAAATGGAGAGTGACTGCTAATGGGTCTAGGGTTTCTTTTGGGGTAATGAAAATATTTTAAAATGGACTGTGGGGAATTCCCTGGCGGTCCAGTGATTAAGACTCCATGCTTTCACTGCAAGGGACCCGGGTTCATCCCTGGTCAGGGAATTAAGATCCCACACGCCGCACAGCACGGCCACAAAAAATAAGAATAAAATAAAATGGACTGTGGTGATGTTTGCACAACTCTGGGAATATACTAAAAACCACTGGATTTTAGAATTTAAATGGGTAAATCTTATGGCATGTAACTTATATCTCAACAAAGCTGTTATATTAAAAAAAAAATTGGGTAAAGGATCACATAGCACAGTGCATGCTAGGAAAAGCAATGTAAGTTTAAGATGACTGGTAAGAAAAATTATTGGTTTGAAAGGGCATGGTTGTGAGTTGTGCCACATTTATGGAGCCAATACAAATTATATTTAAAATATCTGTAAAGAGAAATGTATTGTGTGTGTGTGTGTGTGTGTGTGTGTGTGTGTGTGTGTGTGTGTAGGTATCAAGCCATGGAAAAGAGTAAAATGGAAATAATATAGTGTCTAATTCTTTAGAAAAGATAAAAATTTGTGTTTTTACAGTTTCATTTTTATATAAGAGAATATACTGAAATTTATCAACTGAATGACCTGCTCACTTCCTGAGAATAAACATTTTCTTCCTGAAGGGCTTTGAAAATATTTTATGATTCATATCAAAGTTTAGTACAATTAAGAGGATTTTTGTAGTATCTCTTAGTTTATCCCTTGAGATCACTAAATCTGCAATACAGCCTACTTCTAAGAGATACTCAGCCTTTGAATTTCAATTTCCATCTATCTTCATTTTGTCTTTGCAATTAAGTATCCTTCTACCACTCTGTCGGTGGGTAAAAAGAATAGTGGAGATATAGAAGCAGCCTAAGGGTCATGGTAATTTTCTGCTTGCATAAAGATCTATTTTAACAAGTGAACTGAATAGAGAAAATAACTACAGCATTTTTTAAAGTATATCAGAGCTTAGTTTGACTTCATGAACGGGAAAGAATTGCTGCAATTCTATTGAGATAATTTTCAGAGAACCACTCGGAGAAAATAGAATATCCCTTCAAAGGAAAAAGTTCACCATTTAGTTTTTTTTCTTCAATCATCATCAAAAATATAATCAGCACACCTATGAGAGCAGCTTTGGCTATATAAGGTAAAGGAAATTTTAAGAACATAGTTTCTAGCGTAGAGAGGTTGAACATATCAAATATACCCCCCCCAAAAATATATATATATACATACATACACACCCAGACCCAACTCAGCTCAAAAACGACAGACAAGCAACCAAATGAAGTTGATGGGTTATGGATGTCACTTAATTTAGTGATGGGAAATAAAGGTTTAAAAAATTGGTAATAGAGGAGAGAATAGCAATATCCATTAGAATTCTACAAAATGGAAAACCATGGCTATTTTGAGGAATTATATGACTGCTTGAAATCTCAATTAACAGTTGCAGGACTGAATGTCTAGACTTCTGGTTTTATCCTGAATCACATCTCCATAGCAATACATTGGTTTATTTGGAGCATATCTCATCCTCAAGTTTATTACTTTTTTAATTTTCCTAATCATTTTTCTCTTACTGAGAAATTTTTTACAGTACTTGCTAAAATATTTTTATTAATCATTTTATTTCTCTCTTTTCCTAGAAGTATGGTGAACTCTCCAACACAAAAAGTATATTCCAACCTTCCATTCTCTGGCAATGAGCTAAATAATTTTTCTAAGTCTCCCCCCTTACTAAAGACTCAACAATGTTCACACATGCATATACGTTAGCTAAGCAACTGGGTCCTCCACACCAAATAACTAAATTTCAGAATTACAGTATGCTGAGCTAGATCATTATGTTTGGATCAGAGATACTCTTAATTCAAAGCAGACAATGGAAAAGATTATATCATATCCTTCTGATGATTTCTGACTAACAAGATAAACCTCATAGTACAGACAGGATATAGTGTAGTGAGTTACATAACAAAAGTCTTGTTCATTCATTTACAGGCAAAGTAACTAAATTCAATTTCATTTAAGTATGTCATAACTTAGTCAAATAAGTAACAATTCATTATAAAAAATAAGTTTTACAAAGTTCTTTGGTTATCACAAATTTCCAGGATTTGTATGATATTCCTGGGAAACCTGTCTTTCACATAAGTATAAACTATCACATAGTTTGGGAGAGAAACAAAGATTTCATAACATTTCCTTCACCACGGACAAATTAAGAGCAAGTATGAAACACTGATTTCCACATGCTATAATAATATATGCTATCAGCCTTTTTTCCTCACTTAATAGAATTTCATGGTTTTGCCTTTTTTCTCTGTTCTGAACTTAGAAAAGTCTGGGTCACTTCTTTCCCAGAATAACAGGCTAAATGACTGTCTTTACTTAAAACTAATTGCCAATCTCACTGCCCTTCTCTCTCCATTAGAAATATTCCCTAAAAATCACACCCAATGGTGCATTCTAAGTAGCTCTTCATGCCAGAACTTCAGAAATAAACCAGCTTGAACAAAGAGGAAAGTGAAGCATGCTATAAATTAATAACTAGTATTCTTTATGGTTGTGGGAAAATGTGCAGAATCCATGTAATTTTAGGCAAAGGAAATATATCCACAGTTGAGCCTGATGATGGTCTCTTTGAAAGAATATCATATAATTATTTGCAACTGAATATTGTCCTGATTCCATTAAGGATAAATTCTTATTATACATTTATTATGCATTTGAAGGGTCCAAAAATGTCACCTCGAAGTAATAAACCAATTGGTGTAACTGCAGAAATAGATGACTATATAGTTCAGTATTGTTCAGCAATTTTCCAGAGGGACAGATTTCCAAGTCTAGATGGGCTATGTCTGCATTCAGGTTAGATTTATGTTTTTTAAAAACTCCCTGCAACTGTTCATCCCTCCTGCCTCTGACCACATTAGAAAAGATACAGATTAGGTCCATACCAGGGAGAGTAAGCTTGGAAGTTCAGGAGTAGGGTCCCAAGAGATCGATAAGACCTAATCAGTTACAAGTCACTTGTAACAAATGCTCAACATTATTTCCCACTGGCACTCATCACATATTTTTTAACTTAAACTAACACAATAACTGAAAAGATTCTGTCCTGGAATTAAGAAGTGGAGGTGGGGAGGAGACAGATCTATGCAGGCGATTCCACAGATGTGTGTTTCCATTCTGCTCTTGTCAGATCCATCTGTTCTTGCCTGCACTTGAAAATCTAGGGTGTTCAAAGAAGCATGCTCTCTCTCTCTCTCATCATATATATATATATATATATATATATACACACACACACACATCTGTGCACCTGAGCATGGGATCCTAAGCACAGACATTTGCCTTTTTTTTCTTTGCAAGTTTTGAATAATTTATTCTGCCTCTAGTTATGCCTCAGGACAAATTGAGAAAGGTAACTGTGCTCCCTTGCTTACAGTTTTCTTTTTTTTTTAAATTAATTTATTTATTTTTGGCTGCGGTGGGTCTTCGTTGCTGCGCACGGGCTTTCTCTAGTTGCGGCAAGCGGGGGTTACTCTTCATTGCAGTGCGCGGTCTTCTCATTGCGGTGGCTTCTCTTGTTGAGGAGCACGGGCTCTAGGCACGCAGGCTTCAGTAGTTGTGGCTCACGGACTCAGTAGTTGTGGCGCTTGGGCTTAGTTGCTCCGCGGCATGTGGGATCTTCCCGGACCACGGATCGAACCCATGTCCCCTGCCTTGGCAGGCGGATTCTTAACCACTGCACCAGCGGGGAGGCCCTTGCTTACAGTTTTTACATCCTCTCTCCCATCTACCCAGGGCGGCACCACCCCCACGTACTTCATTGTGTTTATTGCAACTGAACTGAACAGAATACATTTCCCAGGACCCCCTCTGCTGCCCTGCTCCTAATCATTTAGATAAAGTAATATACTAGTTTAAATGAAGGTATAAATTGCTGAGTTGCCAAGGGGACAAATCAATAAATATTTGTTATTATTATTAGGTGGTGAGAGATCACCTTTTACCTGGCCCAGATTTCATATGTGGAGCCAGGAGACTCTAATTCTAAAACAATGAATAGAAAATAATATACTTTTTGATTGAAATGGTAAAAACATCTCTCACAATGGGATTTCTCATACCTGTTTAATACTTAGAATCACCTGGAGAGTTTTACAAACGTAAATAAGTCCCCCAAGACTCAGTGAATCAAATCTGTAATCTTTAAAAAGCCACACATACAATTCTGATGTATATCCAGGGTTGAAAACCAGTGTTCTAGACTCTTGCCACTGAAAGTGTGGTCCTGCACCAATAGCAGCAGCATTACCTGAAAGTTTGTTAGAATTTCAGAATCTCAGACTCTAGCCCAGACCTACTGAATCAGAATGGGCCTTTTCACAAGATGTCCAGTGATTTGTATGTATATTAAAGTCTGAAAAAACACTGAAGTAGAAGCAGCTACACCTGCTAGACCTGATGAAGTAAGTAGCTTTGACTTAAAACAAGCAGACAGTTCTGAAAACGAATCTACACTAAGAACTCTTACTATGGCAGCTGAATCACCTTATATTCCTGCTAAGTGAGTTCTAAATGAAGGTCTTCCCTTAATGGTCTTTTCTCTAAAAACAGGCAGTTTCAATGTGAATGTCATCACATGAGTAAAGTTATTCCATTGAGCTATGATCAGCTCATTCAAACAACGTATCTATTCCAAGAAAGAGAGGGCCACGTGGTTAGCAGTCTCAACTTAGTTTTTGAACTTTTCTATGTTCACCCAAACTTAAGCTCCAAAATTCTTCTTTAATATGCAATGTGACTAAGTCACACAGGAATGCAGAAAATTAAAATATTCAACACATTAGTATGCATAGCACATCGTATTGTTAAATATTTATTGAGCACTAACAAGGGCTAACTCTACAAAACAGATTTAGATTCTGCTGGGAAGGACAGGACTGAAGACGATGCAAAAGAGTAACACCTAGGATAACAAACTCAGCTCCAGCTCACAAGACACACAAATTTAAAATGTGTCCTTTGGACCAGGGCATCCTTAAGCAATTGATTTCGTCTCTCAGGCGGTTTATGTTCATACAATGAAGAGTCTTTCTCTCTATAATGAGCACCCTTGATTGCACACTGTATACTTCCGAAAATAATCAAATAGTCAAATATTGTGCTCCTAATTCTGTGATAATGTTTAATTATTCTCTCTCTCTGGAACTTCAATATCTGTTGTTGTCTAACCCTAAGAAATCTGTTCAGAAAAACACTCTCTTACGGTAAAACAAAACTGTTTAGTGATTACTATGTTAGGAATATTTATTTAATTCTAAATTAAGGCATAATAAAACTAACAGGATACAGATAATTTTCAAGGCACTACTTTGTTTTAAAAAATCCTCTTTTCAAAGTCTGATTAAGAACAAGTGATACAAGGTAAGGAGGTATTTGTAAGTAAGTCTCAAACTTTCAAAGATATTTCCATGGTTTGAAAATAACAACTGCAACAATAACAACAACGAAAGTCGTGTTGAAACGAAACATTTGCTTTTCCAAACAAACACTTAAAGACTTCTTTTCTGAGCTGATTAGTCCGTCTGTACCTTCTCTGGGAAATTTCATCTGTCTGCCAATCTTGATATTTGCCAACACTCAGTCAGAGTATGATGCATCAATTGGTTTCATCTGCTGTGACTCTACGTGGTGGAATTTCTTTTGGAACATGGCTGGCGCCTGGATATATTTATTTATATTTGTACTGTATTTCAAAAGAAAATGAAATTGGGGTGAGGAAATGAGGGTGAGGCTTGCAGTATTTGCAAGAATGATGAGTGTGGGGAATGCCCGCATAAATTCTATCTTCTGTCTAAATGCATACATGATTAAAGTAACCAGATTACCATTCATTCATTCATCATTCATTTAGTAATGCATTTAGCAAAATGCCAGTCCCTGTCCTGGTGCCAAAAATACTAACTTAAAACATAGCTACCATTCAAGGAACTTGAGCTCTAGTAGAGAGCCAAATTAAACTTGAATACTACTTTAAAAACTAAAAGTCTCTGTATTTTATAATCTGGAATGCAGTCATTCATTCATTCACTAGCATGACTCCATTGTACTTATATTCAGGACGATGTCTTTCTGGTAGAACTCAGTGCTTGTGAATTAAATAAGATGCTTGCTGTTTGCTTTTCAGGATGGAAGATTGGTGAGGGAATCAAGAGAGGAGGATTAGAGAACAGTGCATTCTCATTTCACACCATGTCTGCCACGAAAGAAAACTAAGAGAGTTAGTAACGTCTTCTGATGGTCATACTTTCATCTCTAAATCTGCCGCTGCTTTCAACTCTAAATCTGAAGCTGCAATCAGAATACTGGGTTTCCTTAGTAACAGTGTTACCATTTCTCATAATGCTTTCAAATCTTTGCTTGGTTTCATTCTGCCATATCCATCACAGCCCAGCTCCAACTTTACTTTATCCACAAAGGTTTCCTTGGTTCTTTCAGTCTGTGTTGTTTTCCACTTTTGTTGCTCCTCAACTTGTGGTCATACGACATAAGAGGTTAGGTCTTACTTGTATATGGACTTGTAAATAACTACTTCACATATTTTCTTTATCCAATTGAGTTTAAGCTTTTAGGAAGAGCCAATGTCATTACATCTATGGTGTCTCCTGGTTGTGCAAGTGAACGCTTACTGCACATACAATAAAAACTCTAATTACTTATTGATTAGTGAACGGATCGATTGATTAATTGCTAAGTAGCTGCTCTTGGGGTCCTGCTTCCTTTAAATATTCATCACATAAAGAAACAAACAATATCTACTGCCACTGCCACCTCCTCCACCATCATCCCTCCCGGCGTCTATTGCTGCATATCTCTAGGTCCTTGATTTTGATCCTTCCAGGAGACACTTCTCCTAAGATTGCTGTAATTTAAAATACTGTCTCTGAGAATAATGATTACTTTGGGTTTCTGAGGAAGGAATAATTTGTTTTATCTGCTCAAATACTCCCTCATTTTTCTTATCATGAAAGAGTTTTTTTGTTTCTCAATTTCTATAAATGAAACCAGTAATTTTGATACGTCACTTGACTCAAATGATCATAACCCTAAAACGGTGCCTTGTTCACTCTTCTCCACCTTTTGCCTCCCATCTCACCTTTGTGAAGCAGCCCCCCGATCCAACCCCCCTATGTTAGTGTTCTATTACTGTATAACAAATTACCACAAACTTAGCGGCTCAAAACAACACACATGTATTATCTCACAGTTTCCATGGGTTGGAGGCCAGGCCCCACCTAACTGGGTCCTCTGCTCAGGTTCTCACAAGGCTGTAATCAAGGTGCTGGCTAGGGCCAAGGTTCTCACCTGGGGCTCAGGGTCCTCATCCAAGCTTACGGTTATTAGTAGAAGTAATTTCTTTGTGATTGGAGGGCTAACTCCCCTGCCCCCATTTTCTTAATGGCTGTAAACAACTGGCTATTAACTTCTAGAGACCTCCCTCAATTCCTTGCCCCACAGACTCCTTCTCTCACAACATGGTAGTTGGCATCATCTCCTAGGCCAGAAGGAAAATGTCGCTCTGATCCTTCACCATCTTTTAAAGGCCTCATGGGATTAGGCCAGGCTCACCCAGGACAATCTCCCCCTTGATTAACTCCCAGTCAACTGATATGGACCTTAATACCCTGTAAAATCCCTTCTGCCGTGTAATGGGAGTGAGATATCATTATATTCAAAGGCCTTCTCCAAACTCAAGGAGAGAAGATTATACAGGTACAAGGTCATTAGGGGGTCATTTTAGAATTCTGTCTACCACACTCTCTTATCCTGTTTAATTTTCCCCCTTTTCCTCCATAATATTCCTCACATGGTATAAGACACACATATTTATTATATTTATTGTTATTGTCTATCCCCACTGGCATATAAGACTCTTGACAATAGGAATTATCTTATTTTTACACACGTACCACAAGACCTAGGATAGAGCTTGTTCCATTTTAGGTGCTCAATAAAAAAGTAATAGATGAATAAATAGAGGATCATGAAAGTGCTCTACAATCAATACAAAATTATCTGGAGGAGATATCTTATTCAGATAAAGACAGAAAGTTCTTCCTTTGTTTCCCAGAAAGCAATTGTTTAACCATTGTGTTTATATACAACATCAAAGAAACAATTAAATAAGCAATACACAGCCCATAAAATTCCACAGACATACATAAATAAAAATTTAACTGTAGTTTGTCTGGGGGTGAGGTAATTTGTTTTCAAACATTTGTCCTTGTTTTCATTTTTTATCTAATTTTCTACAAGTCAACATCACTCTTAGAATTGTGAAAATAAAACTTCCTGTACTAAATCTTTAAGTACTTGTTTTGAAATACAAACTTCTTCACAAATGTCCCTTTTGTTATTTTGCCACTGGCTGTATTAACAGAGTAAAACTTGTTCTTCAATGTCATTTTATTATATGAAGGTGAAGTTGATTAGTAGTTGCTCTTCAAAGGGAACTCAGTAACAGGTTCTATACAATAAAAATGGGAAAAGTTCCCCCAAATGATGAAAACTGAGGAGCCAAAACATTTTGTACCTTATAGAAGTTGCCAAGTGATTCTGAATATGCACCTGCTATCCAATGTGGTGTCCAGTGACCTAGCACTACATAACGTTAAGGAAAGCTCGTTAATTAAAAATGGACAGTGTCTTTATCATCGCTACCTAAAGGAATCTTAGGAAAATGATGTGCTCAAAACAAAGAAATCATTCAGCCCATAAAAAAACAATGGAAGTTACTTGGAACAATGGAAGTTAAGACTTGGATATTGACTCTTATATTGACTAGCTATTTGACTTAACAGCAATTTTCTTAACTTTAAATAACTGCTTTAGTACTTACTAGATGTGGACTCTTGTGAGATATTGAACCATGCCTTGTTCTTACCATGTGCAATGCAAGCATAGGAATGGTACATCTCTTGTGTCCTGAGGATAGAACTGAATGTGAACATTTATGTGAAGTGCTAGGACAGTGCTGGACATAGTATAAATGTTCATATCTTATTTTACTGTGATAAATATAATAATAAATACTATCAGTATTATACTTCAGTACACTTAAAAATTTTGAAGAAACACTGACATTTTTATATGGGAAATAGTTTGAAAGTTAAAACAATACTGGGTTTTGTTATTATTATAGGAAATAATTACAATGAATTTGCATAAAGAATATTTTGAAAGCATTCATTTTATATTTTCAAAAGGAATTAAACATTATTTTTTTTCTATAACTACTGTCTGTGAAATGACACAGAGTTAGTTTTCTAAGAGAAGAATATGTCTCTTTCTATTCAGGTTTAAGCAGGATGTGGTTAGGAGAGTTGACTAATTTTGCTTTCCTCCAATCATGTAAAAGAGAGACGATTCCTGAGCTCACAAATATTTTGGTTGTAATTCTTCACAGGAACTCACTTGATTTTCTTATGATATCAGTAAATCACAACCTTAATGTATTTTCATGAGTTTCTGTGATTAAAATATGCTTTAAGAGAAAAGCACTCTTACAAAAACGTTTATTTCCTCTGCTTTTAGTGAGAATTCAGAAAACTTGCTACAGTGCTGTTCACTCTCTCTCTCATCTCAATTTCTATCTCTAGCTCTATGTTTCCTAGCATACTATCCAAGGTATAGGAATATCTTTCAACTTTCAACTTCAGTTGGTAGCTCAAGCAAGAAATCATGACATTTTCTGCTTAAATAACTATTAGTCAATTAGTATATACTGGTAAATATATACTTTAAAGCTATAAATGTAGATATAGATACAACTATAATGGATTATATATAGACTCACCATGACTGAGATAGTTGAACACATACTTCCTGAAATTTCAAATATATTTCTAAGTGGAAAAGCTCCAAATGACTGTGTCTCTGAGACGAGTCCAAGCATATCCAGACAAATGAAAACATTAAGATGGACAATAACAATACTATTATTTTGATAATGCTACCATATAGTTTTGATGGCCTTTTTGCAAACTCAAAGAATTGTCATAAATGTCATCTAAATTTTTGCTGCAATTATTAGCTAACTTTTAGAGATTTACATTACTGTTACATATTTTAAATATGTAAATATCAAAGAATTTCCCAAGCTCACAAAGTAAGCAAAGAATCCTCCCTAGTCTTTTTATTTCTAAAGTCTTCTAGGAGACTACATTAGTGTAACATTTACTCTCAAAAGTTAAACATCACCTGAGTCACAGAAGAGACTATACAATGCCTATGCAGAAAGAATTGAGCTAATGTGCTAGTGATCCATTACAGCCATCATCATTGGCTTTCACATATTTGACATATTTCTCAAAAGAATAATAAAATTCCAGACAAATAATAAGTTTGAAAACATAAAAGAGAGGTTAAGGTATAGAGGACAGAGACAGTGTTACAGACTGCATGTTTGTGTCCCTCCAAAGTTCATGTTGAAACCCTAATCCCCTTGTGATGGTATTTGGAGGTGGGACTTTTGGGAGGTGATTAGGTTTAGATGAAGTCATGAGCCTGGCGTCCTCATGATGGGATTAGTGCCCTTAGAAAAAGAGTCCAGAGAGCTAGCTCTCTCACTCTGCTTTCTCCATGATGTAAGGAAAAGAAGGCAGCTGTCTACAAGCCACAAACAGGGCTCTCACCAAACACAAAATTGTCTGGCACCTTGATCTTGGACTTCCCAGATTTCAGAACTGTGAGAAATATTTGTTGTTTAAGCCACCAGGTCTATGGTATTCTATTACAGCAGCCCAAACTGACTAATACAGACAGCTAGGCTTAATGTATACCTAACCTGATTTCCCAAAAAAGAGGCCCCAAAATACGAAAAGAGACAATATTCAAAGAGATCCTAGTTGTGAAATAAGAAGCATAAAAAAAGGAGAAAAAGAAAAAGAAACCTATGTAGTACTAATAAATCAGAGACTAAGGGTAAATAGTGGTCAACCCAGAATTGTATGCCCCATAAACTTATATTCATGACTAAGTATGAAATAAACACAGTTTAGACAAAATTCCCTACGGACATAAATCAAGAAAAAGGAGAATGATCCCAGAAGGGAATTCTGAGACGTGAGAAGAAATAATGAGCAAAGAAAATCATAAATATGTTCCTGGATCTAAAAATAAATGAATGAATAAATGAGTGAATAAACAAAACTTACTGTATAAAAATAACAATGACTAATTTGAGTCATTAAAAGGATAACAGTGCAATTTTTAGGTTACATAGCAAAATAACAGAAATAGAATGTATAACCTCCAAACTACTAAAAGGATCAAATGGGATGAAGAAAAATAGAGAAAAAAAATCATCCAAAAGAAATACAGATAAAACAAGACAAATAGAAAGCACAAAATTAGTAGCAGAATTGAATCCAAATACATGAATAATAATTGTGCTAAATTCCTCAGTTTTTAGAATAGTTAAAGAAATAAAAGATAACGTTGTACTGTTGACAAGAGATGTCTCTAAAATGAAAAGCCACAGAAATGAGACTGGAAAAGATTGGAGAAAAATTATACCAGGAAAATCTACCCAAAAGACTGCTATTGTTGCAGACACACAGGCGTGAAGGTAAAATAGCATGGTTGAATTAGAAAGGATCACCACACACTGACAAAGAGTTCAATTTACCATGAAGATACATAAATTCTAAAGTTGCATTACCTAATAGCTTTCAAACAACTATATAAAGAAAAATCAACATGGAAGTAGCAGGCAAATCCTCAATCAATATCAGACATTAAAATACCTCTCTCAGTAATTGAGAGATCAAATATACTAAAAATAAAGCAGAATTAATAAACTTGCTTTTATGGATATATAAGACACTGAACCCAATAAATTAAAACCTCATTTTTTAACCCCACATGAAACATTTCAAAAAGCGTCTAAGTATGTGGTATTAATGCATGTCTAACAAATTGCTAATGATTGATATGTACATATATATTATTATACATAAATATATTTTCTAACCACAAGCAATTAATTTATAAACCAATATCCATAAATAACTAATTAACACAACCATATTATTAAAATAATGAGTATTTATCAATAACGATAATGAGTATTTATCAAGGGTGTCAGATGCAAAATCAGTACATCAAGTTGAACTGCATTTCAATATGCCAGTTTGAAAGAAATCAGAACATAAAAATTTAAAAAGAATATAACTTATAACAGCAAATAGTAAGGTATATAGGAATAAACCTTTCTGGAGAAAATTATGAAAGTCAATTAAAAGACACTTAAAAAGACCTAAATAATCTAGAAAGAAGTAACATTTCGATAGATAAAAAGACTGAATATAATTAAAATTGTCCATTTCCTTCAATGTATAGAAACACAGCAAGCTTATTTTTTTTTTTTTTTTTTTTGTGGTACGCGGGCCTCTCACTGCCGTGGCCTCTCCCATTGCAGAGCACAGGCTCCGGACGCATAGGCTCAGCAGCCATGGCTCACGGGCCCAGCCGCTCCGCAGTATGTGGGATCTTCCCGGATCGGGACACGAACCCGTGTCCCCTGCATCGGCAGGCGGACTCTCAACCACTGCGCCACCAGGGGAGCCCAGCAAGCTTATTTTTTATACCACCAGAGTATTTTGTGGAACTTGATAAGCTGGTTCTAAAATGTATAGGAAAAGAATTAAGATAAATGAAATGAATAGGAGAGAGCAAAGACTCAAAAATATTCCTGAAGCAGAACTAAGAGCCTTGCTCAGTCAGGAAACATGATTTATTACAAAGCTGTAGTGATTAAGATGCTGTTGTACTGGTATAATGTTGGACAAATAAAACAACAGAAGAGAATAAAGAGCCCAGCAACTGATCTATATATATTAGGGAACATGAAAATATTGCCATCGCCAAACATTAGAGAAAGGGTAGATTACTGAAAAAGAAAAATGGTGCTAAGCCAATTATTCATATGAGAAAAAAATACCAGATCACAACTTTCTGTCACATAAAAGCATATTATGGAGAAGAGTACGGAGGTTCCTTAAAACTAAAAATAGAACTACCATACGACCCAGCAATCCCACTACTGGGCATATACCCTGAGAAAACCATAATACAAAAAGTCATGTACCACAATGTTCATTGCAGCACTATTTACAATAGCCAGGACATGGAAGCAACCTAAGTGTCCATCGACAGATGAATGGATAAAGAAGATGTGGCACATATATATAATGGAATATATAAAAGAATAAAAGAAATGAGCCATAAAAAGAAATGAAATTGAGTTATTTGTAGTGAGGTGGATGGACCTAGAGTCTGTCATATAGAGTGAAGTCAGTCAGAAAGAGGAAAACAAATACCGTATGCTAACACATATATATGGAATCTAAAAAAAAAAAAAAAAAAGGTGAATAACCTAGGGGCAGGACAGGAATAAAGACGCAGACGTAGAGAATGGCCTTGAGGACACGGCGAGTGGGAAGGGTAAGCTGGGACAAAGTGAGAGAGTAGCACTGACGTATATACACTACCAAACATTAAGTAGATAGCTAGTGGGAAGCAGCCGCATCGCACAGGGAGATCAGCTCAGTGCTGTGTGACCACCTAGAGGGGTGGGATAGGGAGGGTGGGAGGGAGGCGCAAGAGGGAGGGGATATGGGGATATATGTATACATATAGCTGATTCACTTTGTTATACAGCAGAAACTAACACAACATTGTGAAGCAATTATATTCCAATAAAGATGTTAAAAAAATTAAAATAATTTATTTTTAAAAAAGCATATTATAGAGCTTCAGAACCAACAAGATTTAGTTATTTTAAAGGCAAGATCTTAAACTTTACAAGGAAATATAAGAGAATATATTTATACCTCTGGGCAACAGAGAATTTTTAAAACAAGACTCAAAAAAGATCTAAGGAAAGATCAGTAAATCCAATTAACTGAAATGAAAATCTGCTCATCAAAAAGTACCATCAGTAAGTTAAAAGGCAAACTGCAAGCTGGGAGACTATATTTGTATTCATATAAGCAACAAATAATTAGCATTTCAAATATATAAAAACTCCTTTAATCAATAAGACGTAAGTCCAACAATCCAACTGAAACATACCCATAATACATGAACAGATAATTTGCAGAAAACATAAATTTCCAATAAATAGAATGATTATCTGATCTTTAGTAATCAGAAGTAAATCAAAAGCAAAATTCAGTATTATTTCAGCACCACCAGATTCACAAAAATTTAATTCTGACAATTCCAAATATTGTCAAGGGTGTAGAGAATTGAGAACTCCTACATATTGATGACAGAAGTGTAGACTGCTATCACTTTTGAAAGCAATTTGTTGGTATGTAGTAAATGTGCACTTGGATGTGCCCTATATTCTAGCAACATCATAGTAAAGCAGGGCTTCTAGCATTTTTCAAGTCCATAGAAAAAGAAAATATTTCCATAGCATACTAGGGTAATGAACAAGGCTGTCTGCAGCCCCAGGACTGAAGGGACCAATAACCCTGCACATCTATAACCCAATTACTAGTTGGGAATACTGCCCTAAAGAGGACCTTGCAATTTGCATCTAGAGACTTGTATGTTTAGAATGGTCATGGCAGCATTTGTTTTAGTAGAAATATAAAAATTAAACTAATGTACATATCAATTGGTAGTAGAATGAACAAATAAGTTATAGTATATGTATACAACAGAATAAATATGATACAAGTGTCAACAAAGATGAATCTCAAGAGCATAATATTGAGTAAAGAATCAAGTCACCAAAAATGTGTGCCATATGATTACGAAAACCAAAATCAAAACTAAAGCATGATTTTAGCACAACGTACATTTGTATTGCCATGGGTTGAAATGCGTCCCCCCAAAGTTTCTATGTTAAAGTCATAACCCCCAGTACTTCAGATTGTGACCTAACTGGAAATAGAGTCACTGCAGATTTAATTAGTTAAGACAAGGTCATACTGGAGTAGAGTGGGTCCCTAATCCCACATGGCTGGTATCTCTACAAAAAGAGAAAATTTGGAAGCAGTCACACCTAGAAAGAGAAAGTTGTGTGAACATGAAAGGAGAGATAGGGTGATGCATCTACAAGCCCCAGAATGCCAAAGTTTCCAGCAAACCCCCAGAAGCTGGGGAGAGCCGTGGAACATATTCTTCCTCACAGCCCTTGGAAGGAATCAACTCTGCTGGCACCTTGATCTTAGACTCCTAGGCTCCAGAACTGTGAGACAATAAATTTCTGTTGTTTCAGCCAACCAGTTTGTAGTACTTTGTTACAGCATAATATATATAATTATTATATATAATACATAATTACATATCTTGTATTATATAAATATGTATATGTTTAATATATATATACATAATAAACATATATCACATATAATATATATTATATATCTAACATCTAATATAAATATAGTAATATTATCTACCTTATAATAAATAATACATGCAATTTAAAATATATATGTAAATATGTAATTAAGTACATAATTTTAATATATAATTTTAAATCTCTGATATATTTGATGACCGTTTTTTTCATCCAATGTACTTCAGAACCTTATTATGAGTAACAAGTTATTCATAACTGATTTTAAAAAACTAGTGATGTTATAGGAAACTTTGCTCTACACCACAAGAGAAAAAGTTGAAAAGTAATATAGATGTCTGTGTAATTGAGATAATTATGTCTATCTCAAAGGATTGTTTGAAGATTAAATCAGTTAATGTAAGTAAAATACTCAAAAAATTGCCTGAAGGTCATGATGATTGTAATGATTATTAGAACAAAAACACAAAATATATTTTTATCTAACCCAAAATATCCAATACCAATTTCATATCATATAGTATACAATTCACATTAAAATTTACCCAATTGTGAAAGGATGTCCTTTGAGCCTTTTTTATTTTCAGAGGGGAAGAGTTTGAAGACTTTTGAATGCCTTTCAATAGCCTTTCAGTACTTCTTTGTCTCTGACACAAAAAGGTGTTTCAAGCTCACCTTCTACCTTCCACATGCTATATCTGGAATCAGTTATTGTTCCATGAAGTTCTGGCTCCTTTTCCTAGGAAAAGTAGTTAGAAACCAAGATAGGGGCACTAAATTGGTCTATTGCTGCTGGAATGCCATAACTTCAGGGTCCTTTTTGTGGAGCTATAAAAATATTTTTTTAAGTCCTGACTGAGTTCCATTCCCAGCCATCCTGAAGTAGCTAGTATTGGACTTAACCCTTTACCTTAAACAACTGTAAAACTGGACAAAATATATGATATAACTGCTTTTAAGCTTTGGACAACAAACAGCATCCATTTGTGATTCCATGAGACAAGGGAAAAGCCTAAAGTGAGCTTTCTGCCCAAGGGCACTTTCCTAACGCAGACAGCAGAATTTTTCTGGCCAGAGGAAGCAAAGTGTAGTGCCTGCCAAAGAGAATGCATAAATCTTCATATAATATAATGAAACTCTACTGAGTAAAGATGAATGAACTTTGACAAGGAGCCAAAAATAAAAGAACATATATCCAGGATTCCATTCATATGAAGATCTAGAACAGGCAACACTAATCTACGCTTAAATAAATGAGAAACAAACTATATCATATGCTACATTTCCATATGTACTAAGGTTCATTTCTAAATTCTCCATTCTATTCCATTGGTTCCTGTGCCCATAACAGACTATACTTGCAATCACCTTATAGACAGCTTTAAGCTCGGGTAGAGCTATTTGTCTCCCAAACCACCATTGCTCTTCTTTTTCAATATTTTCCTAGCTCTTCTTGATGTTTATATCCCCATATAAACTGTAGAATCAACTTCTCCAGTTCAATAAAAAGTTATTGGCATTTTATTGATACCTTATATTTATATATTAACCTGGAAAGACTGACATCTTTGTAAGAAAAAGATGTACCTTTATATTCAAATCCATTTATGTGCTTTTTAGAAGTGTTTTAACATGTTCCTCATATAGATTTTTGCATACTTATTTTTAAGCATTTATTTTATTTTTTGCTATTATAAGTTGTTTTTCCTATTATATCTTCTAAGGAGTTATTGTTTGTATATAAGAAGACTACAGAATTTGTGTATTCATTATAGCATCTTGCTAACTTACTGATTTCTTTTTTTTAATTATAAATTCTCTTAGAATCTTGACATATACAGTCATATCATCTCAAATAAAGATGGTTTATCTTCTTTTCTTCTACTTCTTATATTTTTAACAATTTTATCTTACCTGATTTCTTTGTTGGATACTACTAATACAGTGGTTCTCAACTGAGTGTAATTTTGTATCCCAAGGAATATCTGGAATTATCTGGAGACATTTTCGGTTGAGAAACGCTATTCTAACACAGTATAGTGTTAAACAGTAGTGAAAATACCGAATGTCCTTATCTTATTCCTGACTCCATGGGAATGCCTCTTGTGCTTCTCCATTAAGTAGAAATTCTGATCTCATTGCTGTTCCTACTATTTTTGAAAGTTTTTTTTTTCCTTTTCTCTGGAACAAGATAAGTGCCATCGGGATTATCTGAAACTAGAAAGTTTAGAAGAATTGCCCAGTGAAACTCTCTGGGTCCATGTGAAGTAAATGTTATTTTCCCTTAGACATGCTATCTCTGGGAAGGAGAACTGTAGGGGAACAACTGGGAGCAACTTATGATTTTCAACATTTAAAAACATAATTTTAGTTTAAAAAATGTGACCTGGAGTTTTCCTAGGCTCATTAATTCAAGAATATGTGTATGTGTTTATACATGTATATATGCAAATATACGTATGTCATTTAACTCTTTACAGAACTAGTGTGACCAGTGTATGCACTGGTAGATAGATATGTGTCTTCTGTGATTCATGAATGCTAGCTAGGAGAGTTTCCTCGTTTAGGATAATGTACAACTAACCTGTTTATTTATGCCTAAAATGTAATCCAGGAAACTCAAGTGTCTCTAGTATTTTCCCATCAGTGGACTACCCCTTTACAATCACCAAACGTAGCCAGATTCATTATCCAGTTTGACTAGAGGAAGTCTGATCTTTTCACCAAGCGTTTCTGAGAATCCTCTAGATGTCTATCTATATCAAACTGTTTTTCTAAAGATGACATATTTTTAAAGGTAAAAAATTTTAAACTCCATGAGTCTATTCCAGCTATTATTAATGTAACTCAATCACTGTAGTCATTGCTACGAAAACATTTAAAAACCTCGAATTAATTTCATCTAAATTTTGTATATTACAATGAATACTGATAGGATGAAGGCAATGGGATATCAAAATGTCTGCTAAGTTATCAAAGAAAGATTTGATTGTGCTTAAAAGAGTTTATGTTTTAAAACATTTTTATATTAACTGTTTTAATTGTTGGACATGGCAAGTTATACGTGAGAACTCCACACAGAACGAACGAGTATCCTATTTTTAAACCGGGCTATACAGCTAATTGTTTTCATCAGTTTTTGAAAGCATGATACGTACTTTGCAATAAATATTTTCAATGATTTTTCAGTAGTCATGTACTGCAAAAGTTAGTAGAGAATACTGATGTGCAACAATAATATGAATGCATAATAGATGTTATTCTGTTTTATTTCTGAACTTCTTTATTTGGCAGTTATTTGCCATATCTTCATAACGATCCAATAGCATGAGCCCAGAAAAATCTCCATCTACATTTCATGTATTATTCATATTAATTTAAAAAGCAACTAGCTTTCAAAGGGTTAGCTCCAGAGAACAAAATTTTATGGTCACCTTTAAATTACAGTAACATGGCCAGGAACTAAGGACTTTAGTTGTATTAAACACAACCTAAAACAAATTCAAATCGATGTTTGATAAATGTCTCGTTTTCTCAGTAAAAGCCTTTTCTAAATCTCTTATGATATCCTGGAATGCAGACGGGTTACTATGCCTGACTTCAAAATGGATAAAGGGTTGCCAATGTCCTTTTATAATTTTCCTCTGAACATCCAAAAAAGGGATAAAATCCTAACCCAGTAATAGTTTTAAGTGACCAAAATATGTAACAAATCACTAAACTGCAACTATTTAACTTACTTTGAGAGAGACTATTTTGAAAAGTGTACCATATAAAATCATGTTTTAAGGAATTTTCCTCACCTTAAATGGTATGTGAACATTGAATTGGTAATATTTCATTTGGTTGCATCCTGTTTTGCTAAAGCAAATAGCTAGCTGGAGGTTTAAACATATGCTGTGCACATACGTTAGAGTCACTGAATGAATACTTGCTTATTAATGGATGAAGACATTTTGGGGTGTGATGTTTGGTTATGAGTTTAAAAACTGGCATAATATACCATTTATGACTCTTGATTGCAGATGATAGAAAACTTCGGCAAAGGAGAAGCCTTAAGCCAAAGAACAGGGCCAGCTTTAAGAGGCTTGATTTGGTTTCAAACAATTTTTTTTTCAAACAATATTTTTGATATTGTTTCTCCTTCTGTGTGGTCTGGGCTTTTTTTTTTTTTTTTTTTCTATTTTTCTTTCTTTCTCTTTTCTTTATTTTTTTCTTTTCCTTTCTTTTGTTGCTTTTTTTGGTGCTGGCCCCATTCTGACAAAGGCTTTGCCTCATGCTGCCAAGATGTCAGAAGGGACAGCCCTTCACTTTTGTTGGATTTTATTCATCAGAAGTGAGTCGGTGAGTCCAAATGCACACAAGCTGAGGGTATTACACAGAGACATAATAGAAAGCAGAAGACTTTGGGAGCCCTTAAAGAAGCTAGGCAGCCACGAAATAACAATAACCCAGAACAAACAGGGCAGGCAGCAAGCTCTCTGAACTGGCAGGTGTATCTAAAGAAGGTGAGGGGTGCGTGTTTTGAATTTGCTTTAGGTTGTGCTTAATACAGCTAAAGTCCTTAGCTCCTGGTTATGTTAATATAATTTAAAGGTGACCATAAAATTTTGTTCTCCACTTAAGTGTTGAAAGAAAGAAAAAGGAAAGAAATCTTAAAAAAAAGAGGAAAATATCTCTAAATTCCTTAATTGTATCTGTTCTGGCAATCCAGTGATCACTTCTGCATGGAATACTGGTGATTTTCTTCTTTTCATGTACTTGTACTTTCCAAATGCTACATAATGTGTATGTCTTATGTCTACTTATACTTTCAGAAAAAATACTTAAAACCTTGAAAATAATATTTAGAGTTCAAAAAATTTTTACTTTGTGTCTCAGACTCTGGGAGGCGCTAATTTATCTTTAGTAGTTCTGCTGTTTTATTTTATAGACTGTTCCATCTTTCATTGTTTTCAGATGGTTTAAGAGCACCGTATCACCTGTGGGTGAGAGGGCTTATTATTCCATAATCTCCTTGACATTGGGAATATTAATATGGTAACAAAATACTTTTTACAAAATACTAAGAGATTCGGAAAAAACATACTACAGTGATGTTGAGAAGCGTTCAGCAGTAGCAGCTGAAACATCTTTGCTAGGGGTGGAACTGGGGGAATAGGTTTGGTAGATATCACCGGAAGTGCCCTGGCATAGAACAAATGGGAGAACTGATTTCACCTCTACATCTAAGCAAAACTTTTAGGGTTCTTTGGTCTTGATTTTTTCCCAATAGTGCTTAATAGCATTTCTTGTGACTATAGCACTCAACAGCACTCCAAAAAAATAACGCATACCTGGAAGCCTCAGTTTAGACATGCAGCATCACTGAGCATCACACATTACATTTTGAGAACATATATCTGGACAAAAGTTTAGTATAAGAAGCTGCTGGATCAGTGTAGACAGCTGGGACCAGCACATTCTAAGAATCAAAAAAAACAATCCTGCCCAGATGACATCTATTTTCTTAGTTATGCTGGTTAAGGAATTAGTTTTCAGCAAGGCAAAATTAATAATCATCAAGTAATTAATAATTGTTACATAATTAGCCTTCTCTATATGCATATATGAGCAATGTGCTATACTTTTCCATATGTTTTTACATTCAATGCCTACAAGACACTTTTTCATCCCTGTGTAAGGAAACTGAGACCCAGAGTGTTTAAAGTTCCCTATGGTCACAGGTAGTAAACTGGAATTTGGGGTAATAGATTTCTCTCCTTCTTTCTCCCTCTCCCTCATCATTGTAGGCAGTAAAGCAAAATATTAAGAGCATGAACTCTGGACTCACAATGCAGGGGTCTCAATTTTTTTTCCCAGTGTTTGTTATCTTTATAAATCTGGGCAACATACTTAACTCTCTATGGTTTGGTGTCCTCACCTATGAAATGCAGATAATAACAGGACCTTTTGTATTGATTATACTAAAGGCAAAATAAGACAGTACTAATGAATACAGAACACTAGTATTTACTAAATAATAAAATACAAGCTTATTTTAGGATATTATACTAAGGGCATTTATTTTTCTCACTTAAAAATTACAAAAACACTTCAAGGCAGGTGCAATTATTATTAACATTTTAGAGATGAAAAAAAAAAGAGAGAGATCATGCAAATAGCCCAAGATTGTACCACTGGCAAGTGGTTAGCCAGGATTTAAACCCATACAGTCTAAGTCAGAATCCTCTATACTAACCACTGAGTTCCATCTGCCTGAGGTCAAAAGCCCTATTCTTTTTTTTTTTTTTTAAGCCCTATTCTTTTCACCCTATTCCATTGCCTTGTATTGGTATACTGCTTTCACTTGCCCAAGTATTCCATTATGTGTCTCACTTAATTTTTAAGATGTTTTATTAATTATTATATTTTCCCACATCTTATAGATAAATTGAGACTCAGTTAAATTAAATACTTTCTCTGCTAACCTAGTTCAAAAGTGGCAGAATCGAAGTCTTCTGACCCTACAAAATGACATCCCTGGCCTCACAGCCTCATGTTCAAACGTCTGCTTACTAAC
The DNA here is from genome assembly GCF_005190385.1 of Monodon monoceros. Classification (NCBI taxonomy): domain Eukaryota; kingdom Metazoa; phylum Chordata; class Mammalia; order Artiodactyla; family Monodontidae; genus Monodon; species Monodon monoceros. The sequence goes on from NW_021703772.1 coordinate 90,173,443, forward strand.
AGGAAAAACTCCTGGCTTCTTCAAAGGGAATCAGCCTGAGTGGGAAATAGATCGGAAGAGACAGACTGACATGCAAAACAAGGCAGATTGTGACTAAAGTCAGAATCTATCATTTGTTCTGTCTTTCAAATGCCCCCTGGAATTTATTGGATTATAGTAGTTGAATTGATTTTCACACTGAATGGCTGAGTTTTATGACTGGCCAATCACACAAAATAAAGGATGAATTTTGGAGAGACTAAGAGAAAATGGTCAGAGATAATTTTTCAAAGAGAGAAAAACCCCCCATCTTTCAGAAGGTGGAAGAAGCATTATTTGACCTTACTACATTTTTATTAGAATAACCAGTGGAGATGGCTCCCGTTTAGGAAAACATTAATACAGGTGGATGTTACCCAGGCCCTCCTCTACAGCCCACAAGATATGAGGACAAGACTTTTGGCCACTTCATTTATCTCTGCAATGCCGATACCTTGAATGGTTCTTATCACACAGTAGACACCCAAACAATTATTAAATAATTGTTAATTAATTAGTCTGAAAACTGTGCACGCCTTCACTGATTGTCCTGTGGTTAGTGAAGATTTCCAAATACCAGTGCCTTCCTGTTGTTGAATTGGGAGACTAGGGTTTGCTCTAACTAATGGATTATGTATTCACTGATAAACCAAAACCACATAGAACAACTCCCTAAATGTCTGTTTTCATTACTTTACTGTTATGAAATTTTGGTTAAAGCATTTGAGTTCTCTGTGTCTCAGTTTCCCACTTTATAAGATACTAAATATTTTTATGTAGATTAAATATGAATAAACATATTATAAAAAGAAGATAATGATAGCATCACTTCGTAGAGTGATTCTGTGATTCTGACTATTAAATAAGCTAAAACAGGTAGAAGCGTTTAGATCACTGACTGGCAGATAGTAAGCACTCAATCCATGTTAATTATAATATTATGATCATCAGTACGCACGGAAAACAAAGGAATGTATCAGTTAAATTGAACTTTTAACATGAACATATTAAAAAGCAAAGATTCATTTATCTGAAAACATTGGGATCCAGATATGGATTTGACGCCTTGGATATTATTTTGTCTTATCCTTTGTCCCACGTGTGTCCTAGAGTATTTTCTCCTCAAGGAGATATAAACTTTTGCTATATTTTCTGCATGTTTAGCGTGGTACCTTATAAGTAGATATTCAGTACCTACTTCCTATTTAGCCCCTTAAGCAGAACATGAATCTAAGGTTAAGTGATCAGAGAGACAACATTTTGACTATCCTGAACAGCAGCTAGCACCATATTAGGCACATGGTAGGTTTTCTATATATTCTGGTTCACTTACCTTCTTAAACAACTACCCCTATTTGGACTTAAGAATTAACTTAGCCATATTAGAAAATGAAAGAGATCTAAAAACATGTTTACATTAAGTAATCAAAAGAATCTGGTTCTAATGAAGCTCTACTAAATGTCAGTGGCCGTACTGATGGAAGTATGAAGGGAAAGAAAGTGAGCAGCCATCAGCTGCTTCCTGCTAACTAGAAAGTAGCATCCGTGGTCACTTTGGTAGTCAGAGGGAAAAGAAAAAACATCAGAGCTGAGGAGCGCAATGGGCACAAGACAAGCTCTGAAAGATGAAATGTACAGTGGCAACTGTGTCTTCCTTCAACTTAGAGTCAGTAACACAGGATTCCCATTACTCTATGCCATGATGTTAATGAGAGTCAATACTAATGAACCAAAAGTGCTTGAACATCCAGACTCTGCAACCTAAAAGCAACTGGTAACTCACAGTTCATGCAGTTCATTTGGAAGGAGAGGTGGTGAGGAATACTTACTCTATGTTATAAGAGTCTTGAGCAAAAAAAAAAAAGCTGTTTTTCTAAAGCCATAAATACCTACACGTTTAATTTCAGCAGGTGCTGAACCTAACAGCATGTGAGATGCTACATATTTCGGGGTCCATTAATGTACTATATCCCAAACTATCTATTGTGAAGGATTTTTTTTTTTCTGTGTGTATGTATATGTGTGTGTATTTCATCCTTAATCCAACATGGACCTATATGTTATTCAACTGTCCGTGACTTGTTGATAGCTTGCATCGATGCAACTCACTATGCAATACCCAAAGTAATCTGCACCCAGATCAATGAGACAAGTGTGAGGATCATACATTTGGATATCCAGGCAATGCCAAATTGTTAGAAAAATTTCTAAATTCTTTATCTCAGTTTCTGTCATCTCATCTCAGTAAGTAACAAAGAATTTGTGTATAAGCATTCGTTGGGGAGCATACTTTCAGTGACACTGTAGTCAAGAACCTCCAAGCCATAACCCTGACAGGAGAACTGTATGGTAGAAGATGAAACAGAGAAAGTCAGAAATGTTTACAGCTAAATTACCATGAATGAAACAGTAAAAAACAAACTATAGAAAATCCTGTGGGTAAAAGATAAAAACTCCAGTCTTTGGGTAATAAGGAACCTCAAGTTTATGAAAGCAACAAAAAAAAAGGCTGATGTTCAAGATTTAAGCTAAGGAAATTGTGCCAGAAGTAAGCACACTAAAAGACACAGGTCACCCATTTATTTATATACAAACATATTTGGGGGGTCCATTCTGTGCAGAGCATTGTCTAATTGCTAGGAGAGCTATAAAGAAGCACAATACTTAGTGGTGGTCCTCAAGGAACTTCAAATAGAAATGAACCATAGAATATATATAAATGAACATTTGAATAATATGAACTAAACATTAATATTACATTAATCAAAAATATAAATTCAATTGACATTCAATATGTCTTTCAAGATTACTGTTAGACATTTCAGGGTGAGATTGAGAGAGGAAGCATAATCAAAGGAGCAGAAATGTGTGTAAAATGATTGGCAGATCATAGGATAATTACAATAATCATTATTTATTGAAAGAATATTATATGTTAAAAATATATATAGGTACTGTTCTAAATACTTTAGAAGCATGATCTTATTTAATATTACAATATTACAGGAGAAAGATAAGTGTTATCAGCCTCATTTGATGCTGAAAGAAGATAAGTAACTTGTTCAGGGCCACACAGTTAATAAATAACAGACAGGAATTGAACCCAGGTCTGTTTGACTCCAACTGAAACACCTCTGCTAAATAATGACTGGTATAATGTTCCATTTAGAAAGGTTAGCTCTAGGCTATTATCATTAGCTATTAGCTATCATGCCCTTATGTGCCTTATAAACTGTGGGGTGCTATACAAATGTTAGCTGTTATTGTCATTATGTCTGTGAAAAAAATTTTCACAGGAATCAAAATACATATTCTTACTGAAGATAAAAAGAATTGAAATGATAATTCTAAGAGCATTTGTATTTTTATATTTATATGCGAATATGAGTAGTTGTATATGTAAAATGAAAACCTAACAACAATTATATAATAAAATCATGGTATAAATCTTAACTCAAATAAAAATGGAAAGTCAAAGAACCTAATCACACTTTCCTTTTCTTTTGACTTTTTAACAGTTAGAATCCATCTTAAACATTATTCAAATATTTATCTCTCACATAAAAGAAGTCTGGGAGTAGATTTCTACTCCTAGAATGGTACTGTGGTTCCATATCTATTGCAGATCTATCAGTCCCCAAGGTCCTCATGGTCCAAGACAGCTGCTAGAACTCCAGCCATCATGTATGAATTCCAGGAAGCACAAGGACCTCAGTCAGCTTCTTTGTAAATGCTTCCCAAAGCCCTACCCATTATATTTACTTTCATTTCGTTTGATAAGCTAGGAACACAGACTCACATTGCTAAAAGGAGATGAGAAATGTGTTTTAGGTGAGCATAGTGCTGTCCTGAATAAAATCAGGATAAGTAAGGAGAGGAAAATTGATACTGGTAAGCAACTAGCATTTTCTAGTTCTCTATTTCATGGAGAGAGGAACAGCATTATAATAAAGTATCCAGGCTCAGGTGGACACAGGTGTATTTACAATCTACATATTTGTCGGAATTTGGACAGCAATGTTGTTCCCATTTAAATTTTGGGTGTGATACAAAGTGAAGAAGTCAAATTAACCAAATTAACAAAGGATGGTATTCATAGGAATATGATTTGCCCTTCTAATTATGTCTACATAAAAATAAAAAGATTAGCACAGGCTTATTATTCCCTGAGTGACTGAAAGCTTTTTGTGCTGCCCTTCATCCCATGAGAAAAATTAATAAGATTATCTGAGGCACTGAACTGCATGCCTCTGTAACAGGAATACTTTAAGTATTAAGACAGCAACATTTTAGTTATATAGGAAGATTTTTGTCAGGAAAGGAGAGGAATGTATTTGTAATTTACAAAGATGAAAAGAAGAGGTGGCAAATTTACCAGTCCGAGACCTAGAGGAAGAAGCTGTTGTCCATGTCAGGGAAAATGATTTGAGGCTTTGAAATAGTGCCTGTGAGTCGTTGAAAAGCATTTTGTATTAGAAATGGTTTGAGAGGTAGATAGTCCAAGATCTATGGCAAAGACTTTCTCTGAACTGTCACAAATACTAGAGAAGAAACAGCCATTGCGTGCAACGACAAACATACTGAAAGATCAAAACAGTTTTAGAGGGAACACTATCCACCAACAACAGGTGATTTACACTGTTGTATATCAAAGGGAAAAATAAAACTGTCGAAATGCTAAGAAAAAAAGATCTAGAAAGAACTTGTCCTTTGACTCCTCTTTTATTCATTATTATTCTTGTTAAATATTTAGGAAAATAGGACTGTATTACCTATTGCCATAAAAATCTAGAAAATGTATTTGCATTTTTGAAAAAAATGGGAAAGGAGTAAAATAATACGTGAAAAGGTTAAAAATTATTAAGGTGTAAAATTGGCAGATTCATCACAGAAAGTGCTAGGTTAGAGTGGCAATAAGGAGGCAATTTAAAAGTAGTAAGAGCATATAATTATTTATTTCTAGGAAAGTAAGTGGGCCAATCAAAAATTCATTTTAAATTTTGTCTCTTTAATGGTTAAAGTACTATTTTTGAAGGACTGTCTTCTACTTAAAGATAAACTAGACATAAAAGATAAAATTGCAACACCATTCAATGTATTTAAATGTGCAATACCTTGCAAAAATTATTTAAAATTTCCTCCTACCAAATAAAACATAAAAGCGAAAGAAGCTGAGACTTTATACATGGCATTCTTAATGAGCAAATTATTTAAAAGGGTGTCTAAATTTCTTAGAGAAGGTAATCTAGAGGATGTGACCACTGGTTGACCTTTGGTCTGGACCAGGGCAATTGGAGTTCCTCACCCCCTCCCCGTTCTTGGAATGTAAGTTCTGTCTGCTGTTCCCATGATGGGAGCTGTTCCAAGGACACAGCCTTGAGAAAGCAATGTGTCATTGAGACCATCTGGACGGTATAAGTGACTGAATCCAAGTAAGGCCTCTATATCAACTTTTAAGATTCTGGCAGGTAGATCCAGAAACCTACTTGTCTTGCAGCTGTCTCTGTGTAAGTTTCCTTCCTTATTAAACTTGCCACCTATCAATGTGAAAAGGTCTCCCTCTTTCTTCAGTCTCTCCTTGCTCTGTGTGTACAGGGACCAATTTGCAAGCCAACAAAGGTTAGTTGTCACAATTCTATGTAGACAAGAACATATTAAAAATATTCACTTGCTAAAATTTAACATAAATTAGAGTTTTTTTTAAATATGGTGTTAACTTTAAGAAGAAAGACTTTTATGGAATGGGGATAAAATGTAAAGTCCAACAAAAAATACCATAAGTCCAAGCCATCTTAAAAGATGCAGCACGTAATGTCTGGGATGACTTTAAAACAGCTGGGAGATTTTTAAAAAGAAAAGAAACATAGATAAATATGAGAGAAAAAGAAGACCAAAATAAGTATTAAAGTTAAAACAATTGTGAAAGCAGAGTATTCTATTAGCTAGTGAAAGTAGGACATTGTATAATGGAATCTGAAAGGTATTTGGAAATTAATGAATGGTATTATGAGCCAACATGTCCTATCCTGAATTCTACATCTTCTACAAAGAAGATAGCAACCACTGAGGTTCAATTTAGAAGTAAATTAAAGAATAAGGTCAAAGTTCAAATACCAATGAACTTGGTGGTGTCAAGTTCATTGTAAAAGAACTTGATTCATATGTAAAGGTTACTCAGGCTAAGGTGCCCAGGGTCACCCAAGAAAAAATGACAGGTTGTTTTCTTCCCTTGTTGAGGAGAGGAAGATCTTTTGTTTGTTAGCCTTATTTAGTGATTTTGAGATGTAAATCTTTATGTGAGTAATCTCAAGATAATAGTTCAAACATATTCATCATCAACTAAAAGTTTTTTATTTTCAGTGAAAGAAAACAGTTATGTTGAATAGCAAATTCATCTTGCTTTCGAGGGAAAAAAAAACAGTATCCAGTGCAATTAACAAGTATAAAAAATACTTTTAAAATAACATAAGAAAACATAGCATTATCTCTGGAAAACTATGAAAGTTTCATTTCATCAATGAAATGTAGTTAGGTGGCAGATAAGTGCTATAGGATTTTCATTATTTAAGGAAACTCTTCCTTCCTACATAAGTAAAAACAGGAGAGAAAGGTAATACACCAAAGTCTATTTTTCCAAAGGGAAAATTTAAATGCTACAGATGTTTAACCTACGTGCAAAATATCTTAAAGTTTTTTCATGGAAACATTTGGCAGTGAGAATACATTTCTGTATGATAACTGATAAACATTTGGGGAAGAAAATGAGAGAGACTATGATGGGAAAAAGATCAAGAACATCCTTCCATACTAAAATAATAAATATTTCATCCTTTTTGATGATTCAATCGAATGCTTGTTTCTCTAGCAGGCTACCAGTATTCAACTAATTATGAGAAACATCGATAGCACCCGGACTCAAACCCACGAACTCCTTTAAAGCTATAACAGGCATAACACTTTAGGCACAGTATGTTCTAACACCTGGAAGGCTTTGATATGAATATATAATCTTGGCATCAGAATTTTTCAGATATTGTTCACATCAGGCATGCATCACTTTTGATAAAAGACAATATACTAAAACAAAAGAAAACAAAAACGACTATAATACCTTTAATTTAAAAATTTAGACAAATTGTTGAACAATGTCAACAGAGAGATGGATTTGGAGAATGAGCATTGCTCAACTTGCTGGTTCTATAGTTTCAGGCAAGTCACAGCTCTCCAGCCTCAATTTTCTCATCTATAAATAGCAGCATTAGCACTCACTGACAATCTCATATGATCATTTTGTGGATCAAAAGACAAAATAAATATGAAAATAAACTAAAATATATGGCTTAAAAAGGATACATTGGACTGTAGGCAATCAGAGAGAAGAGAATCTACCTGTCTCATTGTTAAATCCTCTGCAACGCTTATTATAATGCCTTACACATAGTTGGAATTTTAAAAGTAACTGTTAACTTCAATTGTTCCAGACACCCCCTTAAAGCTATGTGTCATGTGTTGCAAAAGCTGGTGCTTACTGGTATGCATTTGTCTAAAGGCCTAGAGGAGCAATAATGAACAAAGAAATCTGAGTCACAGGCCAGTCTACAGCTCCGAGAAGACCTCTGTTGACTCCTCAGCAGGCCAGCTGGCTAAAGCACCATGTCACATTAGCACACAGGGATCCTATCTGGGCCCATGTCTCACTCTGGATAAATCAGGGTTGACTAGGAGGAAAACTTCCTGAAAAGCTTAAGCCATGCATAAGTGAATACCTGTTCATAAAGTGTGTCTTCTCTGAAGAAATCCTACAACTGTAGAATGTAGCTTTCATGTTATTTTAGGCATGCAAATGAGGGTGACTCAGGAATTGTTAGGGAAAAAAAGCATCCTGTGGCACAGTGGTTCTAATACTGTAATTTCTAGGATACAAGGACTCCATAAAATGTGGTAATAGAGCTCCAAAAACCAGGCCCAGCGACTTTTAAAAGCCTAATGAAAATTGGACAATTGCTATTCAACACTTTTATTACACGTTCAGTAATATGTGGCCCTGAAATGTACATATGGAGAATTAAATAGCTTAATATATGAGATCAAAGGGGGAAATGTCAAAAGGAAAAAGATTAGGAACCGTTGGACCAGACACTATTTCTAATAGCTAAAAATTCAGTCTTCAATTAAAAACGTGGAAAAGAGTAAAGCTCTTATTACATTATTTAACAGAAGCTGATAAAGACTTCTGGTTCCCTTGAGACAGTGAAGAAGAAAGCTTAGTAAAAAATTATGTCACACAAATCCAGAAAATGCCCCTTGTATTTAGGTTAGATGTCCCAAGACAGCTCAAAATTCAACTTTGCTTATCCAGGCACAGCTCTGCAGCTGGTAGTTCCACACCAGTTACTTGCAATACACAGATTGTCACTCGAATTTATGACTAAGGGGAGGCATTTACCTCAATTGAACTAAAAGAATTTGTGGGCAGGAGATTTTTTGGACTTTAACCATTTGTCTCCTTGCCTTTAAGGACATGGTCATTCTAAAGGGATGGAGCAGATTGCCAAGGACGCTCTGAAGCAGATGCCTGAGGAAACTTGATCTACTAAGATTTACCAGGTAGCTCCATATGCAAATACATCCAATACAATGAAATTATTTTAATAAGGTTAAAATGTAAATTGTGAGTCAGATATGCAATATCTGCAATATGCAGCTTTACTTTTTAAAACTGAATTAAACTTTGCTCTCAAATTTCCATCCATCTAAAATGGTTAACTTCTACTATTTCATTCTTGTCTACCCAGTCCAACCAGTTATGTTTTAGCCATACTCAGGTAGTATTGTTTTAGAGAGTGTCCATATGGCTGTTTCATCACTTCTTGAAGAATAGTGTCTCAGAGTTTCTTCTCTTTCTTCCTAGCCTGGCCCTTCATTCTGGCAAAGATCTGAGTTTAGGAACGTGTGCAGAGAATGGGTTTGCCCACGTTCCAGGGAAGGAGCACACATCAGGTGCTTCCTGGTCTCATTGAGGTGTCTCTTCCTGACTGAGCTGAGCCTGTTTACTGAACACTCTGCCCTGGCACCTGCTGAGTCAAAAACTAATCCTGCCTGCACTTTGGGTTATTGTGCTATAACTAACACTTATTACTGATGGTAGAGGAGACTGCCAAAGTCTACAGTCTTGGGAGGTCCCTAGACTCTGTAGGCTTTTTGTATTTACCTCTTTGTGGAAACAGTTTATCACCAATGACTGTCAATATCTTAGACTATTGTTAATGGAAATTTTGGAGAAATATCCAAGAATTCACATACACCTGTAAGAAATCATTCGGAGGGATCATTCGTACATTTTTTCATAGTTTTCCTCAGTAATAACACTTTTGCAAAACTATAGTATAATATGATAACAGTATATTTCTATGAATATAATCCACCAATCTCACTGAGTTCCCCAGTTTTACTTGTATTCACATGTGTGTAAACATTAAGTTCTATACAATTTTATCATCTGTGTAGGTTCATGTATCCACCCCCAGAGTCAAGATGCTGAACAGTTCCAATATCATAAGGGTCCCTTATGCTGTCCCTTTAGGTACCACACCCATTTCCGTCTCACCCACACCTCCCTACCTTTAGCACTGTGCGACCTCAAATCTGTCCTCCATTTCTAAAATTTATTATTTCAGAAATGTTATAAAGATGAAATCAAACATTATGTGACATTTTGGGTGCTTTTTGGTTTTATTTTTATCTTATTTTTTTTTTTTAGTTTTTGTTTCTTTGCTTTTTTTTGCTCAGCATCATTCCTTGGAGAGCAATTCGAATTGTTACATGTACCAGCATTTCATTCTTTTTCTTTCCTGAGTAGTATACCATCATATATGTATATACCGTCGTTTGTTTAACCAGTCACACCAGGACATCTGGGCTAATTGCAGTTTTTGATTATTACTAACACTTATACAAAGTATTTGTGTCAACATAAGTTTTCATTTTTTCTGGGATTAATGATAAGGAGTACAATTTGTGGCTGTTATTGTATTTTCATATTTAGGTTTTTCTTAAGAAATTGTCTTAAGTATTTTCAAAAGTAACTGTACTATTTTACATTCCCAACAGCAGTGTGTAATTCAATTTTCCCATATCCTCACCAGCATTTGGAGTTGTAGCTGTTTTACATTTTAGACATTTGGAAGGTATGTAGACATGGCTTACTGTGGTAACTTACATTTGCCTAATTTAACTTACATTTAACTTGCCTAATGATTAACTTACATTTGCCTAATGATTAATGATGAACATCTTTCCACGTGCTTATTTTCCATCTATGTATCTTCTGCAGTGAAATATGTTCATGTATTTTTTCCATTTATAGTTGGATGGTTTGATTTTTACTGTTGAGTTTTGAAAGTTTTTATATTCTAGAGTTTTGAAAGTTTTTTTTTTATATTCAAGATACTAGTCCTTTGTCAGAGATGTGGTTCTCCTACTCTGTGGCTGCCATTCATTCTCTTCACATGGGCTTTCACATAGCAAGGTTTTTAATTTTGTTAGGATCCAATCTACTGACTTTTTATTTATGGCTCATGGTTTTAGTGTTATGTCCAATGTTTTTTCTAAATTTTTACAGGTTTACATTTTAAATCTATATACCATTTTGACATAATTTTTGTATAAGGTGTGAGATTTTGGCTTTTTGAACCATAGATGTCCAATTGCTCCAGAACCTTTGGTTGAAAAGTTGATCCTTCTGGCACTTAAATTGCTTTTGCAATTTATCAAAATCAGTTGGGCATATTTCAGTGGTCAATTTCTAGTTTCTCTCTTCTGTTCCACTGATCTGTTTGTCTAGCCTCCTGCCAATGCTATACCATTCTGATCACTACAAGTACATATGAAGCTTTAATTAGCAATGCAAGTAATTGTTCTCACTTTATTATTTGCCAAGATTGTTGTTCTGACTATCTTATGGCCTGTGCCTTTCCATGCGCATTTTAGAATGTTTGTCTATGTCTTTAAAAAATATTTGCAGGGAGTTTGATAGGAATTGTTTTAAACCCATAAATGACTTTGGTGAGAACTGACATCTTTACTATGTTCAGTGTTCAATCCATTAAACACATACATCTCTCCATTTATGATCTTTTATTAGTACCTTGTAATTTTCAAAAAACAGATTCTGTACATGTTTTGTTAAGTGTATTACCTAAGTATTGCATTCTGTGGAGAAACTATAAATTTGTATTGTGTTTTTAATTTTGGTTTCTTCATGTTTATTGTTAGGATACAGAAATGTATATGTATTAATTGTGTAATCTGTGACCTTGCTGAACTCACTTAACAATTTCAGGAGCTTTTGGTAGAGGCTTCCTAGTTCTCCTTCCTTTTCTAATAGGAACTGTGATTATAGTATAACCTTTTTCTTGAACGGCTGATAGCAAAAAGGTCCAAAAATGAGGCTGGATTCTTTATTTTTACCTTGTTAAGGCTTGGAGTCATAAAAATTTTTAGTTTAATGGGTACAGAGCAGGATGACAACTCAGAATAATTAGTGGATTACTGAAAATGAAAATACTTTGGTTTAATAAATTCCTATTATCTCTGTGACACACTAATGGGTCTTGCAGGAACATTTTCCATTCATCCTTATTAATTGAAATGTGCAAGACAAACAAGAATGGAGACTGCATTTAGACTTTACTTTTATGACACAAGTTAGACTTATCAGAAACTTCAGAACTGAATCACACTGACTTCTCATATGACCATGCAAGACTGTGAGCAGACTGACCAGGGTAGTATGTAGGTTGACTGATTGTGTATTTCTCCCAAGATAAATTGACAATGGAAGAAGCACTAGAAGCATGTTTTCTAGATGAAAGACTGGCAAATTTTCTGTAAGGATTCAGAAAGTGAATATTTTAGAGTCATGGGCCCTACTCTTTCTGTGAAAACTACTTAGCTCTGCCACTGCAGCACAACAGAAATCACAGACAATATATAAATGAATGGCTATGGCTGTGTGTCAATATAACTTCATTTATAGGCACTGAAATTTGGATTTCATATAATTTCCACATGCCATGAACATTATTACTCTTTCAAAATCACTCAACTCCTAAGCTGTACAAAAATAGATGGTGGGCTGAATTTGACCTGTGGGCCCTAGCTTGCCAACCCTTGGTCTAGAGCCATAAGACACTGAGTCTCCCTGAGAATCCTTAACACTGTATTGCAAAAAAAAGCAATGTATCTTCTGTTAGTACTCTAGCCAATATTTTTTCATCTCATTAAAATACAAAGGCACGTGTACGTGAAAAAAACAAAAACATGTCTCTTACTAGTTAAAATATTTTGTTAACTCACTGCATAAGAATATTGTGTATATCAAGGGACAATGCAATTCAGTCATAATGGTTTTATCATTTTTACACTATTTTAGTGATTCTTTCCTTTTAAATTCTGAAAATAATAAGCTACATAATTTTTTGATAAGAAACAGGCAACAAAATTAGATTTTGCCTTAATAAAGAATGGCTGTTCCAGGGCTTCCCTGGTGGCGCAGTGGTTGAGAGTCTGCCTGCCGATGCAGGGGACACGGGTTCGTGCCCCGGTCCGGGAAGATCCCACATGCCGCGGAGCGGCTGGGCCCGTGAGCCATGGCTGCTGAGCCTGTGAGTCCGGAGCCTGTGCTCCGCAACGGGAGAGGCCACAACAGTGAGAGGCCCAAGGCCCGCGTACCGCAAAAAAAAAAAAAAAAAAAAAGAATGGCTGTTCCAGCAATCTCAATAAAACACAGATGTTCAGTAATCTGCTTCCTTGACAAGTACACCTTTCTCTTTAGTGAAACCAAGCAGAATCTGTTAAACCAATTTTTCCATAATGTACTTCTGAAATTTAGAGTGTTTAGTTTTAATTGGTAAACCTATCTAGTGATTACTATGTATTAGACACTGTGCTAGGTTCTTGAATTCAAAGAGGAAGAGGAAGTGATTTCTGCTTTTACCATAATGTGCCAACCTAATTATTTGTTATAGTTATGAATACATATAATCAGAAATACAAAGACTCACAGTCAGAAGCAGATATAATAGAAAATGGAGATAAGATAAAGAAAGTGGAAGAGGGATCATGAAAGTAATGCCCATGCAGAACTGTGAAGAAGGAATAAATATTCTTCAGAATGAACTAGAGGAAGATCCCTTCAGGCATAGAAAACTGATGGACCAAGCCCTGGAACTGGGCCACCAGATGTCCTCAGGGAATACAGAGGATAGACATAAGTGTGCTGGTTTAACATCTTCAAATTCCAAAATCCAAGTCCATTCAAAATTTTAGTACACAAGGTTTAAAAATATTTTCAGAAATATTCAGGATAAATTTCTCCTTTCTCTTAAGAACACACACAGTAGCACTGGTAGCTCAGGGTAGATATAAGTAAAGTCAAGTAGACTGACTCTCTAAGTGAAAGTCATCCTGCATTATAGTACTTCAAGAAATCTCGGCACTGGTAAAAAGACTCAATTAGTATATAAAATTTAAAATAATAGTGTTCACAGGTTCTTGGTTTCACTGGGCTTCTGGATTTGATTTGGAGGTATTAAATTAGCTTAAGCTCAGGAGGAGAATGCAAGACTGAGGCACTAAATACAAATATCCACTTAGACTTCAAAAATGTCAACAAAGATATAAAATATGGTCTTTGTTACTAAACTGTCAGTAGAAAACAGTTACATATTGCTTCAGTTGGAAAAAAAGAAAATTCTAGGAGGAAACAAAACAGTTTTCTAGAAGGTAAGTATATTCAAATAGCATAGTATGGTCTTAACAATGAGTAAACCTGGGCTGGAATCCAGATCTACAACTAATAAATGTGATAAGCAACAAGCATGATACTTAGTTTTCGGCACCTTCCTTATCTGCAGAAACACCTACCTCATAAACATGTTGTACAAATTAAACGGGATTGTGTTTATAAAATAATTAGCACAGGCAATGTGGTCAAGATGGCAGAGAAGGAAGACCCTGAGCTCACCTCCTCCCACAGGCACACCAAAATTATAACTATTTACAGAGCAACTATTGATGAGAACAATCTTAAGACAAGCAGAAGAGATTTGCTAGGACTAAAGATATAAGAAGGAACCATAACGAGATGGGTCGGAGGGGCAGAGACAAGATACAACAAAGACCCACACACTTGAGTAGGCGACCAACAAACAGGAGGATCATCACAATTACAGAGGTTTTCCCCAAAGAGTCAGGGGTCCAAGCTCCACATCAGGCTCCCCGGACCTGGGGTCCTGAACAAGGAAGATGAACCCCCAGAATGTCTGACTTTGAAGGCCAACAGGGCTTGCATATGGCAGAGCCGAAGGGCTATAGGAAACAGAGACTCCACCCTTAAAGGGCACATGAAAATCTCACATGCTTCAAGACCCAATGCAAGGGCAATAATTTGAGAGGAACCTGGGTCAGACCTACTTGCTGATCTTGGAGAGCCCTCCAGAGAGGCAGCAGGCAACTGGAACTCCACCTAAGGATACAGACTCTGGCAGCACCCATTTGGGGTAGCTTGTTCTACCATAAAAACATTGGTAATGGTAACCACCATTTTGGAGTACTCCCTCTAGTGAATGAGCACAAAGGGATTACCCACACACCAGCTGGTTGGCACCACTCCTGGGACATGCCAATCCAAGAAGCCAGCCATGCAGGGACCCAGCCCTACCCACCAGTGGGTCAGCAACAGCTACAGGCCCAGCCATGAGCTGCTCAGCCAGCTGCCCCAGAACCTAGCCCTGCATATCAGTGGGCTGCCACCAACTCCAGGATCCCCAGACCCCACAGTCAGCCATGCTGGAATACAGCCCCACATGCCAGTAGGCTGGCACCAGCCCCCAGATACTCAGGAACCAGCCCCATCCACCAGCAGGCCAACACCAGCCCCTGGACCAATGACCAGTGCTGGGACTTCCTGGGACCTACTGCCAGATATGCTGGGAGGCCCACCCACCAATAGCTGGCAGCCTTCCCACAAGGCAGGGCCTGGCAGCCCACTAGGGTGGGGGCCAGCCTTGACAACCAGCTCACCCACAGTATCAGCCCTAATACAGTAGAAGAGCCCATGCAACCTGCATGGGGGCACCCCTAGAGCATATAGTTCTGGTGACCAGAGAGGAGTATGCTGTGGGGACCCACAGGGCATCTCTTACATAAGGCCACTTCTTCAAGATCATGAAACATAACCAACCCACCAAATACATAAAAATAAAAACAGAATTAGGCAAAATGAAACAACAGAAGAATATGTTCCAAATGAAGGAACAAGATAATCCCATAAGAAAAACTAAGCGAAGTGGAGATAAAGCAAAACTACCCTATAAAAAATTCAAGTAATGATAATAAAGATGCTCAAGAAATTCAGGAAAAGAATGAATGAACAGAGTGATAAGTTTAACAAAGAGTTAACAAGAAGAACCAAACAGAGCCGGAGAATACCACACTGGAAAAAAAAGTTTACATCAACAACAGAAGGCATCAACAATAGATTAGATGGTACAGAGAAACAGATCAGTGAACTGGAAGACAGAGTAGTGAAAATCACCCAAGTGGAACAGAAAAAAGAAAAAATAATTTTTTAAATGAGGACAGCTTAAGATACCTCTGAGACAACATCAAGCATACTAACTTCTGCACCTTTTCCAAAAGGTGAAAGAGAGAGAGAAAAGTGCAGAAAAATTATTTGAAAACATAATAGCTGAAAACTTCCCTAACCTGGGAAAGGAAATAGACATCCAGGCTAGGAAACACAGAAAGTCCCAAACAAGATTAACCCAAAGAGATCCACAACAAGACACACTGTAGTTAAAATGGCAAAAATTGAAGAGAGAATCTTAGAAGCAGCAAGGGACAAGTAAGTAGTTACATAAAAGGGAACTCCCAAAAAACAATCAGCTGACTTTTGAGTGAAAACACTTCAGGCCAGAAAGGAGTGACATGACATATGCCACTGTGATGAAGTAAAAACCTATCAACCAAGAACCCAGCAAGGCTATCATTCAAATTCAAAGGAGAGATAAACTTTTACAGAGAAGCAAAACCTAAAAGAGTTTGACACCACTAAACTGGCTTTATATGAAGTGTTACAAGAACTTGTCTAAGTGGAAAAGGAAAGACCATAACAAGAAATACAAACATTAGAAAAATCTCATTGGTAAAGGCAAGTATATAGTAAGGTAGTAGATCAACTACATATGAAGCCGGTAAGAAGATTAAAAGACAAAAGTAGTAAAATTATCTATACCCACAATAGTTAAGAGATTTAAAAAACAGAAGGATACAAAATATAAAGTCTAAAGCATTAAATGTGGTGAAGGAGAGCCACTATGGAAAACAGTATGAAGGTTCCTCAAAAAATTAAACTAGAAGTACCATACAATTCAGCAATTCCACTTCTGAGTATTTTTCCAAAGAAAACAAAAATACTAATTTGAAAAGATATACACACCCTTATGTTCATTGCACCATTACTTACAATAGCCAAGACATGGGAGCAACCAAAACGACCATCAATAAATGAACAGATAAAGAAAAACTGTACATATATATATGGTATATTACTCAGCCATAAAAAAGAATGAAGTATTGCCATTTGCGACAACATGGATGGACCTAGAGGGTATCATCCTAAGTGAAACAGTCAAACAGAGAAAGAAAAATACCATGATTCACTTATATGTGGAACCTAAAAAACAAATGAATAAACATAACAAAACAGAAATAGACTCCTAGATACAGAGAACAGACAGGGGGTTGTCAGAGGGAAGGGGGTGGTGAGGGGATGAGTGAAATAGATGAAGAAGATTAAAAGGTATGAACTTCCAGTTACAAAATAAATGAGTCATGGGGATGAAATGTACATCATAGGGAATATAGTCATTGATATTGTAAGAGATTTGAATGGTGACAGATGATAACTAGATTTTTTGTGGTGAACATTCTGTAATGTATAGAAATATTGAATCACTGCCTTGTGTACCTGGAACTAACATAGTATTGTCAGTCAAGTATACTTCAATAAAAATAAATAAATAAAAATAAAATAAAATATTGAGTTCAGTAGGTTTTTAGTAAATGGCATTTACAACCACATAATTCCCTAAAGCTGTACATCCCAGAAAAATCAAGGATTAACTAGTTCTGAAGAAGAGCTCAGACTCTTTGGCCTCCTATAAGCCATGTGGGATTGAAATGAAAACAGGGTATATTCTCAGCTAATTAGGAGGGTCTGTATTAGAAATTAAACGGTAGAGAATTGCTTAGAAAACTTTACAATTTTCCTTTACAACCCAAGATTCCACAATATTCCAGTGGCAGAAAATGAGGAGTCTTTCACATTTTTCCTCACTGTTACATCTTTGCTGCATTCCATGTTTTGCTGCAGCAAAGATAGAGAGGTTAAAGGCCTGGTAACACAATTCAGATTGATAACCAGCCCAGGCGCAGAAGTCTGCCTTGTCAGAGACAATGCTCTCACCCTTAGTTTTGAGATCAAACTCAAGTCTCAATGTCTTGATTTAAGAGAGATCAACAGCACCTGGGAGGGAGGAAGGGAAACATATTTCTCCTTAAGATTCTCCTTCTCTCTCTGGAGTTACTGAGTTTTCATCTTGTGTGTCTTTTCCAGTTGCCAAACTGTTTGTACAAAACACAAAGCAGGTGAGTAGAAGCAACCACCTCTTGGAGTTCTTTCCATGGAGGCTGCCTCTGAAACAAGCTGTCCATAGTTGAGTAAAAGGTTATTAAAATAATTCCATCACCACCTCTCAGTAAGAGGCCCTAGCCCTCTTCAGCACTAACCCACACTGCAGAGTGACCCATAGAAAACCCGACTGTGTGGCCATGATGCCTGCACGGAGTAGGAGAGTTACACGTCTTTCTCTTTCAGCAAGGGTCAGATGACTACTTCATTCATGTCTCAAAGAAATTCCAAAGACATTAAAAAATCCAACACCCAGGAACTAATTACCCAAGAAATAATGTTTCTGGGTAAACTTCGACAACATTATAAAAATTAGAGTCTAGTAGGAAAGTGGTCCACTTCTCAGCTTCACCAGCTAAATGACCTTAGCCAAACAAATTAAAAATTGAAGTGTCAGTTTCCTCAGCTGTAAAACGCAGAGACACCATGTTCCTACCTGTTAATACAAACTACAAATTATAAAGGATATTATGATTGGTACTTCCTCGTGAAATATAAAGGACAAGAAAGCAAGAAAGTGCACTAAGCAGAAAACCTCTGTATTTCTTCATTTTAATACACATACAAGTTACACCGTCAAGCCGCTTAGTTGCAAAGAAGTGCATGCATTCTACAACAGATGAAATTGGGCATTTTTTGTTGTTTTTAAGCTTTTCTTGGCAAATCAATATTTCCATCCACATGGCTGGTGATAGGCATTGCTCTCCTAGGCTTTGAGTAAAACAATGGAAAACTCTATTGAACTAAAATGCTATCTCCTCGAACTGATAGACTCCCCCAAAGAAGTTGTAGCTTCATAATAATATAATGTATCCAGATGAGTAATGAAAACTTCATCATTTGGACTTTCCTTAAATGGCATTTGATCTCTGAATAAAACCACTGAAAATATTCAAATTTTGCAGCTATTTGGAGGGTGGAAGTATACTGAAGAATATATAAATATCAAATGAACTGCCAGAAACATCCCCAAATATTTCACACACTGGATAAGTGGTAAAAATGCAACACTCCTGACCATTTAATAAAACCAACAGTGCCTTGGGTCTGTCACATAACCAGTTGGTCAGTGAATATTTTCCAAGCGTCTAGTACATGCCTAGTACATGCGATGGAATATCGAATGAATATAATATTAATTCTTGCTAACAAAATATATAAGCTCTAGAGGACAAAGAAATGTACAGCATGTTTCCTGTGATACTAAAGAAAAACCTAAAGAACTAATAATTTTGATTATGTGACAAATGCAAGCAAACAGAGCTAGCTCCCTTATTCAGGCCAAGGCAGGATATTTGGTGGCCAACTAAACCTGACCCTCAACTATATTATTAGTATTATTTTCCCACAAAATAGCCACAAAAATTTCCTATGACCTTGTCACAATTTCTTTGTTAAATTAATGGAAGGATCCTTCCCAATGAAAACCCCATGATATCTGCTTGAGGGGAAGATAATTCTGATCTGCCAGCTGCCTATCATGTCTCATCTAGATGCTGAGTAAGCAAATGAAGGGAAACTGACCTCGGTGTCTCTGACACAAGTAACAAAGCTCAGACTCCTGCTGCCATGTCTGCGTGATTAGATTTATCCATCTAGAGCAGTGAGACTGAGTCACAGGTGCGAGAGCCTCCTCTCCTCAGTTTAATAATACCCTACTTCGTTAGACACCAGGGTGTGCTGCAGAGATAACCGGAGGAGGACAAGAGATGCCAGGAAATTATTGTTTTTACTGGGGAGGACAAAGAGTGATTATTATGACCTAAGTGCCCTACAGGATCATAAAAACACTTTCAAATTGAAAGACTGCATATATAAGCCCTACACAAAGGCATGTGCAGGACAGTTAATCAAGGTAGTAGAAGAAGGAGGCTTTGCTTTAATGAAAGCCTATTAGCTGAGACGCATAGGCCTCAGGTTTCCTTCAAAATGGAAACAGGTATATGTAATACACAGCCATCGTCAGAGTAATATAACTTTGTCCCTTTTCCCTTTGCATTTTAAGTGCTGCTGTCAAACATGCCTGAACTGGGCTTGTTGGCTTTTAATTCGCTTTAGAGGCCATCGGCAATCTTAACCATTTTAAAGACATGCTATATCACAAGTATGGTTTTCCAATTCGCTGGGATGCTGGATCAGATTCAGGAGCCCCACCCAAAATCAGTTTTACAATTGCCAAAGCCAATTGCCAGGGGCAAAAGAATCTGTATGATTTAAAGATTTTATAGTGTCTGTAAACCCTAGAACGTTTACAGCTTCCTCTAATTGGACAACCTATACAGAAATCCCTTTTCTCACCAACCTGAAAATGATACATTTAAAACATGATATAGAGCATTTTCTCTCCAAAATAAAATACAAAAATTAGCTAAATAGATATACCAACCATACATATTTTTTTTTTAAATGCTAACTGACTGGGAACATCTTCAAATTAACAAATAATAGATGAAAACTTGTTGGCTACCCTGTTAAAACTAACGTGAGCCTAGTATTCTTCCACACGGTAAGTTCTGTGATTAAAATTCAATTGTTTACTACTGTATTTCCAGGAACTATAACATCTATAGAATGTTAATATACTCTAAACATTTATATTGTAATTATATTGAATTTGACTCATTTACTTAAATCCTCAAAGTATTTCATTGCTAGGAAAGTAGGATAAACCTTTAATACAATATTTTTTTTATTTAGTGATATATCAGGTGGCCTAATTCTCACCTAAAAGGATTTTTACATTTTTCTTCTATTCCTTGACTTTCACCATTTCAGCTAAACTTTAGACTCTGCCTTGCCCAATACCACAATTTTCATTTTGACCTATGGAAACCCTATTGAATTTCAATGCCTAGATTAAATTTTTTTAAAAGTGCTTTTTCGCAAGAAAGCTATCAAAGTAACTACTAAGGTTTAGCCCATATGGTACTATTAATAGCCATTTAGAAAGGAAATCTAAAATATGAATGTAATTTTTTTTACTCTCTACAAGACTCACTTTATTATTTTTGTGTAAGTCTAAGTTGTATAATAATGATTTGATATACGTATATTTTGCAAAAGGATTACTGCAACAGGGTTAGTTAACCCCTCCATCACCTTACATAATTACCTCTTTTTTTGTAATGAGAACATTTAAGGCATACTCTGTTAACAACTTTCAAGTATATAACACAGTGTTGTTAACTACAGACACCATGGTGTACATCAGATCCTCAGAATATATTCCTCTTTCAACTGGAAGTTTGTACTTTTTGACCAACATCACCCCCATTTTCTCCACCTCACAGCTCCTAGAAAATTATGTGTGCATGCCTATTACTCACCATAGGTGTGAGGTGCACGGTGCTGATGACGGAACCAAAGCCAAATGAGGCTGTAGCTGGGTCACCCAGGGGTACAGAGCTGTTTCTAGGTTTATAGCTGGGACAATGGTAAGCAAATCAGCTGCCTGGATGCGGATCTCTCTTCTCAAAGTGACCCTCCTCGTTGCAGCCTCCTTGGACTGCCCTGAAATTTCACAGTTTCCTACCTCAATCCCACAGTTGCCACAAAAGCACTTCTGTCTGTGGATGAATGTCAAGTTATTGTTGTTGATGGAGGGATACAAGCGAGAAATGTCTTATTCAGACAATTGGCTGACATCACTCCTCAGATGTGCTACTTCTAAATTGAACCTCCAACAATATAAAAATGAGTTACTGTCATCCCAGAGGCTTGGTACTAAATTGTTGGCTATCAGGACAAAGAAATCTGAGATGTCAATGAGGGTCATGGGTACCCTTAGCGGGCCCCATGTTGCTCCCCAAGCTTCCACTTGATTTATTCTATGTAGGGTTATTAATAATATGAAACATCCAAATAGAGTACTGGAAACAGCACACTCTCCCACTGTCATGACTACCATCACTATTTATTCAGCTTAGTTAAGTTTATAAATAAATACTAAACACCTTAGTTAAGTTTATAAATAAATACTAAACAAAACTTTGCTGATCAAACTAAATCACTTTGTATTGTCAGAGACATGACTACATAGAATGAGAGGAGTCGTCATAGTTACTGGATCAATCAATCAATCGTGGTGAGTTATGAAAAGACTGACTGTGAACTAATGTATCCCTTCATGAAAAATTGCACAGCTTAGTTATACACAAGACCGCAGCCTTTCAAAGAGTTACCTTATAAAGCTATATTCTTATTCCAATGTAATTTTCATTGTTCAGAATACCATCCTAAATCTCTTTTTGGCTTTGCCTCCTAAACCAGCCCCATTATATTTTAACCACATCTAGATGTTCAGTCACCTATTTCCCAACTTGATCTCCTCTTTTGTAAGAGTGAATCTAAAAGATTTTGGCAGTTTCCTACAATCAAATTCACTTTCGCTTATTAAAATAATTTGGCATCCCTGATTGTGTGTAAAATGCTCTTTGCTATATATCTGCTCCTCTCCTAAACAGGAGGTACGTGAAATTAAGGACTTTAGAGGATGGAGCAAGAAAGATAAATGACAGTGTGTCAGTTGGACCTAAATGTACACAGGTCACCCTCAAGAGTCTGGAATACAAGAGACAAAGATTTAAGCAACACTTATTTTTTTATCAAAGACAGTACTGAAGGAAGCACCTGCTCCGACTTGTCATTTAGAAAATGAGCACTTGGAGGAATTTCTTTTTATCTCTCCTAGATCTATTATAACCCTGTCAGTGAAAAGACGGAGTGTTGGGGAGTGTTCCTCAGAACACTCAAAACCTCTTGCGGAGTGTTCCTGAGAATGCCTCTGAATGCCGCAAATGCTTATCCCACACTGAATTGAAGACTGAGAGTTTAAATGAGAGAGAGGGACTCAAGGCCTCAGCTGGTTGCTACTACAACAGACAACAGTGTTTAAGAACACAGAATAACTCATAAATTCCAATACACATAGTTAATTCTTTCACTTCTTTTACAGAGAAAGTTTTTTAACCCAAACTAATCAGGTCTTCTTCTATAAGTGCAAACTAGTTCTTGATTATTTAGAAAGAGAATCACTATTCAGAGAGATAATGCCTCCATATAGGACTATGCTGTTTAAATTTAGCAAAACATCTTGCTTTTATCACTGAACATATTCAGGCGAAAAAAAA
The DNA here is from genome assembly GCF_005190385.1 of Monodon monoceros. Lineage (NCBI taxonomy): Eukaryota > Metazoa > Chordata > Mammalia > Artiodactyla > Monodontidae > Monodon > Monodon monoceros. The sequence continues at coordinate 90,196,345 of NW_021703772.1, forward strand.
AATTCCAACATTTTCAAGTACACAGTTACTCAAAAAGTGGAAAAAATTTTGATGCAGTAATTGTGAAAAATATATTCAGTAGAGGCATTTTCAAAATGTTCAGACCAATAGAAACTCCATGGGACTAAACTGATTTCTGAGGTAACGTTTAAGGGCAGTGAGCAAGTTGGTGGTTACTTGTTATAAAATATGTCTTATGACCTCATACTATATCTTTAATTACATTCATTCTTTGGTTAAAGACACTACTTCTAGAATCTCAGTCAGGAGCAGGGAATTGTTTTGTGGCTTCCTCTTTGGCAGCAAACATGGTCACACTGAATAAAAGTGATCACTGACTGGTTAACAGCATCAACTGGGAGACACGAAACTAAAATAAACTATTTTTGGTGCTATCCTTATATAAAATTGTAACACTGAAGCATCAAAATTTCCTAAGGAGATACAAAACAAATTTTAAAAGAGATGAGTTTTGGTTCCATAATATCTCCTGAGAGATGAGAGATAGATAGATAGATGATAGATAGATAGATAGATAGGTAAATAGCTTGATAATCCATCAACACCAGTGTTCCACTTTATTATATCATAAAGTATCTGCAGGCTTGTGCTTCCTTCCATGGAGTTCTCGCCTCCCCAACTACTTATTAGTTGCTTATAATCATGTGCATGCTCTAAAATGGCTTGTTGTATAAAGTATACAGAAGTGCATTAAAGCAAGAATGTTTTTGAAAAATAATACAAATGGGTACAAAGTTGTGGTGCAAAACACATGCCTAAGAGCTTGAGACAAAGCAAAGCGAATGACTGCAGAAGCAAGTTTAGTCTTAAAGAGGAGGAGATGGTTCCTTCGCAAAGTTCCTCTTGTCTGACTGCAGACAGTTCTCTTTAGAGAACTGGCACTTTCCTTTCCTTTCATCCACCTTCATTTCCTTGTGTCCACGTGAAGTCTAAGGATAGTGTCATCATTCAAATATCATTATTGCTCCCCTTGTCACTCTTTACTAGACTTGACCTAAGTTCCCAATGGTGGAGGATCAGTGTGAGAATTTGGAAAGCTTGGGTTACTGTATCAGAAAAATGTAATGGCTAAATCTGTTACCAAACTCATCTCCCCACTTAGGGATATCTGTATACAAATAGAATAGCTTACATAACCTTGCCTAATAGCTGCCTATTGAGTGGGCTTTATACAGAAGAAACTAGAGAAGGAATACTCAGGAAAAGGAGTGTCTCTTTGAACTTTCAAAAGTATTTCCATTTCACAAACACAAATTCAAATACAAATTGTGAGCTGGTCACTTCTGCAACTGAGACAAGGGTAATTAGAAGAACAGAATACATTTCTGGGCTCATCCCTTTAAAACAGTAACCCAAACACAAAGCCATCATGGATGCAACCCTGTGCCTGTTACTAAACCTGCCTGGTCATCCATTCCCTCTTCTGCAAAAGAGAGGTAAATAGTATTACCTAAAGCATATGTTTGTGTTAAGGATTCAGTGAGTGAATCCAAATAGGGCACTTTGTCTGGCACACAGTAAGGACTCCATACAGGACAGAGAAAGTGAAAAGGTGGAGGAAGACACCAGCAGAAGGGGGAGAAGGAGGAAGAAGAGGTCACTGGCAATTCTACCAGAAAAGAAGGAGGCCTTGAATACCTCCACAAGATCCCTGTCTGTCCCACTCTCGATCAATCTGCTCTTCTCCCTCGATTCTGATTCCAGGAACTCACAACCTTAGCTGTGCGTTAGAATAGCCTGGAAGACCTAAAATCCTGCTGCCCAGGCTGCCCTTTCAAACCAGTGAAATCAGAAACCCTGGGATGCAACGCTGGCAGCAGGAGTCTGTAAATCTCTATAGGTGATTCCAACATGAGCTAAGGTTTGAGAACAATTACTCTGTTCCATCCTCATCTTCATATTCTTAGCCAACGTTAGTTGAGTTCTCATGGGCTCTGGTGTAGCACTTTAAGCCCAGTAAGTCTAAAACACGCTGGAAAGAATTATTTTTTTAATGAATATATTCTTTTAGCAAAAGAGAAGTGTATGTATGAAAACACATAACTTTAGACTTCTTGGCATTGTTAGCTATGTTAGGCTTATTTTTAAAAAGAGGAGCCAAGTTACCCCATAACATATTGACTCACAAATAAAAATGTCCTTCCTTACGGGGAGAAGAATAGATAATAGGATGTGGAGCTCAATGTCAGCCTAATCTTTAAGGTTTATATGCATTTCCAGGAGAAGAAGTTTCAAAGTCCGGACCTATAGGGATATTTTCAAATGCTGCTTCAATAAAACCTTGCCCTGGATCACTTAAATGCTTGAATGGAAAGTGGCTATGGTAAAATTATGTTCCGTAAAACGTACTCGTAAAATTACACGATCAAGCAAGAGTTCTCAGAATCTCCTCTCAGAAATATCATATGCAAATTTTTGTTTTGCTTGATGCTGATTTGAGTAAAATTTATTTCTATCATCAATTAGAGAAATGCAAACAGATTTGAGTTTTGAAACCATGTTTAAAAAGAAAAAAGAAAAACATTACCTACCTGAGCATGACAGAAACAAAGATTTATCTTTCCATTATGTTACCACAATGGGCAAATGGTTACAATTATGAGCAAGCCCTTTAAGGTAATAAATGAATTTTTCATAAGACATCATTTTTTACTAGCTGTTATAATCATTTTATCCTTATTGTGTTCTCCAACTTGCCAATAACATCATTTTAACATTCTTATGCAACAAGCCATGTTCTACTATGTGGCCTAATATTTCATTTTAATATCTATTCATCTTCAACAGCTCGGGCTCTCCGAGGCCTTGCAGAAGCACTCTGTCTCTGGTGAGGTGTCAGTTTAAGTGTGATGTATTATTCAGCTTGGCAAAGGAGGTGTAACCTCTCAGTGGCAATCATGAGAATCACAGGGAAAGAAGTGTACAAACATCTGGGACCCAAAAGTCATTTCACTGGCTAATAGTGTCTGGGCTTTGCTAATGGATCTTATTTAAAGTGCAGGACACCATTTACACATTTTTAAAAACCCTATACTATACAACTAAAAAGACAGTCCATTTCACTTACAGTATTGTACATAGTGCAGAAAGCAAGGTCCCCAGTGTGACTTGCTGATAGCTCTGAGGCTGGCATCTCAGGGGAGGCAGCCGGGAGCACGACCCAAATCCCACTGTCTTCTCTTCTCAAGACCAAATGCTCAGTATTCATCCTAACAGATGTAGGTGAGTGCCCTGGCTGTCGTCCTCATATAACAAGACAGTACAGTAGAGGGTTAAAAACACAGGCTGTGGACTCAGAAAGACCAAGGCAAAAATCTTACTTTGTGACCATGGCCAAATCCCTTCTCTATGCCTCGGCTTCCTCATCAGGTACATGGTATTATTGCTCAAAATATTTGCTGCTCCATCCTGGGGGAGAATTATACTCTCTTACCTCACTGTCTTCAGGCTTGGATGTGTGTCTTGCTTCGGCCAATGACATGTGAGATAAGGTGGCATGTGCCATTTTAAAGCAGTAGCATTAAGAGCCATAGCACAGTTCCACCATGATCTCTCTTACCTGTACCACGAGACTCGGGATGTCCTGGATGGAAGCTGCTCCCTTTACCAGGTTCCATGGAGCAAGACTGCTGCTCACGGTATCTTAGACATGTGATAGACACTGTGTGAGACAAAAATAAACCTCTGTGGATATAAGCCCAGACTGAGTTATACATCTCATATATGATGAGGATAATGATAGCACTTAACAAGCTAGGCTGTGTGAGCACTAAATGAGAAAATACCCATAAAGAAACTATAAAGGGTCTCGCACATGGAGAGCATTCAATATTACCCATTGTTACTACCGGCATACCTCAGAGGTATGGTTCTAGACTACCATAAGAAAGTAAATATCACAATAAAGTGAGTCACACAAATTTCATGGTTTCCCAGTGTACATATGTTATATTTACACTACACTGTAAATCTATTAATTGTCAATAGTATTATGTCTAAATAAAATGTACATATCTTAATTTTAAAATATTGCTAAAAAATGCTAACCATCATCTGAGCCTTCATCGAAGTTATAATCTTTTTGCAACAGTAACATCAAAGCTCACTGATCACAGATGACCATAACAAATATAATCATAATGAAAAAGTTTGAAATACTGCAAGAACTACCAACATGTGACACAGAGACACAAACTGAGCAAACGCTGTTGGAATAATGGACTCAATAGACTTGCTCAACACAGGGTTGCCACAAACCTTCAGTTTGTAAAAAACACAATATCTGTGGAGTGCAATAAAGTGAAATGCAATAAAACAAGCTGTGACTGTATTAACATCACAAATATATCTAAGTCAAAGATGAGGTTGTAATGATAATACCTGCCCTCTACAAGTATGAGACTTTTATCCCTTCTTCACAAAAAGTCACAAACTTCGATTATGTGTTCTGTCCTACTCATCCACATGAGAATTGCTAATCCAATTATATTCATTCACTGATTAAATCATCTGTGACTGGGTAGGACTGCCAGATTTAGCAAATTAAAATACAGGATCCTCGGTAACATTTTAATTTCAAGTAAACAAGGAACTTTTTCTTTCAAATAAGTATATCCCATGTAATATTGGGGGCATACTGAGTTTTAACAAATGTGTTGTTTATCTGAAACTCAAACACAACTGGTGTCCTGTACTACGTTTGGTAACTATAAACTGGAAGAATGTGCATTCCTGGGCTGATAGTCACAGTATGTCCTTCTTTCCCACTTTTTCTTTAAACTTTTGGATCCTGAAATATGTCAGAAAAAACATTTGGAACGATAGACACATTTGGTTGTAGAAATGTAATTGTGTCAGTACTATGCACCAAAAGAAACAATAGGCCAAAGATCAGAATATTTAGGTTTTAGTCCAAGTTCTGTGACTAACTAGTTTTGCATTCTTCAATACATCACTATACTTCTCTAAGCTTCAGTTTTCTCTAATGAGAAAAGTAGGAAAGTTGGATTTTAAATTTTCTAAGATACCTTTCTGTTTAAAATTTTAACAATCTTCAATGGGATATTTAAAATGAAAACTTTCTATTTAAATTATAGGATTCCTTATAAAGCTTTCTAAAAAGAAGGGTATACAACCATGCCGATTAACTCTTAGACCATTAAGGTCTGTTCTCCTTCCCAATTATAATTAACAACTGATTACATGGGCTTTCTCCATGCCAGACACTTAATAAATATTAACTGATTTAAACCTCATAATTGTTCTATGAAGCAAATACTATTAATGTATCCATTTCACAGATGAAACTGAGACAAGATGAAACTGAGACTAAATAACTTGTTAGGATCCCACAACATGTGTGGAAACCTGAGAATCTGAATCCAACTAATCTGGCTTTACCTCCTCTGTAAGATAATATCACATACATAGGCATAAAACAAAACTAATAATAAGGGCAAGCCTTTAATAATGTTTTTTGGAGAAGAGCGGGAAAGTTCTAGTTTGAACAACTGACCTTCAGTATAACTGAGTCACTTTGACTGATAAAGAAGTACCCAGACCTAGGTGTTAAATAAATGCTGACAGATGAACATTTCAATTAGTTAATAAGGAAGCTTATAATGAGTTGATTTCCCCTTCAGGGTTTTTAATATTTTGACTAAGTTGCATAGAAACTCTGAAATTGTATAGAAAAACTTTGCATGGCAATTACAGTGTATCATATGTAATAGTGATAAAATTGAGTTTTTGAAAATTCTCAAAGGGGCATCTATTTAGACTCGGTCACCATCTTTCATTGCATTTGAGCCACAAGCAACTGAAACAGTGGCCACTAGTGAATAGTTCTGTTTTCTGCCTTGGCCTTTGAGATGAGTGAAAGAGACACTCAGAAAAAGAAACTTAGAAGCTGTCTGGCCCAAGGTCCTTTTGGCTAAGTGGCAGAGTCAATATTTGACCCCAGAGTTCTGAAGTCCTTCATCTTTCCCCTATAATCTAAGGCAGGAGTCAGCTATGGGCCAAATCTGGCCCACCATCTAGTTTTGTATGACCTGCAATCTAAAGATGATTTTTACATCTTTATATACTTGTACTTTAAATGGTTAAATGACTATATGCATAATATCTGTGATTCTTTTCTCTTGATCCACAAAGTCTAAAACATTTACTATCTGGCTCTTCACAGAAAAAGTTTGCTAACTCCCAATTTAAGGCTTCAAGAGCTTTGCACAGTGCTGTCATTAGGAATGTTAATGTAAGCCACATATGTAATGTGCAATTTTCTAGAAGCTGGATTTTTTAAAGGTAAACAGAAACAGATGACAATAGAAAAGATCAATAAAACTAAAAGCTGATTCTTTGAAAAGATAAACAAAATTGATAAACCTTTAGTCAGACTCATCAAGAAAAAAAGGAAGAGGGCCCAAATCAATAAAATCAGAAATGAAAAAGGAGAAGTTACAACCGACACCACAGAAATACATAAGGATCATAGAGATTACTATGAACAACCATATGACAATAAAGTGGACAACCTAGAAGAAATGGACAAATTCTTAGAAAGGTACAATCTCCCAAGACAGAACCGGGAAGAAATAGAAAATATGAACAGACCAATTACCAGTACTGAAATTGAATCAGTAATTTTAAAACTCCCAACAAACAGAAGTCCAGGACCAGAAGGCTTCACAGGTGAATTCTACCAAACATTTAGAGACAAGTTAACACCTAGCCTTCTCAAACTATTCCAAAAAACTGCAGAGGAAGAAACACTTCCAAACTCATTCTTTGGTGCCAGCATCACCCTGAAACCAAGACCAAAGAAGCCACAAAAAAGTACAGGCCAATATCATTGATGAACACAGATGTAAAAACCCTCAACAAAATATTAGCAAATGGAATCTAACAATACATTAAATGGATCAAACACCATGATCAAGTGGGATTTATTCCAGGGATGCAAGGATTCTTCAATATACGCAAATCAATCAATGTTATAAACCACATTAACAAACTGAAGAACAAAAACCATATGATCATCTCAATAGATGCAGAGAAAGCTCTTAACAAAATTCAACACGCATTTGTGACGAAAACTCTCCAGAAAATGGATATAGAGGGAACATACTTCAACATAATAAAGGCCATATACGACAAACCCACAGCGAACATCATATGCAACGGTGAAAAGCTGAAATTAATTTTAATAATATATTTAATTTAATCTGATAGATCCAAAATGTCATTTCAACATGCAATCAACAAAAAAAACTGAGATATTTTATAATTTTTTCACAGGAACTCTTTGCAATCCAGTGTGTATTTTACTCTTATAGCACATTTCAACATGAACTAGCCACATCTGAAGTACTCAGGGTCCATGCAAACCAGTGACAGCTACATCAGACCACAGAGGTCCCGAGGTTAATAGCATTTTGTCCTCACAACTCCTCTTTTTCTCATTAAGGATGTTTTATTAGTTTCTCCATTAAAAATTTAGCCCCAAACAGGAACCAAATTTAACATTAGAACTTCTATATTAGCACACTATTGTCACATTCTCCCCAATGGCAAGTGTTTTTGTTATTATTCCTTTTGTGTCAACATTAATTGATATTAAATGGATGAAAATGATTTTATTAACATCCTTTAAGTTGATATTTAAGGTATTTAAAAAAAATAATAAACCTGGGTTATGTTTTATGTTTTGGGGTAAGATGTATAGAGCCCATCAACCACTCTCCAAGTCTTTCCCCTTTTATTTTATTTTTTTACATCTTTAATGGAGTATAATCGCTTTACAATGCTGTGTTAGTTTCTGCTTTATAACAAAGTGAATCAGTTATACATATACATATATTCCCATATCTCCTCCCTCTTGCATCTCCCTCCCTCCCACCCTCCCTATCCCACCCATCCAGGTGGTCACAAAGCACTGAGCTGATCTCCGTGTGCTATGCGGCTGCTTCCCACTAGCTATCTACCTTACGTTTGGTAGTGTATGTATGTCCATGCCACTCTTTCACTTTGTCACAGCTTACCCATCCCCCTCCCCATATCCTCAAGTCCATTCTCTACTAGGTCTGTGTCTTTACTCTCGTCTTACCCCTAGGTTCTTCATGACATTATTTTTTTCTTGGATTCCATATATATGTGTTAGCATACGGTATTTGTCTTTCTCTTTCAGACTTACTCCACTCTGTATGACAGACTCTAGGTCCATCCACCTCACTACAAATAACTCAAATGCACCTCTCTTTATGGCTGAGCAATATTCCATTGTATATATGTGCCAAATCTTCTTTATCCACTCATCTGATCATGGACACTTAGGTTGTTTCCATCTCCTGGCTATTGTAAATAGAGCTGCAATGAACATTTTGGTACATGACTCTTTTTGAATTATGGTTTTCTCAGGGTATATGCCCAGTAGTGGGATTGCTGGGTCATATGGTAGTTCTATTTGTAGTTTTTTAAGGAACCTCCATACTGTTCTCCATAGTGGCTGTACCAATTCACATTCCCACCACCAGTGCAAGAGGGTTCCCTTTTCTCCACACCCTCTCCAGAATTTACTGTTTCTAGATTTTTTGATGATGGCCATTCTGACCAGTGTGAGATATCTCATTGTAGTTTTGATTTGCATTTCTCTAATGATTAATGATGTTGAGCATTCTTTCATGTGTTTGTTGGCAATCTGCATATCTTCTCTGGAGAAATATCTATTTAGGTCTTCTGCCCATTTTTGGATGGGGTTGTTTGCTTTTTTGCTATTGAGCTGCATGAGCTGCTTGTAAATTTTGGAGATTAATCCTCTGTCAGTTGCTTCACTTGCAAATATTTTCTCCCACTCTTAGGGTTGTCTTTTGGTCTTGTTTATGCTTTCCTTTGCTGTGCAAAAGCTTTGAAGTTTCATTAGGTCCCATTTGTTTATTTTTGTTTTTAATTTCCATTTCTCTAAGAGGTGGGTCAAAAAGGATCTTGCTGTGACTTATGTCATAGAGTGTTCTGCCTATGTTTTCCTCTAACAGTTTGACGGTGTCTGGCCTTACATTTAGGTCTTTAATCCATTTTGAGCTTATTTTTGTGTATGGTGTTAGGGAGTGTTCTAATCTCAGACTTTGACATGTATCTGTCCAGTTTTCCCAGCACCACTTATTGAAGAGGCTGTCCTTTCTCCATTGTATATTCCAGCCTCCTTTATCAAAGATAAGGTGACCATATGTGCGTGGTTTATCTTTGGGCTTTGTATCTTGTTCCATTGATCTATATTCTGTTTTTGTGCCAGTACCATATTGTCTTGATTACTGTAGTTTTGTAGTATAGTCTGAAGTCAGGGAGCCTGATTCCTCCAGATCCGTTTTTCATTCTCAAGATTGCTTTGGCTATTCAGGGTCTTTTGTGTTTGCATACAAATTGTGAAATTTTTTGTTCTAGTTCTGTGAAAAATGCTAGTGGTAGCTTGATAGGGATTGCATTGAATCTGTAGATTGCTTTGGGTAGTAAGAGTCATTTTCACAATGTTGATTCTTCCAATCTAAGAACATGGTATATCTCTCCATCTATTTGTATCATCTTTAATTTCTTTCATCAGTGTCTTATAATTTTCTGCATACAGGTCTTTTGTCTCCTTAGGTAGGTTTATTCCTAGATATTTTTATTCTTTTTGTTGCAATGGTAAATGGGATGTTTTCTTGATTTCACTTTCAGATTTCTCATCATTAGTGTATAGGAATGCCAGAGATTTCTGTGCATTAATTTTGTATCCTGCTACTTTACCAAATTCATTGATTAGCTCTAGTAGTTTCTTGGTAGCATCTTTAGGATTCTCTATGTATAGTATCATGTCATCTGCAAACAGTGACAGCTTTACTTCTTCTCTTCCGATTTGGATTCCTTTTATTTCCTTTTCTTCTCTGATTGCTGTGGCTAAAACTTCCAAAACTATGTTGAATAAGAGTGGCGAGAGTGGGCAACCTTGTCTTGTTCCTGATCTTAGTGGAAATGCTTTCAGTTTTTCACCATTGAGGACAATGTTGGCTGTGGGCTTGTCATATATGGCCTTTATTATGTTGAGGAAAGTTCCCTCTAAGCCTACTTTCTGCAGGGTTTTTATCATAAATGGGTGTTGAATTTTGTCGAAAGCTTTCTCTGCATCTATTGAGATGATCATACGGTTGCTCTCCTTCAATTTGTTAATATGGTGTATCACGTTGATTGATTTGCGTATATTGAAGAATCCTTGCATTCCTGGAATAAACCCCACTTGATCATCGTGTATGATCCTTTTAATGTGCTGTGGGATTCTGTTTGCTAGTATTTTGTTGAGGATTTTTGCATGTATGTTCATCAGTGATATTGGCCTGTAGTTTTCTTTCTTTGTGACATCCTTGTCTGGTTTTAGTATCAGGGTGATGGTGGCCTTGCAGAATGAGTTTGGGAGTATTCCTCCCTCTGCTGTACTTTGGAAGAGTTTGAGAAGGATAGGTGTTAGCTCTTCTCAAAATGTTTGACAGAATTCACCTGTGAAGCCATCTGGTCCTGGGCTTTTGTTTGTTGGAAGATTTTTAATCACAGTTTCAATTTCAGTGCTTGTGATTCTTCTGTTCATATTTTCTATTTCTTCCTGATTCAGTCTTGGCAGGTTGTGCATTTCTAAGAATTTGTCCATTTCTTCCAGGTTGTCCATTTTATTGGCACAGACTTGCTTGTAGTAATCTCTCATGATGTATTGTACTTCTGCAGTGTCAGTTGTTACTTCTCCTTTTTCATTTCTAATTCTATTGATTTGAGTCTTCTCCCTTTTTTTCTTGATGAGTCTGGCTAATGGTTTATCAATTTTGTTTATCTTCTCAAAGAACCAGCTTTTAGTTTTCTTGACCTTTACTATCATTTCCTTCATTTCTTTTTCATTTATTTCTGATCTGATCTTTATGATTTCTTTCCTTCTGCTAACTTTGGATGTTTTTTTGTTCTTTCTCTAATTGTTTTAGGTTCAAGGTTAGGTTATTTATTCGAGATGTTTCCTGTTTCTTAAGGCAGGGTTGAATGGCTATAAACTTCCCTCTTAGAACTGCTTTTGCTGGATCCCATAGGTTTTGGGTCGTCGTGTCTCCATTGTCATTTGTTTCTAGGTATTTTTTGATTTCCTCTTTGATTTCTTCAGTGAACACTTCATTATTAAGTAGTGTATTGTTTAGCCTCCATGTGTTTGTATTTTTTACAGATCTTTTCCTGTAACTGATATCCAGTCTCATAGCGTTGTGGTCAGAAAACATACTTGATACAATTTCAATTTTCTTAAATTTACCAAGGCTTGATGTGTGACCCAAGATATGATTTATCCTGGAGAATGTTCCATGAGCACTTGAGAAAAATGTGTATTCTGCTGTTTTTGGATGGAATGTCCTATAAATATCAATTAAGTCCATCTTGTTTAATATACCATTTAAAGCTTGTGTTTCCTTATTTATTTTCGTTTTTGATGATCTGTCCATTGGTGAAAGTGGGGTGTTAAAGTCCCCTACTATGAATGTGTTACTGTTGATTTCCCCTTTTATGGCTGTTAGTATTTGCCTTGTGTATTAAGATGCTCCTATGTTGGGTGAGTAAATGTTTACAATTGTTATATCTTCTTCTTGGATTGATCCCTTGATCATTATGTAGTGTCCTTCTTTGTCTCCTGTAATAATAGTCTTTATTTTAAAGTCTATTTTGTGTGATATGATAATTGCTACTCTAGCTTTCTTTTGGTTTCCATTTGCATGGAATATCTTTTTCCATCCCCTTACTTTCAGTCTGTATGTGTCTCTAGGTCTGAAGTGGGTCTCTTGTAGACAGCATATATATGGGTCCTGTTTTTGTATCTATTCAGCCAGTCTGTGTCTTTTGTTGGGAGCATTTAATCCATTTACATTTAAGGTAATAATTGATATGTATGTTCCTAATCCCATTTTTTTAATTGTTTTGGGTTTGTTATTGTAGGTTTTTTCCTTCTCTTGTGTTTCTTGCCTAGAGAAGGTCCTTTAGCATTTGTTGTAAAGCTGGCTTGGTGGTGCTGAACTCTCTCAGCTTTTACTTGTCTGTAAAGGTTTTAATTTCTCCATGGAATCTGAATGAGATCCTTGCTGGGTAATCTTTGTTTTAGGTTTTTCTCCTTCATCACTTTAAATATGTCCTGCCAGTCCCTTCTGGCTTGAAGAGTTTCTGCTGAAAGATGAGCTGTTAACCTTATGGGGATTCCCTTGTGTGTTATTTGTTGTTTTTCCCTTGCTGCTGTTAATATGTTTTCTAAGTATTTAATTTTTGACAGTTTAATATGTGTCTTGGCGTGTTTCTCCTTGGATTTATCCTGTATGGGACTCTCTGTGCTTCCTGGACTTGATTAACTATTTCCTTTCCCATATTAGGGAAGTTTCCAACTATAATCTCTTCAAATATTTTCCCAGTCCCTGTCTTTTTCTCTTCTTCTTCTGGAATCCCTATAATTCGAATGTTGGTGCATTTAATGTTGTCCCAGAGGTCTCTGAGACTGTCCTCAGTTCTTCTCATTCTTTTTTCTTTATTCTGCTCTGCAGTAGTTATTTCCACTATTTTGTCTTCCAGGTTACTTATCTGTTCTTTTGCCTCAGTTATTCTGCTATTGATCCCATCTAGAGTATTTTTAATTTATTGTGTGTTCATCGTTGTTTGTTTCATCTTTAGTTCTTCTAGGTCCTTGTTAAATGTTTCTTGCATTTTCTCCATTCTCTTTCCAAGACTTTGGATCATCTTTACTATCATTATTCTGAATTCTTTTTCAGGTAGACTGCCTATTTCCTCTTCATTTGTTAGGTCTGGTGAGTTCTTCTCTTGCTCCTTCATCTGCTGTTTTTCTGTCTTCTCATTTTGCTTATCTTACTGTGTTTGGGGTCTCCTTTTTGCAGGCTGCAGGTTCGTAGTTCCCATTGTTTTTGGTGTCTGTCCCCAGTGGCTAAGGTTGGTTCAGTGGGTTGTGTAGGCTTCCTGGTGGAGGGGAATAGTGCCTGTGTTCTGGTGGATGAGGCTGGATCTTGTCTTTCTGGTGGGCAGGTCCACGTCTGGTGGTGTGTTTTGGGGTGTCTGTGGACTTTTTATGCTTTTAGGCAGCCTCTCTGCTGATGGGTAGGGTTGAGCTCCTGTCTTGCTAGTTGTTTGGCATAGGATGTCCAGCACTGTAGCTTGCTGGTCGTTGAGTGAAGCTGGGTGCTGGTGTTGAGACGGAGATCGCTGGGAGATATTCACCGTTTGATATTATGTGGAGCTGGGAGGTCTCTTGTGGACCAGTGTCCTGAAGTTGGCTCTCCCACCTCAGAGGCACAGCACTGACTCCTGGCTGCAACATCAAGAGCCTTTCACCCACACGGCTTAGAATGAAAGGGAGAAAAAGAAGAAAGAAAGAATGAAAGAAAGAAAGAAAGAAAGAGAGAGAGAGAAAAAAAGAAAGATAAAATAAAACGAAATAAAGTAAGCTAAAATAAAATAAAGTTATTAAAATAAAAAATTATTAAGAAAAAATAATTTTTTTAAGTAAAAAAATAAAAATAGCGGACAGATAGAACCCTAGGACAAATAGTGGAAGCAAAGCTATACAGACATAATCTCACACAGAATACACATACACACTCACAAAAAGAGGAAAAGGGGAAAAAATAATAAATTTTGCTCTCAAAATCCACCTCCTCAATTTGGGATGATTCTTTGTCTATTCATGTATTCCACAGATGCAGGGTACATCAAGTTGATTATGGAGATTTAATCCGCTGCTCCCGAGGCTGCTGGGAGAGATTTCCCTTTCTCTTCTTTGTTCGCACAGCTCCCAGGGCTCAGCTTTGGATTTGGCCCCACCTCTGCGTGTAGGTCACCAGAGGTCGTCTGTTCTTCGCTGATACAGGACGGGGTTTAAAGGAGCAGCTGACTCGGGGGCTCTGGCTCAGTCAGGCTGGGGGGAGGGAGGGGTGCGGATGCAGGGCGAGCCTGTGGCGGCAGAGGCTAGCGGGACGTTGCACCAGCCTGAGGCACGCCGTGCGTTCTCCTCGGGAAGTTCTCCCTGGATCACGGGGCCCTGGCAGTGGCGGGCTGCACAGTCTCCCGGGAGGGGAGGTGTGGCTAGTGACCTGTGCTCGCACACAGGGTTCTTGGCGGCGGCAGCAGCAGCCTTGGCGTCTCAGGCCTGTCTCTTAGGTCCGCGCTGTTAGCCGCGGCTTGCGCCTGTCTCTGGAGCTCCTTTAAGCAGTGCTCTTAATCCCCTCTCCTCGTGTACCAGGAAAGAAAGAGGGAAGAAAAAGTCTCTTGCCTCTTTGGCAGCTCCAGACCTTTTCCCGGACTCCCTCCCGGCTAGCCGTGGCGCACTAACCCCTACAGGCTGTGTTCACGCCGTCAACCCCAGTCCTCTCCCTGCGCTCTGACCGAAGCCCGAGCCTCAGCTCCCAGCCGGAGCAGACAAGCCTCTCGGTCTGGTGAGTACCGGTCGGCACCGATCCTCTGTGCCGGAATCTCCCCGCTTTGCCCTCCGCACCCCTGTTGCTATGCTCTCCTCCTCAGCTCCGAAGCTTTTCCCCTCCGCCACTCTCATTCTCCGCCCGCGAAGGGGCTTCCCAGTGTGTGGAAACATTTCCTCCTTCACGGCTCCCTCCCACTGGTGCAGGTCCCATCCCTATCCTTTTGTCTCTGTTTTTTCTTTTTTCTTTTGCCCTACCCAGGTACGTGGGGAGTTTCTTGCCTTTTGGGAGGTCTGAGGTCTTCTGCCAGCGTTCAGTAGGTGTTCTGTAGGAGTTGTTCCACGTGCAGATGTATTTCTGGTGTATCTGTGGGGAGGAAGGTGATCTCCGCGTCTTACTCTTCCGCCATCTCCCTCCTCTCTCCAGGCTGCATTTCTATACACTAACAATCAATTCTCACTACCCACAGGTGCTTGGCATTTGAGAGAAAAAGCAGCCTCCTATTGAGAGCCACAGGAAAAGCCAGGTCTTGCACGGCAGAGTCAGGATTCAGGTCAAAGCCTTGTCACTCACTCCTTCTGTAGCTCCTGGGACTCCCAGTGTCTGCTCTTGCTTCTATCTGCTGAGGACCCTTCAGCCTGCTGGACCCATCTTCAGGAAAGGACAGCCAGGACTCTCATCACTCAGTTGATCCACGGACTTCAAGCTATGAACTCCGTCCAAGATCTTCCAGACTGGCAATGCCTCCAAGCTCCTGGTAGAAGCAGTTGCAGTCCTTCTCTGCTGGTGTTGAAGGGTCTGCTGCAGAGGCGGGGGCTGGCTTGGCTCACCGTGGGGACAAGGCCATTGGCAGCAGAAGTTCAGGGAAGTACTCTTTGGCGTGAGCCCTCCCGGAGTCCGCCATTAGCTCCACCAAAGAGCCTGTCCCCTCTTTTAATTTCTTCATAACACTTACCATTTAGTCATGTTCATGTATATTGTGAAATCTCTTTGTGTATTTTCTGTCCACCATTAAAATGTGAGCTCCAATGCAAGAGGGAGGGGATATGGGGATACATGTATACATACATATACATATATGTATACACATATATACGTATATATGTATACGTATATATGTGTATACATATATGTATACATATATATACAATATATGTATACATATATACGTATATATATGTATACATATATACAAAGTGCTGATTCACTTTGTTATACAGCAGAAAGTAACATAAAATTGTAAAGCAATTATACTCCAATAGAGATGTTGAAAAATAAATAAATAAATAAAATGACCAACGGGGGGGAAAAATGTGAGCTCTGTAACGGCAGGGACTGTAAGGTCTTGTCCGCTTCTATATTTCAAGGGCCTAGAACAGTAGCAGGCATATAGTACATGTTAAAAATATATATATTTTAGAGCAAAGGAATGATAAAACTATTCACATATATAAAGCAAGATAAACAGAAAATGTCTCTGTAAAGAGCAATACAGTAAAAGGCATTAGCACCCTGGTGTGAACTGCTTTACTCAATCAATTTGGGTGAAACACTGGATTTACTGAACAGGAAAGAATTTTGAACAGAGAGAGAAAAAACTGACCTTGGTGGATATCTTCTTGGTAATTGTTTTCTACAGCTAACTAGCAAAAGAAGTTGCAAATGTAAAAGATTCTAAAAATACCACTGGTCTCTCATTTTTATGGATGGCTACATCTACTTTTAATTAGATTAACAATATTTTCTACCACCAATTCTTTCAGTGGAACAGCAGGTGAGTGAGAAGAGAGCCCTATTTTTTTTAGTTTATTACATTCACCAGCTATTTCTCTTCCTAAAATTTCTGCCAGCACTACGTGGTGAAGTTAGACTAGCAATATGGAAGTTACGTTTCAATGCCCAGGAGAAAAGCCTTGAGATAACTTCACAAAACAAAACTTTAGTTTTCATTATATCCAGCAGGCCTGCAGGTTCACCTAAGATTCCCTAAGATCCTTAGAGACCTTTTAAACGCAGTAAAATGCCTGCCTCAGGTAAAATTGGCAACACTTTAGAACAAAGGTTTTGTAAGTGGTGGTTTATAACGCACGTAGGAATTGAAAAGTACATTTTTCCTTGTCTTGAAGATATGTCTTATTAAGATGGTGTACCCCCTTGGAGACAATATTACTTTTTCAAAAGCTCAAGCTTGCAATAACACTATTTCTTTTGAGGAAGGCTGGGGTATTTTTATCTAGAATAGAGTGATGCGATTTGAACAAATATTATTTCAGGAGATTGTAGATTTACAGGTAGAAAGAGCTCGTCAGATTTTCAGTGTAGAGCTGTGCTAAAAGTGGAGTGAAAGCAAACTGTCAGCCCATAGACAGCAACACTCTATGTGAAAGTCTCTTGAAAATGGTACCCACATCAACACTAAACCTCCTTATTTTAACACTTCCTTCAGGATTCTCTTCATTGCAGCTATTAGGGACATGTTTATATTCTTCTCAAACAACAGATGTTAATCACATGATAAGTAAAAATTACCAAGTGTGTAGGCAGTTTGTTCAGAATGCCATAGACTCACTCTATTTAGATAAGCATAGCAATTTTTAATAATCTGTGAAGCCAAATTATATATATATGTATATACACATAATATACAAAAGTATTTATTCATCTGAAGTTTCTATCTTAATGAGGTAAAACTTTGAATACTGAATCAATTAATGTGTGTATTATTTGTATATATTATATTATGCATTTACATGAACAGAACAATACTAAAATATATATAAAGGAGTGAATGTTAATAAGTCCTGGCAATGAAAACAAAGAAGACCACTTGCTGGATTATATTTTTAACGTTCTAATCTTTTAGGACAGACACATTAATGAAATATTCAGGTGCAAGCAACCATTATAGATGCATACAGAAGTGTTTTGTTTACATTGTAAACCATCACTATTGTTGCTGAACATTTCTTTCAGATGTACAGGTGATTGGTTTTCTGAATAATCCATGGTTTTTCAAAATCCCAGGTCATTTCACAAGTATTCTACATCCTATACCCAGGCTCTCAGTCCCCTGATGTGCCTGATTTCAATAAATATCTCCACTCCACTTCAGTGACCCCTTGGACCTTGTCAAGCACTGGAAATACTCCATCTTAGGAATCTTAATTTTGAATTTTTAGTATCAGAGCGTAATTGGAATGCATGTAATTCTTCAGGAAACTATGCAGTTAATTTCTCTATTTCATCACTGCTAAATCTTTCAAGAAACTTATGGTTTTATTTTCTTCTCTCTCAAGTGAGGATCCTACTGTAAACACCTGTTTCACCAGCACCTTCCATTCCCTCCTACCTCTCTCCTTCCATTGATCCAGACCTAAAAATCCTAGGAAATAGTCAATCCACTCACTCTCCTTTTGCAACTATACTTGTAGTGCTGTGCACAGCTGGAGGAAAGCACAGAAACTGGGTGATTCACCCTACCGAGACTTTTGGTATCTAAAGCCCCCTGGGTGTCCTGTGCCAGTCCAAGTTGTCCATGACTGGCTCCATTTTCCATTATCCCAAAAGTCATTCTAATCATTCATCTCATTTCTTTAAGTCCCTTGCCTGCCAATCTTACTCTTAGCATGATGCTCCTTAATTTACAGAGAGAATAGATACTATCACATAAATGCTCTCAACTTCCTGCCCCTCGTTTCCTAATAGGTTAACATTTGAATGTGTCTATACATCTTTACCTCTGATATTTTCTATGCAAAGTGAATTGTTTTGTCTATGTGCTGAGACCTCTCTTTTTTCACTTTCCATGCCATGATTTTACATCTTTTTTTTCCTTCCCCATTGGCGCCATATCCTTCAACCTACAATATAAATGTATTTATGCTTCTTCCATCACTTAATAACAATGTTGCCTTTACCTTGCTCTGATCCTAGATACTCATTTATTTCTTCAACAAATATTTACTGAGAACCTATAATGTGTTAGACATTGAACTCTTATTAACCTTTTCTTCAACCGTGCTTTCAAAGGCTGGACTATCTTGCATATCTTCTCTTGCATCCAGCCATTTGTACACTGACCCCCTAAAACTACACTTTGACCCCCACCACACCACTGAAACAGCTCCGACAAAGATAATCAATATGTTGAACACATTTCAACTTGTTACATGCTTTGCTGAGTTTGACAATAGTAACCACTCATTTATCAACATCAAGAACAATCTCTTTTCTCTTTCTAATTCTCTCTTCACTCCTTCTCAAGTTCCTTTAAAGTCTCAAGCTCCTATACTTCTTCAATGCCGATGTTACCCTGATCTTTGTCTTCCATACTTTTTCTCCTCATCATAGGCAAAACTTTTGTACCATATGTGATTAGGATTTCCAAAGCTATGGCTCCATCCAGAAGCTATCTCCTGAGTTCCGGGTGTGTATTTTCACTGTTACAGCATTCAAACTTAAAACAAACATTGTCCACTTTTTCCCCTATTTTGTTTGATGGCCAATCCAGAAATTTGGGACTTTCTTTTTCCTTTGAATTTACTCTTTTTCTACAAAGAACAAGTCAACAATTTTTGTGGATTCTACTACCTAAACTCTACCATGAATCCTTTCTCTTATCCCTATCCTCACTTCCTTGCTTTAGACTTTCCTCATCATTTGGCTCCTAAGTACAAAAATTGCATCCAAATTGGTCTCTCTACCACCCACTTAACTCCTCTTAACCCAAATTCTATACTATTACAAGATAAAGTTTTAAAGTGTAAATCTAAGCATAATACTTCTCTGTTGAGAGACCTTCAGAATGAAATCAAAATTCTTTACCATTCTTTTATTCATTCACTCACTCAATATTTATGAATAGTTATGGACCAGAAAATGAACCAGGCACGATGTATGCAATGACATAAAACTGACCTGGTCCCAGTAGAGTTTACATACTGGACCCTGTAAAACTCTTCATTCTGAGGTTCCCCACAGAAACAAGCTCGGCTTTTATTTTCCAAAACTATATTAAAAACAAAAGAAAACAGAGCTTTTGGTTTTAGAGACAGCTATCTTAATCTACTGTCTTCTTTCAGCAGAAATCAACTTTTACTTTCTTCCCTAAATCTCTCTGGATTGTTTTTGTTTTGCTTTTTTACATTGAGCACATATGCAATCAAATGAATAAACAAACCAAAACAGAATATGGGTGTACCTACATCCATGCAGATACACAACAATCCTTAATGTCAGTCTATATTTGGTGAGTCAAAATAAGATAATATATTGAAAGCATTCTCTTCATTGCCTAAAGTTGGTCTGTCCTTCTTGAGAAAATGCTTTATAAATGCTATGTTAGAAAGTAAGTCTGTATGTTCCATTAGAGACAGTCCAAACATGAGTTGAATCATTGAACATCATGGGAATAGAAGCAAATAGCAAGAGGAATAAGTTACATTTGCCAAGGGCAGAAGGTAGGATGTTCACAAAAGAGATGGAATTATGTGAAGGTGAGGATGATAAGTCACATTCTGTGACATCTTTGTTCTAAAATCTGCTAAGATTTGGAATTTGTTTGAATTCTTCAAAATTGACATCATACTTTTGTATGGGTACTTATATGTATACTTTGAAGCCTAGCATGTAGATCACAAAATGCAAACCCACATGTATATTACCATATGCTTAAAAATTCTTTATCTCTTCATGAGGGTAAAAAACTATCTTGAATAAAACATTAAAATGATAAGTCCTTCAAGGAGCTAATTATTTAAATCCTTTCAAAAACTACAGGACCTGGTTCACCACTGCAAAATCCAATACAGAACAAATAAATATCTAGAGAGCAATCTTTCCAGCCTTAAAAATCTGTGTATCAACTACTGACATCAGGCACCTTCAACACTTCATTACAGAAAGTATTCATATCTGTGCATACTGATCTCTGTCAAAGGGTTTTCAGTTCTTCCTTTAGGATAAAATACAAATGATAATGAATCTGATGCAAGTCCCTAAGTTCATTCATTATGAATGGAGGGCGGGGAAACAGCCTTAGCAAGAAATGCAGACTGTTGTGACTACAGATACTCTATGTTCATCTTCCCCTGGTGGTGTATTCAAGAACAGAGAGCAGACCTTCTCTAGAACTGTCTACATTAAAGGATGAATGCTGTCTTTTATTATAGAAAAAGATAAAGTAGATAGATTAGGTAGATGATGATGACAAAAATCGATGGATAGACAGACAGATAGATAGACAGATAGATAGATAGATAAACAGACAGATGGAAGGGAGGGAGTAAGGGACGGAGGAAAACGATGAAATGAAAACTATCCATATTCCTCCTGTAGAAGCTTATAATGGTATTATCACTTTCTGTAACTTTTATTTACATATTCAAAGCAACTTTATAAGTTTTAATAAGGCTATAAACTTCCTGCCCAGTTTTTCAAGTGTCTTTGGTTTTAAATGGGTCATTAAAAAGTTACTTTTGCTTTAATAAAGTACTCATTTTATTCGTACACGAACTTCCTGGATTTTCAATTAATTATTTATGCATTAAGCTTGACTGAGTTGCTATGCTAATGTGCTTTTATCATTTTGCCAAAAATAAACGTGACTGGTTTACAGGAGGATGGGATGCCTCCGACTTTCATATGTCTCCTGTCATTGGATTCTGAATATAAGTACAAGTTCCACTGCTCAGTAAACACCATTAATCTGCAACTTATGCAAATCAGAAAGCTATTATTTTAACTGTTTTAATAAGCAATGAAATCAGGGCTATTGTTAGCCCACTTATCTTGAAGAGATGTATTCGATAGCTGCAAAATATTATTCCACTATTGTGAATGGTACTGTTGTTACTACACTAATAAAATATTACATGATATATAGAGATTTCTGGATAAAGTAAGGTTACATCTGAGACAATTTTCTTTTTCAACAGCAATGGTAAAGAGGTTATAGTGATAATACCACAAATATTGTGTTTATTTAATACCGTACTGTTTATGGTTTATAAAAAAGATTTTATTTATCTTTTTTCCCTTCCTCATTACTTCTGATTCATTTCATTTTAGGGGTGGACAGGAAAAGAAAAGATGGAAGGAAAAACTTGAGTTAATTTTTCTGGGGAGGATAATAAAAAGAAAGTATTGCATAAAACAAAGACATTGGATCATCAAGAGATTTCAACTGCTGTATTGCAAAAATAACTGAAGATTTCCTGAGCTCCAAAACATCACTATCCTTTTATTAATGAAGAACGTAACAGAAAGTGATATTCCAAAGATGCCCATGTGTGGCCTATAGACCCCTAGAGCTCAAGACACTCAATAAATTATTGCCATTGAAAACAAAATCATTTCTCTTACTCAGAATAACATGGTGAATATTTGGTTTATGCAAGTCCATAAGTACGTGTTTCAACCCTGGTTTTGTGTAAGGTATTGAGTCTGACTGTGCTGGTATTTACTGTTTCTGGCACAGCACCTAGAAAACAGGCACTCAATATGGGGTGAATTTACTGAAATATTAGTTCAGATTAAAGTTCAGGTCCTTGGAATTTCATGGGCCCCTTCCAAAGCTCTTACTGAATTGTATACTTGTAATTATATATTTGTGTTTTTGTATTCTTTTCTTAAGGGCCACAAAATTGCATGTGCTTTAGGCCCCACAAACCTGGATCCACTTTTATCTATCTACTATTTTAATTTTTCTACTTTTCTTGAGATATAATTTATATACAGCACTGGATAAATTTAAGGTGTACAGCATAATGACTTCACTTATGTATATTGTGAGGTGATTACCACAATAATCTTAGTTAACATCCATTACCTCATATAAATAAAAAAAAAAATCCTTGTGATGAGAACTCTTAGTATCTACTCTCTTAACAACTTTCAAATTTATCATACGGCCGGGTTAACTATAGCTATCCCATTATACATGACATCCCTAGTACTTATTTATCTTGTAACTGGATGTTGGTACCTTTCGACTGCCTTCATCCCATCAATTCCCCCTCCCACATTCCCCACCTCTGACAATCACAACTCTGATCTTTTTTCATGAGTTTCCTTTTCTTTTTTTTTTCATTTATTTTTAGATTCCACCAATAAGTGAGATCGTACTGTGTTTGTTTTTCACTGTCTGACTTATTTCACTTAGCATAATGCCCTCTAGTTTCATCCATGTTACTGCAAATGGCAGAATTTCCTTCATATACATATATATATATTATATATCTATTCTAATATATAACTTCTTTATTCATTCATCCGTTGATGGCTACTTAGGTTGTTCTTATGTCTTGGCTATTGTAAATTATGCTGATATAAACATGAGATGCAGATACATTTTCAAGTTAATGTTTTTGTTTCCTTCAGATATATTCCCAGAAGTGGAACTGCTGAATCATATACCATAGTTCTATTTTTAATTTTTTGAGGAAACTCCATACTGTTTTCCATAGTGACTGCACCCATTTAGAGTCTCACCAACAGTGCACAAGGGTTCCTTTTTCTCCGCTTTTTCACAGGCATTTCTTATCTCTTGTCTTTTTGAAGCCAGCCAACTCTAATTAGGTGATATCTCATTGTGCTTTTGATTTGCGTTTCGCTAATGATTAGTGATGTTGAGCACCTTTTTTTTTTGCGGTACGCGGGCCTCGCACTGCCGTGGCCTCTCCCGCCGCGGAGCACAGGCTCCGGACGCGCAGGCCCAGCAGCCATGAATCACGGGCCCAGCCGCTCCGCGGCACACGACATCCCCCCGGACGGGGGCACGAACCCGTGTCCCCTGCATCGGCAGGCGGACTCTCAACCACTGCGCCACCAGGGAAGCCCTGAGCACTTTTTTATGTACCTGCTGGGCATTTGTGTATCTTCTTTGGCAAAATGGCTCTTCAGGTCGTTTGCCCATCTTTTAATAGTGGATCTACTTCTAGAGTCAATAAATCTTTGGTGTCTAATTAAATGCATGGATGAACAAATGAAGAAACCAGGCAATCATTGCCTGAAGATAATATTTTATCTGTAATCTACCTCACTTACTGATCATCAAGGTACATATGGAATCTATCTTTTTCTCTGAAAATATCTGATATCTAAAATTCTCTAGCTCTAAACTTCTTCTACTTATCTATAACCTCCTGGGTCACTGCCCCCATTTTTACTCAATCTGATACACCCCCCCATCCGCTTATCTCTTAGAGAGCTATAGGCTGAAAACCTTTCCTACGTTCCTAGCTTTTTGTTTCCTTTTTAATTCATTTCTTCCCTGAGCAGCCTTGTTCCCACAGTCAGCAATTTTAGAAACATTATGGAGACACTTTTGGCCCCTCTAGTAAGTCAGCCTTAGGTGGCTGAGTCTTGCTGAAGTAAACTATTTGAGAATCTGTCTTGAACTTTAATATATCCTTTTATCCATATCTTGTTAACCACCTAACTAATCCCCTACAATACTTTTCTAAATCTTTTCCAACTGTTTGAGACTCCAGCATCCTCCACTTACCCCTCGCTCTCAGCTCGTTTACTCCTCTCACCTTGCAATAGGTACTGTAGCACTTTGAATGGGGAAGGACCCAATATCTGTAGACGAAAAGTTGAAATTCCTGAGTCTATGTCCACTTGATGGGAAAATCTTCAATACAGAAATCTTCAGATGGCACTGACTGTGAAAAAAATAAAACAGAAACCCCATTTTCATCTTACTGGGATTAATTAATACCATCCCCATAAAGAAGAGTCTTTAGTTAAATTAAAAAGAAATGTTAAGGAGACAGGTCACTGAAATGTTACCAGAGATTACTTATTAAGAAGTTAATAATAAGATTTAAGTGTTCTTCATAGAAGTACATAAATTATTACTAACTTCTCTGGCTTTGAATTTCAGAGCATAATTCATACAGTGTTGTTATTAGGTATATTTATGTATTCATGGCATTTCAATATAAATTTAAATCACCAGTAAGAGGTTCAGTGCTGATGTCAGTAATGAAAACGGTAAAACACAGGCACTAAAATTCTAACGGGAACTTTAATTTTAGAAAAATAATAAAAAAATTTGTACTTCATTCAAGTAGACAGGAATCTCATTAAAACTGTCATATGCCTCTTAGCTTTTCACAAATTGAAGGTATAAAAAATGTTTTGCTATAAAAAAGCACAGCTGCTAATTAGAAAGGACTTTAATTAACAGACCCACTTAGAAAAAGGTAAACAAACTGCATTTCACAAATTTGAGAATTTTGTTGCCATATTAAATACTAAATATTTTGTCAATTATAGACCAACTGATGCAAGATATTTCCATATGGATCATTTGAATAACACTAGCTAACATGTATTAAGCTCCTTACTAAGTATCAGATGTTATTCTAAGTGCTTTATACGTATTTGCTAATTTGTATCACCAAACTAATCAAGGAAATATTACTTGATCTTCATCTTGTGGATAAGCAAACTGAGGCTCAGAGAGGTTAAGTAACTTGTTCATGGTCACACCAAGTTAGGTTTTGAGCCCCAGACATTTGATTCAAGAGTTAGTTCTCTTAACCACCCCTCTGTAAGCAAGCATGCAGAATTAATTCTGTAATTTTTTTTTTTTTTTTTTGCGGTACGCGGGCCTCTCACTGTTGTGGCCTCTCCCGTTGCGGAGCACAGGCTCTGGACGCGCAGGCTCAGTGGCCATGGCTCACGGGCCTAGCCGCTCCGCGGCATGTGGGATCTTCCCGGACCGGGGCACGAACCTGTGTCCCCTGCATCGGCAGGCGAACTCTCAACCACTGCGCCACCAGGGAAGCCCTAATTCTGTAATTTTTATTGTCATAAATCACGGATGTTACTGGAGCCCCTTACATTGTATGTAATATAGAAAAGGTCTTCATGACTAATTGCCTCATCACAGAAAGCTCAGTAGTTGGACTGATTTTATTGGCAGCAGCAAGACCCAGTGGAAAGCTCAGAGTGTTTGGAATCAAAGAGTTTCAGGTTTCAAAGTGCACCTGTCAGTCTCTAGCTGAGTGACTGTGGGCAAGTTTCTTAGCTTTTCTAAATTTTAATCATCTTACTTGTGAAATATGGAAAATAATGTCTACTTTTCAGGTGTTGTGTAATTATAGATGTTAAGACATCTATATTTTATGTAAGACATAAAATAGTGTTTCTGTATATTTATGTGGTACCTCATGACATAAAAACAGATAAAGAATTTTTCACCATCATGGAGGAATGTTTAGAATGATCTGATTTAAAGAAGAGTATGGATTGTACCCTTGAAACTTAGTTTAATGCTTCCAATTCTGAAGTAACAAGGACCCACCTTCCTCTTTCTCAAAGAGGATGAATCCTAGAAAAAATAGTTAAACAGTAATAAAAGTAACAATATTAATACAATTTCTATAGCACAACAAACAAGCAAACAGCAAACAAAGAAAAAGAAAAGAAAAATGAAATCCCCTCATGCCAGAAGGGAAGGAACCTGGAAAGTCAGGCTTCTTCCTAAAAGATGGGCTCCAAGACTTTGGCCACCTTGCTTGGGGAAGTGACGGGGAATTGTTAAATTTATACACTTGATGGTCGATGGCTATAGAATCAAATACTTCCTACTGACATGAGGAAGGAATCCCAACTATGAAATTAATGTAAAGTCTGTCCTGAAACAATGAACCGCTGGGTCCCAGAGCAAAAGCAAGAGTTAAACTCGGCAGGGAAGGTTCTACAATGTGGAGCACACAACACTCCCACAGAGGAGAGTAGGCTCTGCTGAATGTGGGCTCACAAGGAAAATCTATAAAGCAAGTGAGAAATAATCTCACCTGAAGGAAAGACAGCAGACACTAATTAATATTTTCTGAATCTTTATCTAGAAAATACTTTTTAAAAATGTACCATGCAGGGTCGACGCCCCTACTCAGCCTTGAAGCAATTACAGAAGATGAACCATCTTCCCTCTGCCTCCCATATGGTAGTAAAATCTGAGGGGGGAATGAAACAGGAGGGGAGGGGGCAGGGCACAACCTTTAAAAGCACGAGATAGCCGTAGGACATGACAAAAACTGATTAGAACCCACTAGGTCCAAGATGGCAGAAGATCTGACTTCCAGTGGACCTTGAGCCTCACTATATGCTCATTGTAATACATTAACATAAGCTAAGTGACACACGCGACAGTTCCAAGGCCAACCATCAAAAATCAAAACGTAGGGCTTCCCTGGTGGCACAGTGGTTGAGAGTCCGCCTGCCGATGCAGGGGGACACGGGTTCGTGCCCTGGTCCGGGAAGATCCCACATGCTGTGGAGCGGCTGGGCCCGTGAGCCATGGCCGCTGAGCCTGCGCATCCAGAGCCTGTGCTCCGCAACGGGAGAGGCCATAACAGTGAGAGGCCCGCGTACTGCAAAAAAAAAAAAAGGAGGTGGTGGCCCAGTTCCTGGAAATCTCAGCTCCTTCCCCAAAATAGTTGGAAAATCGTCCCACTCATTGGCTGAAATTACCCAGCCCATAAAAACTAACCACCCCGTATTCTGGGGCCTCTCGCCTTCTGAGATGGCCCACACTCTGTCTATGGAGTGTGTTTCTCTCTAAATCAATCCACTTCTTACCTAAAAAAAGAAAAAAAGAAAAAAAGAAAAAAAAGCACCATGATTTTGTATAGTTACGTAGTATTCTATTGTATGAATACGCCTATATTAGTCAGTTTTCCAAAGAAACAGTGCCAATAGGATATGTACAGGGAGAGAGAGAAGAGATTTATTATAAGGTATTGGCTTACATGATTATAGAGGCTGAGAAGTCCCACTGTCGATCATCCACAAGCTAGAGGCCCAGGAAAGGCCAGTGGTGTAGTTTGAAGGCCAGAGCTGATGGTGTAGATTCCAGTGTGAGTCTGAAGGTCTGAGAACCAGGAACACTGAGGGCAGAAGGAAGATTAATGTCTCAGTTCAAGCAGTCAGGCAGAGAGAGGGCAAAACTTCCATTTCCCCACCTCTTTGTTCTCTTCCAGTTCGCAACAGATTGAATGATGCCCATTCACATTGGAGAGGGCAATGCACTTTATTCAGCCTACCAACTGAATTGCTAATCTCCTCTGGAAACATCCTTAGAAATATACCCAGAAATAATGTTTAACCAGATACTTAAGCATCCCTTGATCCACTCAAGCTGACACATAAAATTAGCTATCACAGTGTCATAAGTGCTTCACTCATCTGAATTTTCTTTGATTCGTAGGACTAACGGTTTCTGTAGAAAGAAATTATGATTTCAGAGATGTAACTAGAATAAGACACACTGTACAGAAGAAATGCTAAGGCTTTTTTTTTTTCTAACAGACAATACAGTTAAGTAATAGCATCTATAAAATTTTCCAAATCATTATTCTCAATCATATAATTTGGGTCCCCCATGTCTCACATTCACAAGACAGTGTAATTTAATTCCACATGAAAAAACATATTTGTAAATAACTTATATTTTTAAAACAGATTGTCCATGCCACTATTGACATTTCAGAAAGCTAAAGCATTCTTATCTGTCTTAAATTAACAGTGTAAAATATTGACAATTCAGGAGTTATCAGAATGTTTAACTGAATTGATGATCCAACATTTACCAAAATCTTAAGACGTCTGAATGGGATGGACTTTAGGATCTATTATACTGTGGCATCTGCATTTCTCTCTGTGTTGTGTTAACTCTAAATAAAGCAGTGTCTCTAAGCTTCAGTAAAATAAAGTTTGACTTCACTAAAACACAATTTAATGACAAATTGCCTGTTTTTTCAATATAACAATAATATATATGATCACTCTAGAATAGCTGCATCTTTTGAAAATTGACATTTGAACCTTTTGATCTCTATATTGGTCAAAGTCTCTTATTTAAAGATTCACATGAAGAACCCAGAGTGACATGGCAGGAAAGAGGCCATCCCTTCAGACAAACCGAGGTATATTCATTTTGTTTTCATTTTCTGGCTTTACTTCTTAAATTTTCACACTAAATCTTTCTTAGATCATAAATAGTTAAGATTTAACATAATAGCTGAAGAGCTGGTGGACATTGTGAGTATATGCCTTTGTCATTATCCATTTCTATTAAAAAGAGAATAAATTGATTCACAACAGAACAAGGAAACATACAGTGTCACTAAACAAAGTCAAATTTAAAAAACAAAACAAAAAAACCCTCACTGCTAGCATCCTGAATATTAAAATATCTACATATTCCTTTTCCTAACACAAATTTGCTTATGTGGTATACAGCTAGAATGTGGAAATTCAAAATATGGAACTCAAATCTTTCAGAACAGAAATAAAATACAATTCATGAGTGATATCTACTGGTTTTTCCCCTCTTGTGTGCTGTCTGCCTGCCAGTGTCTCTCATCAGTCTGTGATTCAACTAGGATGCAGAAAGAGGCGGATGCAAGTAGATTAAATCTTTGACAGTTCCTGTCTGGTGTTATATCTTTTAATAGAGCTTCAAGAGGCAGCAGGCACACACAATGCATGCCATGTATGATTGATAGAAAGTGTAGGTTTGCTTACCTAATGCTTGGCAATGAGGAGTAACACCTCCTCTGGCATCACAAATTTGAGCATTAACAGCCAAGGCAGGTACAGCCACCTGCAGACCTTCAAGCCAAGCACAGGTTTAATTCTCATCCATCCTCAGAAACATATATTTCTCTGAAAAACGTGAATGCATCTCATTTTGTTAACACATGATGAGTTTGATAGAATCTGTGTTTTTCTTTTTCTTCTTTCTCAAACATGAAAGCCGGTTGTCAATTTTAATTGAACACCTAATTAAAGTTGGAATTAAACTAATTAAAGCCTCTGACTTGCTAGACATTGTTTCAAGCACTAAAGAGATACATTAATGAGTTCCTGCCTTTCCTAGAACTTTTAGTCAGGGAGTGGGTTAGGGTGGAGATAAAGCAAGTGTAAATATCACTAAAATACAAGACAGAGCATAGCTGAGTTTCAAAAGACTGTGGGTTCATCTCTAGTTAAGGCAATGGAGAACATCTTCATAGAGGTTATCTTTATGTGGTACACAGCAATAGCTGTACATTTAAAAAGCAGTAATCGTTTTACACTTATGTACATGTTTTCCTTGCAAAAAAAAAAATCACTTAAGGGAGGTAAAGGACTCCATCTTACAAGTGGTGAAAACATATTCCAGGAAATAAAGCAAAAACAAAGCTAGAAAGTTGCGCAACTTGGATGAAGGCTGTGACACCAAATTCTGTTGCTTGAAAAATGCCATTGGTTCTTCTAGCATGGATTTGGGAACCCTGATCTGGGTGTTAATGATAGAAACTAGAATATGGAAGTGAGACTGATGGAGGCTGATTACTGAAATATGGGAGTGGGTAAGGTATCAAAGGAGAGAACCTAAAAGAAAAGAGAAGAAAACTGAGGAAGCGTGGAAGAAAAGTTATATTCAAAGAGAGTGAAAATTAGGAGGGCAGGAAATAACAAAAACAGTCGTCAGAGAACATGGGGAGAGAAATAGAAGAGGCTCATGATTACTGAAAAAGAGGAAGCATCACAAGAAAAATCAGTAAGCCATCAGTGAAAACTGCCAAAGTCACCACAGTGTCTAACACTGAGTATATACTAGTTAAATGAAAGAATGACCCTGATCTACATACACTGACTTTCTCTCTTCTCTTTACTATTTAAACTTAAAAACTTAAACATGAAAGACAACATTTTGCCCTTAATTTCATCCTTTTAACTCATGGCAACTGTACATCCTCTTTATACACAAAACACCACTCATTCCAAATCACGATCTTGAGCATGTTGGCAGCTGTAGCTGTACCTTCCCCATAGCCCTGACCCTACTCCTGGTCTGAACACATCCTGACCTTACTTGCTCTTATTCCACCTTATCCCTAATAGGAAAACAAGTTATGTCAACAAAGGGAAATATATTATGTATTTAAAAATAGAAATACTAAAGAATTATGAATCCATACTTCCAACTTACATGGTAGAAAGAAAACTATGTGAGCTATCCAAGTTAGAGTTATTTAGCAGCAAAACTGAAGTGGAAAAATATTTTAAACCAAATATTTGAAATTTATTTTCTTTGTACATAAATAGTCGAACCCAACTAAGTTTAATTTTTGACCTTCAATTTTTATTGAAAAGCACTTTTCTCATCCCATATCAGCACTTGAAAAGAGAGACAGGCTCAAATTCACCAGATTTGCCTTCATTACAGTACCTTTTACTTTAATTCCCTTTTCAGCTGAAATCCACAAAATCATATTGCATTACTTTATAGCTAGGAAGTTGTAGTGAGACAATTTAAAATGCATATACCATAGTTTGTTATAAGCATTATAGACAGTAAAGATATTGGAAATTCAAGATATTAATTTTCTCATGTTTTAGGCTGCCTTTACCCACAAATCTAGAAGGACTGTTCACTATTTTGAATGTCTACTCAGTCATATCACAGTTTAATTTTATCAAGTTATTTGCTGTTTCAACTCAAGAAATGACTCAAATAGATCAGTTTTGGATCACCTGGATTGAATGAAATGGTGATTTTTAGGGTACTTGTGGAAAATGAACAGTCTTGCCTTTAAAGTAAAATAGATATAGTAGACAACTAGGAACAGGCATAACCAGCAAGGTTAGAAGGAGAACACCTTTAGAACTTGTGACAGAGATCCATACACTATGCATGAAATTAACAATCCAGAGGCATTCTCAGAGGCAAACACAAGATGGGCTATTATTGAATGTTGAGCTATTGAATATTGTAGAAGTGTCACACAGTTGTCACTGTGTGGTGGAAATATGGAAATCAGAGGTGAAGGTCAACAAACAGTTTAATAAATAAATTCCGTGAGTTGGTTAATAACTAAAGGAGAAGTTTGATTTTAGAAAATAAATTTGTGTGGTAGGGCTAGTAGCATCCATGCAGTGGGGAAAAGTAAGTTTTCGGGTCCAAACATGTAAAAAACATATTTTTAATCTTCCCCCAAGTATATGTGATTATAGCTCCAATAAATATGGTATTTTAAAAAAATTTTATTGAAGAATAAATGTGTGTTAAGCAAGCAATTTTCTGATTTATTTGGTTTACCGAAGGGACCTAATCCCTAAGAAGGATGAGCCTTTTATGAACTACAGCTTCAAAAATTGAGTAATTTGATAACCTAATCACAAGTAATAATTATTTTTCCAATTACCATCATTTTCACATTAAGAACCTGTTATAGACTGAATATTTGTATGCCCTTCAAATTCATGCATTGAAATTCTAACTCCCAGTGTGAGGGTATTGGGAAATGAGGCCTTTGGGAGGAAATTAGGTTAAGATGAGGTCGTGAGGGTGAGGCCTTCATACATGGGATTAGTGCCCTTATAATTCGGAGAGTTTGTTCCCTCTCTCTCTCTCTCTCTCTCTGTCTCTTTCTCTCTGCTCTGTGAAGATGTGAAGATACAGTTTGCAAACTAGGAAGAGGGTCCTCACCAAACACCAGATCTGCCAGTGCCTTGATCTTGGACTTTCCAGCCTCCAGAGCTGTGAGAAACAAATGTTTGTTGTTTGAGCCATCCAGTCTATGATATTTTTGTTATAGAAGCCCAACCTAAGACAGAGCTTTTGTTCCCCTCAGGACGCGATCATACCCAGATAAAATCACAACCACAGTTCAAAGATCACCCTCCCCTGGGACTCTACCAAGGGCCAGTTTATCTCATAAGGGACTTCATAACACTATATATTTGGATGGTGTCCTTAAAAGAAATTATGCCCATAAGTAATGCAAAATCAAATTCAAACATTTACTATGTTAATATTTTTAGCCCATAGAATAAATTCCAAACTAAGAACCTAACACTTAACATTAACTCTCATTCTCTTACTCCAAACTACATTTCTAGCACAGTCCTTACTCTTCATGCAAGTAAGACCTAAGCTTTCCTTCCCATGTGTGCTGGTTCTCAAAATTGCATTCCCTAGTAGGATAACCAATCTTTCCAGTATGCCTGGGACTAAGGGTGTTTCTGGAATGTGGGAATTTCAGTGCTAAAATGGAGACAGTCCCAGGTAAACCAGGAGGAGTTGTTAACCCACCTTCAAGGATGATTTTAAAGGCCACTCTCATGATGAGTCTTTCTTTGTTTCATCAAACAGTCTCACCACTATCTTCTAGCCTCCTCTTATGACACAACATAAACTTTTCCTCTCCTATGTGGTTCTCCTTGCTCTTACCTGAAAACCCTAATGAATTTCCTTTACAGGTCTTATTCACTCCTTCTGATCATTTTTGTACAGAAATACTTTTAATTTTTTTTTTTTTTTTTTTTTTTTTTTTGGTTAATGAGGCTGAGATTCTTGCTAAAAAGTACTGCAAATATACTTTTACTTCTGGTTCTATATGATTAACCAGACACACATATTTATGTTTTTGCTTTTTCTAAAGACTCACTTAAAAATAACAAAAGACATATCCAGAAGAAAAACACATCTCCCAAAGCACTGGATAACTGGGCAGTTTCCAGAAGCATCAGTGGAGCAGAAACATTGAGAAATAGTTGCAAGATAAAGAGGAAGTGTGTAAGAAAATACAGAAGCTCTACACCTGTAACAGAGGAGACCACTGAAAAGCAGAAGAAAAGAACATCATCATAGAAAACAGGTTGTGGAAACAGAGTGGGTCTCACAAAGCCATTGTAGGGTAGTTAATTAAAACACTAAAGAGTAGTTGGACTGATCATCAAAGCATCTAAAAGTAGTATTTGCTCTCAGGCCAAAGGCAGAAGAAAAACTTTCTTAATCAGACACATCTTCTACATAGAACAGGTGAGATGAGCCCTGGGGGACAGAAAAAAATTAGGTGATAAAAGGTAGGTATCTTTTACCAAGAAGAGTTTCCATCTCTCCTTTACATTACCCATCCTTGCATGTTGTATACTTTTTTGAATACATCACTTAACATGTTAATTATAGTTATTTTCAATTCCCCGCTTGATAATTCCAACATCTGTGTGATATCTAAGTCTGGTTCTGAAGAAATCTTTGTCTCTTCAAAGTGAGCATTTTCTTGTCTTTTAACATGTCTTGTAATTTTCTGTTGAAAGCTGGACATGTTGTATCAGGTAATAGGAACTGAGTTAAATAATCCTTTAGTGTGAGGACTTACATTTATCTTGCTGGGAATGTGGAGACAGGAAAGCCAGAGGAGGCTGGAGTGGGGAGGGATTGCCTTTCTTCAGCTGGGATAAGGTGTCAGAATTGAGTTTTGTCAATGTCTTAACTGGAGAATAAGTCTTTCTTACTCTTCTCTTTCCCCTGCCAGAGCCATGAGGGGATTTTTCTCAGATCTTCATGGAAAGAACCCTATAGGGCTCCTGGAAGAAAAACTCATGAGAGTGTACAGACCCTCCTAAGATTCAGCTCCTAAGAGAATGTCATTTCCACACTAGTCTGCACTCAGCTTCTGGGAACTCACCAATATTATCATTTACATGTTCCAACCAGCTTATGGCTCCAGTAAATTCTGATCCAGGTAGGTAAATCTTGGTCTCTCTCTCCCTCTCTCTCTCTCTCTCTTTCTCTCTCTCTCTCTCTTTCTCTCTCTCTCTCTCTGAATGCATCTATTTCTCCAGATTTCAGGGTGGCAGATGCCCTGTGACCTTGGTTCTCACATGGGTCTTGATTTTCAGTATGTCTGCCTTTTTCTTGTTGTGAAAGTAAGAGTAACAAGTTTCAAGCTTTTTATGTCAAAGCTAAAGCTAGAAGTCCCAGCAGTGAGATTTTAACAATTTTGTTTTCATTTTTTATGTTATTCTATTTTACTTTTTAAGTAAATTTTAAAAATCATGCTTGAAAATGGAATTGGTGTTTGAGCAGGTAAGCAACAGTTGTCTGGAAAATTTATGTATGCACAAATCCTTATTCTCTAACAATGCTGAAATGAATAACGATGTGCTTCAAGTATAAAGATTTCAATAATATAGCAGGTTACCTTCTCCAAAATTATTTATCACTTTCACACTTGAAAGAATCACTTCAACTGAAGAATGCTCCTCAGATGTCTTAACTTGCTGTTTTTACTCATATAGAGTACACTTCCCAGTCTGATTTTATCAGAGTAAACGGTATTTGAGTGTATCTACTCCATGAGATAGTCTGAAATTGTATCTGCATTCCCTAGAGCTGCAAACACAGTACTTTTCACATACTGGGTACTTAATAAACATTTAAAAAATTGAATTGAAGCCAAAGACAAAAATGACCATTTTCCACATAAGTAATATAGTTTACAAAATGTAAAATAATTAGCACATTTTATCCCAAATTTCTTATTCCTAGTATGCAGAAATGCTCTACAAATGATTTAGGGGCCCTTAGCCTGATTTTCAGGAATACCTGAAAATTCGACCCCCGTTTAAAAAAAACCTGAAAACTTGACCCAAATTCTACAATGCTCAGGTCAACAGTGACAACAGATCCCACTGTTTTGTCCTGGGACAGTTGAGAAGGACAAAAACTTTGTTCATTTCTGAGTATACTGTGGTTTTAACTTCTAATTGTATTAAGCATTTGTGTAACTCTGAGATGGATGAAGTAGTCTTGGCCTAGATGTGGTCCTTGTCACCTACCCAGAAAACCCATGTGCCAAAGTGTTTGACTTGACTAAAGACTCACCACTGTTTTTCCAGAAAGTCTAACTTGACCCTCAGCTACCCAGATGTTATCATCTGCATCCATGTGTCCACTGAGTTACTAAAACAAGAAAGCTGCACCATGTGAATTTGGGGGGAACATAGACATTCAGGCCATAACATAGACGAAATTTTATTTCGAAATTTTCTCTTGAAGTGGTACCTTACATTTTGTCAACTTTTCCTTCCTATACATCTTTTCTTAAGAGTACATAAAATTAACAATTCCCATACATGAAAAATCCAATTCTTTCTCCCTAATTCCTACACATAGACCATTGTCTCTCAGTCTTAAAATAGGTCAGCATACAACCTGCCTCAGAATCACCAAGGGTGCTTGTTAAAAATGTAGACATTCCACCAAACTCTGACCCACTGGATCAGAATAAATGAGAATATATCACAACCCAAGAAATAAGCATTTTCACCTAATTCCCCAGTTTACTCTTTCTTACACTAAATTTTGTAAACCACAATTTAGATTTTAGAAATAAATGCAATCAGAATTATTTTTAGAATATTATAACTGCTTTCAAAACTATATTTTAAAATTTCCATTCTTTTTTTTTTTCATCCTTTCATGTATTTATCTGTCCTCAACAATTTCTAGGAGCCCCAAACTCTGACTCCATCCATTTCTGTATAAAGATATTCTGTATAAACTAAACATATTTTCACTGCTAAAGGGAGCATCCTCATAATGTGTCTCATTTTCCTTTGGATCTTTTGACAGCTTCTTTTCTCTCATTTTGTGTTAAAGGTGACTTAAGTGGAGATTCTTTTTTCTAAGTTCAAAACATATTTAGTGAGTACTTACTAGGGACTATGCTAGGGACAGCTTCTTTACCATCATGGGAATTTCTTGGAAATAAATCTGAAAGTTATTGTAATGCCTGATATCTGGGTGGAGTTCAAAGCAACTAAGGTCATCTCAAACAACTAGGAAAAAATAAACATCATTTTGAGACGCCGTTCTTCGTGGATTTATATAAAACAATATACTTAAGGAGTGTTCTGGTAGATTATATGCTCTCACTTGCCAGAAACAGTCAGTCTAAGGTGCAACGTCTCAGGTGTTAAAAGGTCTGTGTCTTGAAACAAATCTTCACTATGACACTCTCCTAATCCTGTAAATTACTGACACTAGAATCATGACGTTATGCTACTGCTGGTTATCTTCAAATCACCAGCAGTAGCATAAATCACAGTGGTAAAAATACCAATATGCCTCTCAAGATGATTTGACATGGAGATGCAACTCAATTTGGATGTTTATCACCAAAGACAAACATGGTATTATTTTAACATTTTTGCCAAAGGCCTAGGCTTTGCTTACAGCAGCACTGAGAGCACATCCCCACTGTCTCCTCATGATCACAGACTTCCTCCAGGCTTCACTGGATTCCATTAAAATTGATATTAATCAAAACATACATATTAAGATTATATGAGAAAAGACCAGCTTCCATAAAGCCTATCCTGCATGAAACTAAATACCCACTACCATTTTCCAGGAGTGTGCCTACTGTAAATCTCAGAGTAGTAAAATTGAGTATCTGGTAGAGTTTGGAAGACACTCAATTGTAGAATATAATATGCACATTTTTACATTTGAGACCAATTAGCTGGGAGCAAGTTTCTGTTTCTAAACGTCATGCTTTCCAAAACAATAGGCATCCTTTGTTTAGTAAATGAAGCGAGAATCACAGAACTATAGAGATATAGATTTTTGAGATGACTTATTCCAGATTTTCCAAAACTTCTGTAAAACTAGATAAAATTCCTAGGTATTTATAAAGTATAATTACACTTAAAGTATCCTATGAAATTATTCTTTGAAAATTAGAAGATTATTTCTCTCTCCAATTATGTTTTGTTTTTTAAATCAAAAATATACTTGCATTTTAAAATATTTCACGAACTATTTTCCCCAAACAGACATATTTGATCCCAAATGCAATCATGTTACTCAAGGATATAGAGCATATTCAGAAAGTAAATGATAAAAAAGTGAAAGTGCTTCAACTTATAAAAACTTATAAATTATATAACATTTGTTTTATATATCTAGGAGGCAAAAAAAGGGGAAAAAAGTTATATGATAGTACTTATTATATTCATGCTTTACCTTGCTCACCAATATTTTACCATCATTATTTAACTTTATAAGCCATGCTATTTAAAATACATCATTGGCAAAAAAAAAAAAGTGTCTAATTCTCATCTTCATTATTAACTGCTTGTTAGATTTTATTAGATTACACACCAATTACCTTTTCCTTAATATAAGCACTTAAAAATTTTTTGTTAAAAAATATTTTTTAAAAATTCCAAATTCCAAATCCAGTTTGTTTCCTTCCTACTAAGATATTATATTGGGTTGCTGACCCAATATTCATTCTATCCCCTTCCTCTTACTTAATTAAATTCACAGTCACCCACCTCCACAAGGACATATAGGTCAAGAGAACATGATGCCATCTCAGGGATTCCAATGCTGGCTAATGAGGCAGTAAAGTTAGTCTTTTGGGGGGCTTCTAGGAACGTGACACAAGAAGAGATGAAT
Organism: Monodon monoceros; assembly: GCF_005190385.1. Lineage (NCBI taxonomy): Eukaryota > Metazoa > Chordata > Mammalia > Artiodactyla > Monodontidae > Monodon > Monodon monoceros. The sequence goes on from NW_021703772.1 coordinate 90,234,082, forward strand.
TCTCTAGGCATTGTTGTGCCTGTATGATATCTGGAATCATCATAGCAATCTATACACAAGTTTTAGTACTTCTGTATAGTACATGGTGTAGGGCATATCCAAGAGAATGTGGAACCCACCCTACCTCTGTCCTTTAGCTTAAGACAGTGTAAAACAGGTTTCTTTGTTACTTAAACCAAACATAACTGAAACATCAATTCTCCTTAAAAACATTCAGACAATTGTACAATGTTTAAAGGCATCTAGATGATATGCTATTTCTTTCAGAGGTCAAGAACCATTTACCTAAAACAAATTCTTCATGGCCTCTAGCCTAATCTTGCCTAGTGCTACAGGTCACTATTGTTATTTTTGACAACCAGATGTAAAGCAACTAAAATTCTATTAGAGGTAATGCTGTTTGATTTTCACAACATGCTAATTGGGCCACAAGCTAGCAAAAATAAAAACCCAAGAGGTTACTGCTTTTTTGGTTTTTTTTAAGCCAGGCTTTTTTTTTTTTAAAAAAAAGAAAACATTATTGGACTTAAATACAAAAGAAATGTGTAGTCCTTTGGGAAAGAAGCACTCTTGGGCAGATTGCTTTGTACTGTTTACAGTTTACTGATACAACGAATGCCTTAGTAGACTTTTAGTATTGTGAATTCAGTAATTTTTTAGAGAAGATAAAATCATACTGATTGTCAGAGTAAGTAAAAGCACTTCAAAAAATGTTTTTCACCAGTAATCTTATAATCAAGATTTTGCCTCCAGAGACTGTGCTCATATTAAATGTTGCAATGTGGATGAGATCAAACAAGTATCTTTGCTAAAACAGCTAAAAATAAAGTAAGATAATGGAAAGGCAAACTTAATAGTGGACAGGCTTAGCCTCCCCTTCAATTTCCGACACAGAAGAAATATAATCACATAGTTTCCATATCTTATTTATTTGCTGCTCCCCTCTGTCATGTTCTGGTATTTAATATAACTTTCACCTTTTAAACATTGATTTCAAAGCCAGCCTGTACTTACAAATACCATGAAATAACATGCTGAATTATAAAAAAAGAAGAAAATCAATAAGAGGAGGGTTAACAACAGAGAGAGCCATCACCAGAACAGAAAGTTCTTTAAGAATTGTGGAAAGATATAACCCATGAAAAAACAAACACTTCAGAAAACCATGATTAGAATGCTTAAAAATATTTTATGTAAATAGGGGAGGCTCAGGGGCTTCTTAACTCAGAATATGTAAAATTAATACCAGAAGAAGAAAGAGTTGCTGAGAAATCTGTCAAGATGATTAATTAGGGGACTGCATTTGAAGCAGCTAGGCCAGGTAGCCTTGCCCCTTCCACTTGTGATATTCAGAAGGCAGCACTAGCCTTTGTCCTTAGGCTGGAGCAGTGAGAGTTAAGATGGAGAGGCAGGGTAGTGTCTATGACAACAACTGACCACAGGAAGGTTGGGAAGTCCCCACATGCTTTTCATGCATGCTTGATCTGCCACTGACAACTGGCAGAGACACTTTGCTGCAAACTGTACCGCTAGACCTACTAGGATCTGGAAATCAAAATAGATAGATATAGATAGATAACAAGTATTCCAAAATCATCACTTAGACCTAGAAAGATCAATCTCAACAAACAGAATCTTTATTCTCCAAAGAAAAAAAACACTATGGTGAAATTTCAAATCATGAAGGAAAAAAGAAAGCCTAGAAAGTTTTCAGAGATTAAATAAAGAAAATCAAATTGGTATCAAACATTTTTATTATCAACACTGGGTGCTAGAACACAATGGAGCAACATCTTAAAAACACTAACAACAACAAAAAAGATCCTCACATAGCAATCCTATACTCAAGTGAACATACAAATAGGAGGAAAAATTAAGAACATTTTATAAGATGCAAAGACTGTGTGTAAAGAAATTGCTAGAGAATATACACAAACATATAAATTATGGATTCAAGGTAATAAAAAGTATAAAATACTAGAGCTTTTAGTGGAAAAAATGAGTTTTCTAATAAATTTATGTTGAAATAATTCTTGATGAATAATGCGAAGAAGTAATAACTGGGAAATAAAATTCCATGTGACCAAATAAGTAGTAAGGGAAATGAGATGGAAAGAAAAGTAAGTGTATAGAAAATCCTGTGAAGTTTCATGAGTGCTTTCAATTGTCTGACCCTGTGGAATTGCTAAAGGTGCTCACACATCTTCAAATCCAGATCAAATGTGTGATTTCCTAGAAGAGTAAAAATTACCAAAACTGCCTAGGGAAGAGAAAGAAAATATGAAAAAATACAATACACCTGGAGGAAAATGGAGATACAGATAAAAATCCATACCTCATATCGGCATTAAGCTGAATCAGTTTTATTGTGTTTTTCTAACAAAAAGATTACTCATTTTTTATACAAACCACTTTAGAGAATAAGGAGTAAAAAGATGGAAGGCATTCCAGCATAATCTGTGAACTTTCTACTATGATGCCAAAAGAAGCCAAACACATATATAGCACAAACATATATATATATATATATATATATATACTGCTATTAGTTCTAAATATAAAAACTTAAATAAAATATTGAAAATCATACCAATGAGTTCCTAAGAATTTCAAGGCTTATTTAACAAAAAATGACTTAACAAATTAATTCACTACATTTAGACATTAAAAGAAAAAAATCATTATCTTCATAGATGCAAATATCTATTCCTAACTAAGTAACTATACTAAGATAGCAATAAATGGGAACATCCTTATTTAACAAATATCCACCAAAAACCACAGTAAATATCAACCTTAACATTGGCATATTAGAGACATAACGAAAAGGAAAGGTACAAGACCATTATAATTTTTTAAAATTTAATTTTTATTTTATATTGGGGTATAGCTAATTTAAAATATTGTGTTAGCTTCAGGTGTATGGCAAAGTGGTTCAGTTATACATATATATATATCCATTCTTTTTCAGATTCTTTTCCCATATAGGTTATTACAGAATATTGAGTAGAGCTCCCTGTGCTATACAGTAGGTCCTGTTGACTATCTATTTTATATATAATACTGTGTATATGTTAATCCCAAACTCCTAATTTATTATGATTGTGATTAAAAAGAAGAAAAATATAAGAATATGTATTAAGTACTACTACTATTTAACATTTCCACTCTGTGTTTGGTGTGGTAAATAAAATGAAAGAGAATAAGAAATATAAATATTGAAAAAAGACAAGGATCTCACTATTTGAGATGCTATTAACTCCTTTGAAAATCTAAGAAATGAACTGAATACCTTTTAAGATAAAGGAGAGACTTTATATGATTGTGAAAGGATAAACTCTTTACATGTGACTTTGTGCAAATGGGACACATTTGAAAAATAACAAAATTTAGACCTCTACTTCACACCAAAAAAAAAATTATAAAGTTAAAAATAAGGGGCAAACTTAAAACATAAACTTGGAAAATATTTAAGATTAAATAAAAACATACCAAAACCAATTTTAAAGATAGGAAAAAAAGACAGCAGAAGAAAATGGTTAGAGGATATGACTGGGTAACTCAAAGAGAAGAATTTAAAACAGCCAACAAATATGCAACAGAATGGTAAATATAGCTTTTCTGTCTCAAATTTTTCAGAGAAACTCATTAAATTAAGACCAAACAATACGTGTTAAGTATTCCTCATTCTAAACACAACTGCTATAAAGGGATCTGTAAAGGTGCCAGTCAAAAATGTGTTCTGCCACAGTAGCCAAGCACCTGTCTCCAGTCTACATGAGACATGAGTCTGAAGAGGCCTTAGGGGAAATGTATCTGGACAGCATGTCTTATTTTTACCTCAGATAGGTTGGGGGGCTTCCAGAGTTCAACAGAAATAGATCATGGGGGAGAGAATCAGACTGGGATTATCTTAAAAGTAAACCTATATGCTTTCAGTTAGGCTAGATTAGTAGTAGACCATTAAACTCATCAAGAATAACTAAAACTGAACGGGAGAAGATACTTGCAAACGATGCGACGGACAAGGGCTTAATTTCCAAAATACACAAACAGCTCATACAACTGAACAACAAAAAAACAAACAACTCATCTGAAAAATGGGCAGAAGATCTAAATAGACATTTCTCCAAAGAAGGCATATAGATGGCCAATAGGAACATGAAAAGATGCTTAACATCACTAATTATTAGAGAAATGCAAATCAAAACTACAATGAGATACCACCTCACACTGGTCAGAATGGCCATCATTAAAAAGCCTACAAATAACAAATGCTGGAGAAGGTGTGGAGAAAAGGGAACCTTCCTACACCGTTGGTGGGGATGTAAGTTGGTGAAGCCACTATGGAAAACAGTATGGAGGTTCCTCAGAAAACTAAAAATAGAATTACCATGTGATCCAGCAATCCCACTCCTGGGCATATAGCTGAACAAAACTATAATTCAAAAAGATACATGCACCCTTATGTTTATAGTAGCACTATTCACAATAGCCAAGACATGGAAACAACCTAAAATGTCCATGGACAGATGAATGGATAAAGAAGATGTGGTGTACACACACACACACACACACACACACACACACACACACACACAATGGAATACTACTCAGCCATAAAAAAGAACAAAATAATGCCATTTGCAGCAACACAGATGCAACTAGAGATTATCATACTAAATGAAGTCAGAGAAAGACAAATACAATATTATATCACTTATATGTGCAATCTAAAATATGGTGCAAATAGAGCTAGCTACAAAACAGAAACAGACTCACCGATAGACAACAGATTTGTGGTTATCAAAGGGTAGGGGGTTGGGGAAGGATGGACTGGGAGTTTGGGGTTAGTAGATGCAAACTATTACACATAGAATGGATAAACAACAAGGTCCTACTGTACAGCACAGGGAACTATATTCAATATCCTGGGATAAACCATAATGAAAAAGAATATAAAAAAGAATGTATATATGTGTATAACTGAATCACTTTGCTGTACATCAGAAATCAACACATTGTAAATCAACTATACTTCAATAAAAAATAAATTAAAAAATAACTAGAAAAGCTGAACAAAATACAAAAATCACCTGATCAAATGCATCAAAGAAATATAAAGTCAGCATAAATGTGAGGTGCTGAGATTGCAAATAGAAAAGAAACTCACTGAAGTCGACCATACATTCCAGGCTACTTTTCACCTCTATCAGCAATGAAGGAAGAAAGACTAAGAGGTGAAAAGAGAGAGAGAGTGGGAGGCAGAGAGAAGCAGATGTTTTAGGGTAGGAAAATCTTTGCAGACCTTTTAGAAGTACTATGGAGCAGGCAAAACAAAAAATGGAGTTCAGAGATACCAACAAATCAAGACTTGTAAGTGCATGATCCAGAAGTGAAGCCAAGTGCAGATAAGGAATCCCAACAGTCTGATCCTCTTTCTCCTCAACACATCACTGATTTAGGCAGCTCAGGTTGAGAGGCAGAGAAGCTGAAGAAGCAGCTAAGAGGATGAGAAGTTAAGCAGATTTATGGGCAATCTCACCTGGTGAAGAGACAAAAATTGAATAAAGATCCAAGATGGAAAGACCCTTGTGAAAATCTCAGGTTTTCAATTGGGCTCACTTAACGATGACCCTCTAAGAATAAAATCAATCTAGAAATAGAAAAGTGTTTACAGAGATTGAAAACTAACTCCAAATATACTTTATCACTGCTTGTATTAATGAAATGTGACCCTGATCTAACTACCTATTAAGAAATACAGAAAATGTTCTCTGACGGAATAAAGCACAATTTAGATCCTTTATAGTTACTAATTTATAACGCCTGACATTCAATCCAGAAAATAGCAAGTACGTCAAAAGACAGAATGAGACAAAACCAGAAAATAGAAACAGCTCTTCAGGTGATTCAGATGTTTCAGTTATCAGATATGGACCTCAAGAATGATTAATATGTTTAAGAAAAGAGATGGTAATAATATAAAGACTTTTTCCAAAGAAATGAGAACTATAAGAAAATATTGGTTACATTAGAAGTGAAAAATATTTGACTGAAATTAAAAATGCAGTTGACGGGATTAATTAACATCTGTAAAGAGGATTAATGCTCTAGAGGACAGACCAATGGAAAATATCCAGATTGAAGCACAAAGAAGAAATAATATGGAATATAGAAAGAGGTTAAAAATCTTAAAGTCTATAAGACAAGACGAAAAGATCTTACATAGATATCATTGGCGTCTCATTAAAATTCTAGAGAATGGTAAGAATATTGGAAAATACAATAGCTAAGAATTTGTAGAACTGATAAAAGATATCAAGCCACAGATTCAAAAAGCATCATGCACTCCAAGGAGGAGACAAACAAAGAAAACTATACTAAACGTATCATATTAAAACTACACAAAACCAAGGAAAAATAAAATACATTTACCTTGAAAGACACAACTTTACAACTAAAAGCTGACTTCTTAAAAAACATGATGGAAGCCAAAAACAATAAAATGACTTTGCTAAAGCCTGAATGGGAGCCAAATAAAAACATTTCCAGATAATAAAACAGAAATAAATTTTCTTGCCAGCCAATGCAACTAAAAAAAAAAAAAAAAAAAAAAAGAAGAAGGAAGGACAAAAAGGATTCTTTCAGGCAGAAGGAAGATGATACTTGGCCGAGCATGGGAATTTAGGAAAGAATGATGTAACTGCTTAAGAAAAATGGTGAATATGTGGGTAAGTACAAGTAAATATTAATTCCATTAAATAATAATATACTGAGGGATGTGAAATAGAATTAAAATCTATGAAACCAAAACCACAAGGCAGGAGGGCTTGAATGGAATTAAAGTGCTTTAAGATAGTTGCATTATTCAGAATGCCTAAGAGGTAGTAATTTATAAAACACTTGAAGGAGTAAAGTTTATGCCTGCTGTAATCTCAAAGGTAACTAGCAAAACAATAGTAGTCAAAGAATATAAAACTAACAACATAATAGAAGAGTAAATGGAATAACAAATTAACTGAGTACCCAAAAAACAGAAAAGAGAAGGAAAGACATAAGAGAGGAGGGAAATTTTAAGCAAACAGTAGGATGATAGATTTAAGCTCAGTAGATAGACAACTACATTACAAAGTAACATTCTGAATACTATAATTGAAAGACAAAAATGGCAAGACTATTAAAAATATGACTATATGTTACTTTATAAAGATACACGTTGAATATAGAGGTAGAGAAGGTTGAAAGTTAAAGTCTAGAGAAAGATGTGTAATGCAAGTAGTAATCAAAAGAGAGCTGGTGACCCTACACTAAATGAAATAAAGTAGACACTAAGATCAGAAGTGTTATTAGAGATAAACAGGCAAGCTGTTTATAAGTCAAGGCAGTGATTGCTTTGAGGACCGATGGTTGCTGGGTGGGAAAGGGCACAAAGCAGTCTTCTTGCTCAGCTGAAAAGGTTCTATTTTGTGATCTGAGGGGTGAATATGTGGATATATTCACTTCGGGGAAAATCCTGATGTACATTAAGTATGTACTTTCCTATATGTCTGATAAGCTTTAATAAAATTTTATTTAAAGGAGGCATCCTACTACTTGAAAACTATTTGAAGCTACAAAAGGGCTCCAGCAGAAATGTGGACCACTGGAAACCCAATACCTGGAAATAAAAATGTGTCACTGGGGTTCTAGAAGCTGGAGCAGGGATCCCTCACAGGGAAATATCAAGGATATGAAAAAAGCCTCTCACAGAGAAAAAACAACAACTTTATACCTGCTACCAAGAGGGCACACATCAGAAATTATAACTCTCCCAGGACCACAGGACTGTGTTCTTTTTCCTAACACTTTCTCTCACTAAGCCCAGTCCTCAAAGGGTTAGAAAAGTAGGTGGAGAGTAGAGAAGAGAGAATGAAAAAATGAGTTCACAAAATATGTCTCTCTTCACCACTGAAGTTTACCAGCTGGGAGAGAGGAGTAGTTTCAAAATGAACCACAAGAATTAGTTTTGATCTTACACTGCATAGAATTTCTCACACTACTGAGATGAGAATGTTCTGATGACTGAAATGACTGAGAAAAGCTATGACACCTACCCCTGATTTGATCCAGGGGCAGAAAAGAATGATTCCAAGCAGTAGTTTTGAAGGTTGGCAGGGAAAAAAAGAATATAATTGGTTTCTGCACTGCATCATCTATACTACAGTTCACTCGATAAACTTTTTATGTTTGAAAAGATGAGGTTGCATAAGAAGGAATCGGGAAAATGTAAATTAATGCACTGACATCATTTTTCACACTTCAGATTGGCAAAATTTAAAAGACTGATACAACCTGTTTTTGTAAGGATGAAGGGAAATGGGAACTCTACCACAGTGTTGATAGGAATGTCGATGATGAAATATTTTGGGAAGGCAATTTGGTATTTTTCATACATTTTAAATGCAAACCATTTGATTCCATACTTTCAGTTCTATGAATTTACCTTATAAAATTCTCATATGTGTGAAAAAGATATTTACATAGAGATGTTTAAAAACTGTATCCTGGAATCCATCTAAATTTTCATCAGTAATTAATTAAATTAGAGTACATATATTTATGAAATATTATGAAGCCATTAAACAAAATAAGGTATGCACAGAGAGAAACAGAGGTGGAGACAGAGATGGAGGGAGAGACACAGACACAGACACAGACATAGAAATAGAAATAGAGATATGCAAAAGTCTTCAAAGCAAGTTTTGTTTTGTACAAGAACCAAGACATCCTACAAGAGTGCTTGGAATGTGGGAGGCATCTATAAGTATTTGTTGAATGAATAATAATGTCCTATTTATTTTAAAAATGGAGGAAAAACAGAAGTGCATTTAAATATTTCACTTTATACAGTTCTGTACATTTTTACATAAATTTTTGAAATAGAAAGTTTACTCAGGTAGTACTCAAAGTACAATAAAAAAAAGTTTCTCAAATTAAAAGTATATACTTCCTGTATACTGGTTTTAACATTCTCTAGCGTACTGACCTTGGACAAATCTACTAACCTACTAATCTACTAACATCTTTGGACATCTCTAAAGCAAATTAATAAAATACCACTTATGGGATTTTGTTAGAATGAACAACATGTGAATAACAATTAGCCAATTGCTAGATGCATAGGACATAGTCATTAAATTATAGTGGGACATTATTTATCACTCTCCTCATCTCCAATGTAATCCAATGTCCTAGGCTGACCTTCTCTTAATCGAAGTTTCTCAAATGTGGAACCTCACCCAGGTCTGATATAACCAGCTATGCCATCACTTTAAAATATTCTCCTATTATTCTAGTCTCCAGAACTGTGAAAAATATGTCTACTGTTTAAGTAAAAAAAAAAAAAAAAAAAAAGACATTAAGATATATTGGTAAATACTCAAAAACAATTTATATTTTCTGGTTTAATTTTTATTAGTTTCTCCACCATTTGAACAATCTATCAGTCCTCACTGGTCATCACCAAAGTGCCTGGCCCTGAGTGAGAAGTTGAAGGAGAGATAAAAGAATTAGGAAGATAAAAAGAGTGCCCTCCCCATTACTAGAGACACTGAAGCAAGCACTGGATGACCAATAGTCAGGGATTTTATTTCCTTCACATTTTCATACGTGCCTACTTACTCTCCTCATCCTAGGAAATGAATTCATCTTCTCCTAGTTCACACTATCCTTCACAGACAGTGATAATTTCAGTGAATGAGAACAGGCCAAAGTGTTAAAAGCTGCATTGTCTAGTGCTTCTCAAACATTAATGTCCATAAAAGTCGCCTGGGTATCTTGTTTAAATGCAGATTCTGACTCAGTAGCTCTAGGCTGGACCTGAGACTATTTGCTTCTGACAAGCTCCCCCGACGATGCCTGATGCTGATGCATTGAGTAGCAAAGGGCTACATTGGAAGGTCTCTGAGTGCAGTGTCTCTGGCTGTCTTTCACACCTCATTCTAGACCAGTGTCTGGCCCACTGCTTAGCATGCTGTAAATGCTCAACAGATATCTTTGATATGAATAATTAGTTGTTGAACAGACATAATTAAAGAAGAAGAAAAGGATATAGGGAAGAAGTACATTCACTCAACTCAATTTTTATCTTACATAGCTTTGGTCAAATCATTTTTAAATCCAACTTTGCATCCTGGCCATCAAACCAATCCGTATTTGAATATTCCTCTCCTTCCCCTCACGTTAGGCCATTTTCCCCACTGCATACACATAAATGCGTGCTCATCTTTTAAATCACGCCGTAATCTGTTCCTCTTCCCTCATAAACCTAGGGCCACCAGCCCCTTCAGCTCAAGTCCCACTTCTTCCAGGAAGTTCTGCCCAGCTTCTTCAGCCATAACCAATACACCTTCCCAGGAGGAAGGGTCCTCACAGTTCTTTTTGGACAATGAAAGTAGAGAAAAATGACACATGAGCAGCTCCATAGCAGAGACAATTAGTCAGATTGATGGCAAAGTTGTGAAATGCCCTTTTGTCAGAGTAGAATTCACTGAGAGAGCTGTTTTGTATTTGCACAGTCCCTGCTAAGTAAATAAAGAAAATTAATCATAAATAAACAAATAAATAAAATAAAATACCCTCCTATTCATTAGAGCTATTATTAAAAGCCTGTTTCATAGAGAAATAAAAAGATCTAGATCCCATACATACCTCAAGCCATACAACAAAATATATTACAGGGAGATCAAAGGTTAAATGTAAGTATCTTAATAACAAAAATAGAGAAAAGCATAGACAATATCAATATGAACTCTAGACGTGTAAACATTTTGTTTAACTAAAGCAGATCAATAGAAGACAATTAATAGACTTGACTATACAGAACTTGAAAACTATTTACATTAATGCCAAAACAAAATTCAAAGCAAACATTACACCTAAAATTTTTTAACAAAGATGACAAACACAGGTATAATATACTAACTTTTTAAATGGTCCTGTATATCTATTATAAAACATAAAGAACCTTTTAAAGATCCTTGGACAAAAGACAATATAATCCACTCCTCCCCAAAATTCAGATACTTAGGTTTTAGAAAAACATTCAATACTTTTTAATATGAAAAACATTTTACATACCACATTTTCCCAATGAAATTAGCCAATATATTAAAATGAAAATATCCAATGTGCCCTCATTCACTGTCAGTATTTTGTTACAATTCTTCTGATAAAAACTTGGCAAATTGTGTGTCAGGATCATTACAAAGAGCTCTAATATGTGACAATACCATTTCACTTTTAGGAATTTATCCTAAAGAATTAATCTTAAGGTCATCAAAATATTCACAAAAAATATCTTATGAGGTACTATTTATTATAGTAAAAGCAGTAGATAGAGCATAAATTTCAACCACTAGTGGAATGGAAAAAGAATATTACAAAACCATTACTAAAGATGTGGGGAAATATGACATAACATTGAGAAAAAAATGGCTGCAATAATGCATACTATAACTCAAATACCTGTTACAAATGCAGATTGATATGGAGAGGCTGTATTCCAGAGTGAGAAAGCATGAAAACGGGAAGCAGATATATGGCCTTGAATCCCAGTACCAAAGTACCAAATTCTGGTACTTTGAGTAAGTTACTGAATATTTCTGAATATCAATTTCATCATTGGCTTAAAAAGTGCATATATATGTAATTTGTCATTTTTAGAGCATTTGTGAACTAAAATATGTAAAAGAATCTAGTCTAATTTCTGGCATGTAAAAAGATGAATAAATATTAAGATTTTTACTTTCTTTATAAATTTTTATATTTTCCAACTTTCCTACAGGTTACTTTGTAATTTTGGGGGGGAATTAGAAAATTTTCTGAATGTTAATTCTCCTATTTCTACCTGCTCTTCTATTGCATCTAACCTAAAACAAACAAAACTCCTATACCCTGGCTTTACTAATATTAGTTAACAGCTCAGTAAGAAAAAAATTATATATATATAAGCCAATTTATATGATTGCTTATATGTTGCATAAATCTATTAACTCTCTGGAAATACATAATTTAAAAGACTTTGCTTGTAAATTTCTGCCCTGCAGGCCAGGAAAAAAGAACGCGATTATTCTATTTTACCTCCCAGCTCATAGCACAGAGCCAGCACGTAGATAATCATAAAAATCTATGAAATTAAATAGATCTGCAGTTATGAAATGCCAGACATTTATAGCAGATAATGGGAAATAGTTCGTGGGCAAGGGTCTTTCTGCTATGCTATATTTTAAACCAAACAGGAGGCCACTTAGTCAACTGTATCAGTCAGGATCCAATCAGCAGACAGAAACCACACGATAATTTAATCAGGGGAAGTTTAATATAAATGTTAATAACTGTAAACGGACAATGACACACCAAAGGGTTCTTCTAGTAATAAATGAGGAAAACCCCCAAAACGCAGGAAGAGCATATATAAGTAGAATATGCAAGGAAGGGACACACACACACCACCACCAACACCTTCAGGGCTTGAGATACAGATGGTAATATTTACTAAGTTGCCACATGCTCAGAACTTGAAATGCCAGGGGAAGTCCTCCATGGGGAAAGAATGCACCTGGGAACTTGGGGCAAAGGTGTCCAAAGGAATGAGGAGGAAAACTGCTTGCTACTGGGCGCTGATCATCACAATGTCCAGCAGGACCCAGGGGAGAAACCACCTCACTGCAGGAGCCTGATGCTCTTGCATCCACCCACACACAATTCAAGAGCCTGGAGATAGAAAAGCAGTGCACATTGTAGGAGCCTGTCAAGAGAAGCACATCAGGGCCTCTTTCTTCCCCAGTGCCCTCTATTGCCTGGCCTTCTCATGGCAGCTGCAAAACAAAAGTACTTACAGGACCCATCTCTGTTCTCACACAGTAAATAATGAGGGTGACTTGGGAACTGGCAGACAATAAATTGATAACTGGCACAGTTCACAATTTAACTCTTCAGCTCCCACATTCACCTTTCTACACATATTTTTACTTCTTAACAATAACAAAACAGCTTTATATTTTCACCTAACAACATAAAGTTAATTCTTTTTAAAAGTAAAGAAGTTCTTACTTGCTCCCCCAAATGAGGAGAAACACAGTCCCAACAGTCATTTTATCAGTTACTGGCTTTAATAAATACTCCTCAAATACTACCACAGTTCCAGGGAATATTCTGTTAACTAAAGACTAAGTTTTAAAGTTAACTTCCAATGACTTCTATATGAAATAAAAATAAGAAGGAGGTGAGAGAAGAAGAGACTTGTAAGTATATACCAATAAATGCATATGTATAATAAGCAAAAATTTGTATACGAAGCTACTACACTCCTCATCTCTGTAACTGATCACAAGGATATAACTGATAAATTCTTTCCATTCTTCCACTACCCATTTGATATTTCCCCTGCCTTCAGCTAGAACTTCTGCTGGTCAGGGTTCTTTGTCTGCTGGAGTGAGGCAAATCTTTCTGGAAAGACCTGAGTTCTCAATTAAGCTGCCGCATTTAATGTTTTTTCACTACCATAGTTTCTCATTAACCTTTATCATTGAGCATGGAAGTACTAGGAAACACCATAACAGATCCTCTGGTTTTCAGATTTAGTCCTGTATATCACCACTGTGTAGCAGCAACCCAATTCCCCTTTGGCAATTTGGATAAAGCATTCCAACAAGTACAATAACACCTCTTTCTGTCTGTTGATTCACTGCCATAAAGATCCCAAATGGGCCAGGTAGCAGTCACACCTTCCAATTCAATGGAACCATCTGGTGCCCCATAGTTGAAGCATGCCTGGTTTAGAAACTAAGATTTCCAAACCAGCACACTTGAAGGTGGTTGGGACTGGAAGCAAATATTCTGCAAGAGGTTTATTGGGTATAATAGTGAGAAAATCCACTTTCATGGCCATCCCTTGACTCCCAGGTCCATGTCTTTTCGCTCTGGCAGGGATAGCATCATATAATGGTCTCTGCTTCCAAGTATATACTCATCCTATATAACAGAACCTCATCTTCTCATGGTGTTCTCTCCCAACTGGCATTGAAACTGAGTCCTCAGTAAGCCATTCCATATATCTATTAATGCTGTAACTTCTGGCTGATAAATTATGGGGAAAGACCTACTTATTACACGGTGGTGAAAAAGATTATCCACAAAATGGATCATTCTGTCCACCTGATTATTAAGAACCTCCTCTGGAGTAGATGAACTTTGATCATCATTCACATGGGTCACAAATTCCTTCACAATCTGTGCCCATTCTGAGAGGTCCATCCACCTCTTCCCCAGATTTACCTACTGCTGACTATCAGATCATGTTTCTTTCAAGTCCCTGACCATCCAGACAGATCATTAGCAATTATGCATAAGTTAATGAAAATCTTTACCTCTAGCTATCCTTCATTCTAGGCATAGTGGACAACCATATGTATTGCTTGAAGTTTTTTCAACTGGGAGGAACTCTTCACTATTGTCATTCAGAGAACACCCCTGAGAGGAGCTGTAGTACAGGCATACATCATTTTATTGCACTTTGCTTTACTGCATTTTTTATAAATTGAACGTTTGTAGCAATACTGCATTGAGCAAGTCTATCAGTGCCATTTTCCCAACAGTATGTGCTTGCTTCGTGTCTCTGTGTCACATCTTGATAGTTCTTGCAATATTTCAAACTTTTGTTATTATTGTTCTATTTGTTATGGTGATCTGTGATCAGTGATCTTTGATGTTACTACTGCAAAAAGATTATGATTCGCTGAAGGCTCAGATAATGGTTAGCATTTTTTAGCAATAAAGTATTTTTTAGTTAAGGTATGTACTTTTTTTTAGACATAATGCTATTACACACTTAATAGACTACAATGAGGTATAAACATAGCTTTTGTATGCATTGAGAAACCCAAAAATTTGTGTGGCTAGCTTTATTGCGATTTTCACTTTGTTGTGGTGGTCTGGAACTGAACTTACAGTATCTCCAAGGTACGCCTGTACTATAGCTGCCCACTTTTGAGTGGTCCCAGCATATGCAAATCACTCATACTTTCAGGACCTATCTGAGTTCAAACTCTTGTAGACCATTTTCATTTTATGATGTATTAATGATGAGCAAGCCCAAATTTATGGCCAAATGTGTCAGACAACACCCAGCTTATGATGGAAAGCTCAGGCCACATGGATGGATGTCCCATGGTTAAGAATTCAATTGCTATCAAGGCCCAGTAGTAATTCAGTGGCTCTTTCTCAAAACAGCTATAAGAGACAGCATAGATTTTCTCCAAAATCCTAGAACGCTGAGCTATGATTCTTCTATTAGTGCTTGTCAGAGATTCCATACAGCATCTCCACTTGCCACAAACATTTCAAATACCATCGGATCTGCTGGACCATAAGGCCCAAGTGCTAGTGTGGCCTCTACGACAGCTTGAAGTTGTTGTAGATAAACTCTGGCTTTTCAGACTGTGACTTGAGCTTACAATTAAAGGAGTTGACCTTATTATTTTGTTTCTGTACATTCTCAAGGATACCCAAAAAACTCCATCTTACACCACAATTCTTACAGATATTATTACTGCAATAATAGTTATAATTGGCACATTGGCCAAAAAAAAAAAAAAAGCATTTTAGTATCTTTACTTTCTCCTGATAGGTAAAATCTTTACTGTCAAAACTCAAAGCTTTCATTCAAAGTCAATCCTTGATTTAACCCAATTTTATGTTTTTGATAAGGCCTAAATCAATTTAAGACAATCAGGATGCTGTTGGTGATTTCATGTACATTGAATATCAATTAGGCCCATTAGTTGTAATTTTATAAGAGTCCATATCCCACTTTTGAATCATAGGTTTCATAGAACAAGGATCCCAATAGTTATTGTACTATTTATACTTCAAAAGCACAGAGACTTGGAAGCCATTGTGTGTCCAGAACTTTGGGAAATTATTTTTTCTCAAATTCTGAATACAAAAGAAAATTATTTAATACAATGCCCTGGATGTCCTTGCCTCCTGTTCTTAGGAAGTACTGCATCACTCAGTGAATGTTTAAATATTGCTCTCTACTCCCAGCCATCTAATAAGACAGGGTAATTGGCTTTACTCTGGACTAACATATTCAACAAGGACAAAATTTCTTTTCCTTCTTTTGCACTAAACGAAAACAAAAATCCTTCCTTTTGACAGAGAGAAACTGGGGCACAAGAGGAAGGTGAGGAATTGTTGCCCATTTGAGGACAGATATATCTATTTCACTCATCTTCTCACTGAGCTGAAGACCAACCGGAAGAAAATGATTATAGCTCCATCTGGACCACTGAGAAAGTAGAATCATTAATAACAAGGCAATGTAGCAGGAGACTCAGCTCTAAACCTGACTCCTGGGAAGCACCGCAGGAAAAGGAAAAATATTAGAATTGAGAGAGGCATCTTCTCTTCATCTGTTTTTTTATGGTATTAAAAAAAAATGCTCAGTGTAGCTTCATCTTACAACAAAAAAACTCTTAAATGTTTGTCCTCTAAAATAACATGCTCCTGTGCTGACACAAGTATTCATGAAATGTCTCTCTTTACCCCAGTAACATTTCCTTTTCAGGGTGTAAAGTAAAAAAAAAAAAAACTTCAAAAATGTTTGAACTGTCCTACCTTTGTACATCCAAAGAAGAGGCTGTGAGTAATCTATGCTATTGCTAACCCTGAACCAAAAGAACTTCTAAAGCAAAAACTACCCAGGTGACACCCCTTTATTCAACATCTTCTAGTTGGAATAACTATATAGCTCAGTATTGCATAGGAAAGGTGTAGCTTAATAATGAGAAAAGCAAGTCAGTAATAAAACTTTAAACATGGTCATCCTTTATGATTGTTATTTGGCAGACAATAATAAACCCTTATTACCTAATTGGCGCTTTTACATTTAAATTCATTTTTCTACAAAAAGTGAAAATACACTGCATGTTAGCACTGTTTATTAAATATTGCAGATGAGCTGAGTTGGACACAGTGACTGTTTAGAACTAAAAAGGTTAGATAACCTCACAAGGAGAAATGAATATAACCAAAGGTCAAGAGAGTTTCAGTTTGTTTGCTCACATAGGCTCTAATTTAGAAGCAGAATCTCACAGCTGAGAAAGAGAGACAGGGAAGAAAGCATAAGATATATACTCATTTTTGTTTGTAGGAAGATTTTGGGGAAAAAAATATTTTGGAAGGATTGGATTTACCTTAATTTGATTTTGTCAAGATAATAAAACACAGAAAGAACAAATCTGTATAACTCAGAGTTTAAATTACATGCTGACTGTAGAAATGTGTGCCCTTAATAATTTTTGTTAACCTCCACAATGCCGCATCCTATTTCTGAACATCATAGGGAAGTCTTCAGTACCCATGTACCTAGTTCTCAATACCAACCACATAGACTTCTTGTCTGGGATGGCATATTTCCTCACTCCAGAGGCTGACAATTTCAAAAATCATTCTAATTGGTACATCCACCAAAATGCCCTTATTCTCTTTTCTTCTTAACATTTCTTTTTTTTTTCTACTTTTTTTCATTAATCATATAAAAGTTACCTTTTGGGGGTGACACCACTGAAAATAACAGAGTAGGAAACTCCAAAATGGTTTCCACTAAAGCAATGATTAAGCTGGTAAAAACAGAATCAAGTTTGGGAAAATCCTGGAACCTAATAAGAAAATTTAAAAAGAATCAAGGGAGTGCTGAATGAAGAAAGAAGCTTTTGAAAGTATGTAAGAAAGTATTGCGGTATTTAAATTACCTTCTTACCATCCCTCACCACCACCCCCAGCTGGGTGGTGGAGATAAAGTGGTAACCCACATTTCTGGTACCGCTTGTTGATGTTAGAGGGAGAAATAGACCTTGTCCTCTAAGAATTTGGTTGTATATTTTGACTTGAGGGATCAGCTCAGAAACTCTCCTTTGTCTTACATTAACTCAGAGCTTGCTCAAGAATGAAGGATACTCCCAGGAGCTGTTTATTGAAAGCACTGAAAGGCACATATACTAGCCACATTCCTTAGAGCAAGGGATAAAAGTCATAACAAGCAGTAAACAGACCAAGAAACATGGGAAAGAAAAATCTGAGAAAGGGAATACAGTGGGACTAAAATCTTTTAAAAGATATTGCACATACTGGAGAATCCAGAAGGCCACACACATGCCCAGGACCAGACACACGCTCAGTAAAGACCTGAGAAGATCATAAGCTTTCACCTCTGGCTGACATTTAGGCTCCATGTCAGCAGAAAGTGAAAGCTAAGGAAAAGTGGTAAACAAACTGGATAAGCACTGAAGGAGTGCTCCAACACAGGGTTAATCTGCAAATACCAGGAGAGGTTATTCTGTTGTAGTAGTTGTTGTTGTTTTGGCCACAGGCATTTAAGGAAATCCCTGTAGAATTACTAGCTAACTACTAAGCTACAGAAAAATAATTAAGTGGCTATGAATGATAAAGAAAGCAGTCTTTACAAAAATACTTTAGAAAAGTCACTATACAATCAAACTACAACCCACAACTAGTAGCAACAACAAGCTCTAGGGAGAGGGGAGAAACTGAGTTCTAGAGTTATCATGTTAAAATATTCAAAACAATCAGTTTATTAAAGAAATAATAAGGTATGCAATGAAACAAGAAAAGTATAGCCCTTGCACACACATATACAAATTAATTAACAGATACTGTCCTGAAGGGAGCCTAAACATTACATATGCTAGAAAAAGACTTTTAAATCAACTCTCTTAAGTATGCTCAAAGAGGTAAAGGAAATCATGCACAAAGAACTGAAGGAACAAAGGACAGCAACGTTTCACCAAATTGAGAATATAAGAAGAGATAGAAAGTATATGAAGAAACCAAATAGAAATTCTGGAGCAAAAAGTATAATAACTGAAATGAAAAATTTGCTAGAGGAGTTCAGTAACAGCTCAGAGCACACAGAAGAAAGAATCAATGAACTAAAAACAGGTCAATTTAAATTATCGAGCTGGAGGAGCAAAAAGAAGATTGAATAATGAAAACTGATGAGAGCCCACGAAAAACTCTAGGATACTATTGAGTGTACCAACATACACATAATGGGAGCATGGGAAGAGAAGAAAGGAAAGAGAAAAAAGTTCAGGAAGACTAGTTGAAGAAATAATGGTAAAACCCCAAATTTGAAGATGTGAATCTGCAAATTCAAGAAGGTCAATGAATTCAAAGCAAAATAAACACAAACAGATCCACACCTAGACATATTATAACCAAACTGTCAAAAGTTAAAGAATCTTGAAAGAAGCAAGAGAGAAGTGATTCATCATATACAAAGGATCTTCAATAAGATGAAAAGCTGATTTCTTATCAGAAAAGATGGAGGTTAGAAGCAGTGGGACGACGTATTTAAAATGCTGAAAGAAAAAAATCACAAAACAACTTAATATTCAACATAATAATTCATCCAAAATGAAGAAGGTCAAGAAAGTGCTGGAGTAGACAGCTCCATGCTCTCAATCCTCACAGAAACATTGAAAAACAAGTAGAAACTATCACAACTAACTTTGTCAGACTCTGGAAAATAGTCAAAGGTTTATAGCAACCAAGTGAACACTGAATCAAGAAAAAAGAAACTTAAAATGCTCCTGGCATTCAAGAGAGTTTTTGACCATATCTGTCAAA
This sequence comes from Monodon monoceros, assembly GCF_005190385.1. Classification (NCBI taxonomy): domain Eukaryota; kingdom Metazoa; phylum Chordata; class Mammalia; order Artiodactyla; family Monodontidae; genus Monodon; species Monodon monoceros. The sequence goes on from NW_021703772.1 coordinate 90,253,777, forward strand.
TATTGGCTAATCATGAACTAAAGGAACAGAGACTTCATTGACCACACATAAGGAATACAGTCTTTGCAAAAATAGTTTGGAAAAGTCACTAAATAAAATGACTAACATTGTCTTTCAAAATAAAAATAAAAAAACAGGAAAACCTGAGGAAGGAGTGAATTTTATTTCCAAAGTAGCCACATTATAATACTAAAATGTCTAGTTTTCAACAAGAAAAAATAATCACAATGTACACAAAGAAACAGGAAAGTGTAGCCCATTCAAAGGAACAAAATAAGTTGACAGAAATTACCCTTGAGGAAGCCCAGATTTTGGCCTTACTAGAAAAGACTTTAAAACAACTATCTTAAGTACACTCAAAGAGTTTAAGAAAAACATGGACAAAAACTAAAGAAAAACAGGAAAATAACATAGGGTCAAAATGGAAATATCAACAAACAGGTAGAAAATATTAAAAAGAACAAAGCAGAAATTTTGGAGCTGAAAAGCACAATAATTGGAATGAAAATTTTAGTAGAGGGGATCAACATCAGTTCTGAGCAGGTAGAAGAAAGAAAAAGTGAATCTGAAGACAGGACAACTGAAATGATCAATTGTGAGAAATAGAAACAAAAAGATTAAAGAAAAGCTAACTAAGCCTAAGGGAACTGTAAGACATCATCAAGAACACCAGCATAACCATTATGGGAATCCCAGAAGAAGAGAGGGAAAAAAGGACAATACTTGAAGAAATAATGACCAAAACTGCTTGAAAACTGATGAAATGCATGAGTCTACAAATCCAAGAAGCTCAATACAATTCAAGAAAGATAAACTCAGAGACTCACAGCTAGACACATTGTAATCAAACTGTTAGAAAACAAAGACAAAGGGAGGAGGTTGAAAGTTGAGAGAAGCAACTCATCATGTGTAATAAGAGATTTTTCATTTGAAATCAGGGTGGCCACAAAGAAGTGGAAGGACATGTTTGAAGAAAAGAATCTGTTAACCAAGAATTCTATATACAGTTAAACTCTCCTTTAAAAATAAAGGATAAATTAAGACATGCTCACCTAAACAAAAGCTGAAGGAGTTTTCTAATACTGGACCTCCCTAGAACAAATGCTAAAGGCAGTCTTTCAGGCTGAAATTAAAGGGCACTAGACAGTAGCTTGATGATCTCTGGTATAGGTAAACACATATGTAAATATCAAAGCCATATTAATGTATTTTTTGTTGGTAACTCCACTTCTTCTTTTCTACATTATTTTAAATAAATTCATAAAAATAATAATAAATCTGCATTACTGGGCAAACAATGATTAAAACAAAAACACAACATACCAAAGCTTATGAAATGTAGTGAAGGCAGTGCTCAGAGAAAATGTACAGATAAAATGCCTACATTAATAAAGAAGATCTCAAATCAATAACCTAACTTTACAACTTGAGAAAAAATGTTTTGCAGTCCCTCAGTATAGTAGCAAGTATTACCATATACCCAGCAGTGCTACTCCTATATATATATATATATATATATATATATATACACACTAAAGAAATGAAAATAGGTGTTCAACAAAAACTTGTATATGAATGCTCACAGAACTATTTATAACAGCCAAAGATGGAAACAACTTAAATGTCCATCAACTATTGAATGGATAAGCAAAATGTGATCTATACATTCAATGCTATATTATTCAGCCATAAAAATGAATGAAGTACTGATACATGTATCATATGAATGAATATTGCTAACTGAAAGAAGCCAGACACAAAAGTGTCTGGTTACAAGGGTCTGGATAGAGGGGAGAAATGGGAGAGACTGCAGGATTTCCTTCTAGAACTAGATAACGGCGATGGTTTCACAACATTGTGAATGCAGTAAATGCAAGTAAATTTACGCTCAAATAGTTAAAATGGTAAATTTTATGTTATGTGAATTATACCACAAAAAACCAAGCATCTTTCCTCATTATATAGCACCTTTTACATTTTATAGTTTAATTTTCTCTAATTCCATGACCCTTCTCTAGTGCCAATAATTTTCTATCAATATCTGCCTTTTCCAGGACAGCCCTCATAAATCAAAGTTCTTTACCTTTAGGAGACAAATACTACAGGAGAAAAAAGTTTGATTGTTACATATCCAGAAACAATTAAACCAATGTCAATGTCATCTTCTCTAGTTGTATGATGCTGATTCACATTTGCTTTCAAACTCATTTTCAAAGACATTATTTATGAAAGATGGGAACTTTCTGTTTCTCTGTTGAATTGCATATTACTTGCAAACCGCTTCTTGTTTATATGTCTTATATAAAGAGGGGTCATATAAGCATAAGAAATACATGTGTGCATACATACAGTCCTATGTTATATATATATAAATACGCAATATATATATATACATACATATATATATACACACACACATATATACACACACACACAAACACACACACACACATATATATATATCTCCTCTAGTGATTCATAGGGAGCCCAAACCGTTATAAGTAGGTAGATTTCTACTAATGGGTCATAATATAGACCAAATATTATCTATCTCTCTTTCTGTATCAGCTGGTCTATTCTTTATAACTCATTTTCCTTTATGCCCTTAAGGTTCAAAATATAATGCCAATAAGCAGCATTTTACAGCATTTTGCAGCTGTATTTTTGTATTTTGCAGCAATTTACAGGTTTCTAAATATTTTCTGGAATCCTGCCTTAGCCCAACACATTTCCTTTCCTTATCGTTTGTCTTGAAATGTGTAGAAACAATTAAATGGATGAAATGATAATACATATATATGTGTATATTTGTGTATGCATACACACATTTATCTTTCACTCAAAATAATAGGTGCTCATTAAATATGTTTGTCAAGGATGGAGGTAGAATTTGATAAACTGTGAGTATGGTGCAGTCTCCCTTAATGAATTTTAGTAAGAAAACTGCTGTGTTCAAAACCGTGTGATAGAAGCTTTAAAGAACAAAAAACTAAATAAGATATCTTTTCTTCAAGGAACACAGAACCATTTAATACCAGGAAGCTTCAATAAGGGTCACAGCACTTGAGCCAGGTATTGAAAGAAGTTAGTATTTTACCAGGTAAAAATCTCAACCCAGGTAAAGGAAAAACTATAACTAAAGTCCTCAAAGCAAAAAAGCAGGTGCTGGTGGCAAGAAATGGATCCCAGAGAGAAGAGTTAAAGTCAGCAATGGGGGTGGGGCTAGAATTTTTAGGCTTTGGGGAATTTGGTATCAAAAAATCCAAAGTTGTTCCAAAGTAACAGCTCTGGAAATGTGGAAACCAAAGTTTGAAACTGCATCTAATTTCTCATGTGTTTTGTATTTAAGCTGCAGTGACTTTGGGGCATGTGTTCATAGTCACCAGGGATATGAAAGTTTGAAGAGTCCAAGCAAAAGTTATTTTCTGCCTTAGGGATGTTTAGGTCTATGCTCAGCTCGGTTAATTTAAGTGCTTAACTTTTACTGGTTCACTTAGTAGAAGTTGCTGTTAAAAAAAAAAAAAAAACAGAAAGAAAGAAAAAACCCACTGAATCTCAATTATTATATGACCTTTTGGGGATTTAAGAGATAGTCTTGTCACTGGGTTCAAAAGAATCCCTTGCCCTTTTAGGAAACTTTTTCTTCATAGAAGGAAAGGCTTCCCTCTCTTTATTCACAGTTGTGTGTTCTCTAATAAGTGTGCCTTTTCCTTTAGGGCTGACCTGCTTTCACTTCAGTGCATGTTGTTTTCAAAGAGCCATTTGATGTACAAGAAACTTTTTGCTTAAAAATAAAAAAGGAAGCCAGAAGAGTGAAATAGAAAGAAAGGGATGGAGGGAAAGAGAAAAAAATTGTTTTGTCATGTTTATTTTTGTATTTGAGGATGCGTGGAGAGATAAATATGAATGCAAAATTTTGCACTAAAATGCTCAAACTTCCAATTAAACTACAAACTTCAGGTATGTATTATTTCATTCTTCTGTAATTCTGTGCCTCATTTTGACCAAGCCAGAAGGATATAAACAGGCAAATCCCGAAGAAACTATTCTTTCTTTTAAAATGCAACAAGAAAGGAAGAGAAATTATCTCTTTATTGTCTATTTATAGAATTCAAACCCTTTCATGTGACCTTTGGAAATCCCCAGGTATGTCTGTGCCCCACCCAAATATATTTCCTGTATCTTGCTCTGTGAATCTGGCAACCCTGATTTCTGGTATCTCTGCTCCAGTAGAGTTGATATATTTATTGTAGATACATGGCTTGCTTTTGATATTGCCATGGCTACTGTATAAACCATTCTCAACTTCAAAAATATTCTCTCCATTTTTTTCTATTCATCTAATTCATCTACTTAAGACCTATCTTGTCCAGGAGACCTTCCTTATTTTACTTTCTCTCTGTAAACTAACTTTATTTTCCTACATAACAGAATCAATGAACTCCAGATTTCATATTCTATATACTATAAAGCATATTAAGTATTTTTAATTCATATTACATATTTACTTCTTTAGTCAGATAATAAGTTTTAAGAACAATGTCATGTCCCTCTCCCATCTTCCTTCCCTAGCCCCTATTTAGTTCATAATTTGTTATTTTAAATTGGTGTCCTTCCATACTATTAACAGGAGAGAAACTGGTTAATATTTTTTAAAGGCTTAGAATCAACCAAACATAATTCACAGACACAAATACACACAGACCACTGAGCTTATCCCAGGTCTCTATTTCCTTTGTGCTTTCAAATTCTTCGTTTAGTGTATGAGTTTCATACAGTGATCCTTTGCAAAACTGTAATCAGGATTCACTTACATAGACATTTGTATCCTCTACCAAGGATAGTATATTAATCACTCCTCCCATCACTCTACACTGTGCTCTTTGCTAATAAACTTACAGGCAGCTTCAGAATCATTTTCAACACAGCAAAGTGCATTATAAGGTAGGCTCCAATAATTAACTGAAATTGACTTGAGAAATAAAGCCTATTTTTAATTTCTGCAAAACTGCCAGCTTCCTGAGGTCAAACACCATGCATGTTTTTTTGTGTGTGTGTGGTACGCGGGCCTCTCACTGTTGTGGCCTCTCCCGTTTGCGGAGCACAGGCTCCGGACGCGCAGGCTCAGCGGCCATGGCTCACGGGCCCAGCCGCTCCGCGGCATGCGGGATCTTCCCGGACCAGGGCACGAACCCGTGTCCCCTGCATCAGCAGGCGGACTCTCAATCACTGCACCACCAAGGAAGCCCACCATGCATGTTTTATTCACCGTATCAGCTTGGATTGTATTTGGCTGCATACAAGAGACACTTAAGCAAGAGAAGCTTAAGCAAGAGAAGCTTTTTTTTCTCAGACAACAAAAAATCTGGAAGTAAGTAGTCCAGACATAGTCCAGATACTCAAGGAAGTAATGAAGAACCCAGGCTTCTTTTCATCTCTCTGTTGTGCTATCTTTTTGCCTTTTACCTTTATGATCACAATATGGCTGCTACAGCCCCAGGCACTGCATGCCAGTTCTAGGCAGGAAAATGGGGAAAGGACAAATGACAAAAGCATGGGCCAGCTGAATCTAAACCTTTAAGCGGAAAGACCCTTCCTGCAGACATTCACTTCCATCCTATTGACCAATACTATATCACACGGCCAACTCTAGTTGCTAAAAACCCTAAAAGATCAAGTTTTCTTTTGCTTTGATCTAAGCACATTACCCTAAACACATTCAGTTTTTGGTTAGTGAAAAAAACAGGAAAAAATCCATCTGGGTAGATAACCAATAGTTTATTTCACAATGCTGAACTCTGAGGGCATAGCACAGTGCCTGTTGCAAAGGACACACTCAAGAATATAATGAATGAATGAATGAGTAAATTATGAACACATACAGTGATTATGGTACATTTAACAATAGGTTTTTTTTGTTTTTTTTTTTAAATCCACACAAGGTTTATTGAATTGTGTCTCTAAGTTGTTATCGCTCAGGTATCTAGAGCTCCAGGTATTTTATGTACCCTCTTCATTCTTCTTAAACAGTATTTATTATGGGATTTAAAAAAAAAAAATTTAACATATTTATTAGAGCATAATTGCCTTACAATGGTGTGTTAGTTTCTGCTTTATAACAAAGCGAATCAGTGATACATATACATATATCCCCATATCCCCTCCCTCTTGTGTCTCCCTCCCTCCCACCCTCCCGTGGTCACAAAGCACCCAGCTGATCTCCCTGTGCTAAGAGGCTGCTTCCCACTAGCTATCTATTTTACGTAACAATAGGCTTTTATATGTGTATGGTGTCTCAAAGCCCAATTAAAAGATCGCAAATGACAAGTACTTAAAAAGTTGTTTAAGACTTTATTTTTAGTCCACATAGCACAGTATCACACATGATTAGGCATTTTTTTTTAAGTTTTCTGAATGATTATAATGGTGAAAATTCTAAAAGAAATTGTTTTCTTTCTCTTCAAACTCATCTCAATAGCTCTAGACTGTATCTATTAGGAAAAGCATACTTTCTTTTTCTGTTCTGTGTTATGGATTCATTTCCAGTTAAAAGGACATACTTATTTCTTCACCGAAGTATTTCAATCTATGTAATGATTACTTGTGTTTCAGGAAAGGACACTCATTATCTAAATGTGAAAGTATCGTTTACTCAGAGTAGGCAGGTGTAAATCTATTTGCTGATATGACACATCAAGATTCTTTAGCCTTGAACAGTTTCATTACTTTATCTCTTTGCAAGCAGGAATTTTTCCCATTGAAGGGAACTATGTCCCTACTACTAAGTACAGACTGATTTAATTTAGATTATTCTTTTAAAATTCTTTTAAAAAAGAAAATGAAAAAGAATTTTTAAAAAGACATTGTTTTTAAAACAAAGAAGACATTTTCTCACATGCACACATATTCACAGCAAAGGAAGTTACAGTAAAAATAAAGCATAGAAAAATCCAAGATCTCTGGGAACAGATCCAGAAGGATAAGGCAAAATCACGTGTTTTTGTATAAAAGTAAGAATAGGCAATGAATACAGAATTTACTGAGTAAGATAAAATAGAAAAGATAAGATAAAATTATTTCCCATGTCCCTCCACACTGGACCTCCAAGATACCAAAACTGCTGCCAGTGTATCTTTATCATTTTTTCATGTCAATCAACTAATGAATGTAGAGGACATGGGGTTCCATGGGTCTCTGTCACTCCTGAATGCACAATTTCAAATGACATATATATCACCAGGCACTGTTTCAAGTGATTTACACATATCACCTCATTTAGCCCATATAACCTTGCGATGTAGGTATTTTGTTATCACCATTTTACAATTGAAGCACTGAGGCTGACATCATTTGCCCATCTGCCAGATGGTAATGTGGCATGTAAACGCAGGAGTCTAGCTCTAGAATCAAGGCTCCCAACCACTATACTGCATTGCCTCACCATACCTGCAATGATGCAATGCTCTTAGTCACCATATTTGAAAGGTCATTCTTCAGAGTGATTATTAATACTTTATGATAAGAAGTATAATACATATACTTTAAAGCATTATTAATACTTTAAGGCTAAGAAAGAAGAAAAACAAGGCAAAAGCAATAACAACAGGTGTTGGCTGTGGACTGTTTCTAAGGGTGAGCCATAAAGGATGTCATGATTCCCAGGAAGCAGGGACGTTTAGAAATTCTCTTAATCATTTTTCAAGTATGTACTATCTACATTTCAATCAAATAGTCACCAATTCCATTTACTGCATAATAAAAACTGGTCTCCCTGCTTTTCAAGTTTATAAAGCTTGAAAACACTACTCTATCCTTTGAATCCTAAGAGAATATTATGGCTAGTAGAAAGTCTAGAATGAATACTTTAGGACAGAATTGAGAGTGTGTGAATACTTGTATTACAAAAGAATAATATAAAAGGGTCTTTAACAATCACATCGCAGCTCTGAAGCTGTAAACTCAGTTTTTCTAACCCCAGGTAAAAGAGCAGGGGAAGTCTCTTTACCACCCCACTAAGTGTTTAGCGTCTACATTTGTGTGTGTGTGTGGGTATGTGTGTGCACTGAGTGAGGAGCCCTACTCAAATTAATTAGAGACAGAGGAAAGTCTAATGACAGAAATATTCAGGCACACCTTCCTGGACATTAATAGTGAGGTGTAGACATGGATTGAACAATGTCCTTGCACCACCTCAGTGCTGGAGAATTGACTAGTAATTAGTAGAATTAGAACTGACTGGCACAGGCCCTGGGTGGAAATGATGAACTACGGTTGCTCTTGTGAACTCTGATGAATCAGGGGTGAGCACTCAGCTACACAGCAACCTGTTGGGCACTTAAAATAGCTCCATCACTAGATTCACCTTTCTGGACTACATCCCCTCTCCTTTCTTCAATAAATACTCTGGAATAAATTGTTATTTGGGCACCAAATAGAGCAAGCTTCTATAATCATTCGAAAGAGATGGATTCCAAGATCAAAAGAGTTTGAGAATTGCCTGGAATCAGGAATTACAAGTCTCCTGGTCACAAATCCACCAGAAAGAAGAAATGGAACTCCAGTTACCAGGAGTCTTTGTTTTTCTCCTTCATTACATAAATGGGACACGTAATTTTCTAGTGAGAATGTGTTGGGAGCTTTTATTCACTTCCACCAGACCATGGCAACGTGAGAAGGAATTTTCTAAGGGGTGAATCTTGCTGTGTAAAAGGAAGACTCATGGTCATAAGTGAGTTAGGGAAATCAACTTGTGCCAGTTGGTCTTGGATTTTTCTGGTTCCAGCACAGGATGTCCCATATACCAGGTAACCCAGTTTCAGACAAACTGGGATGGTTGGTCACCATAAGGCTTGCTTATACACACTAACATGTATACACATACATCTCTCACACACACATACACACATCTCTCTCTCTCTCTCACACACACACACACCAGAATCTTCCTTGCTTTCCCATCATTTCATTGACCATCATGCCATCACATAAAGTCTTTATAAGGCTGTATTTCCTTCTTTTCCTAACACAATAAATCCTGGTGGATTATAAAACCAAAAGCCTGAATCAGTAGCAGTCCTCCCCCTCCAACAAAAGAAAACAAAGGCTTTCTTTCCTCAAGAGTAAGGAAAGCGTATTTTCAAATACTCCATAAGCAGCAGAGAGCAAAATAAAATTGCCTATTGAAGCAGGTTGAAAGTTTCTGTCCTATCATACACAAGGGAGGGTCCCCAGGAATATACGGAATCACGAGTACACACACAACTATATCCTTAAGTGACTTCCTATTAAAGAGTATGATGTTGACCATATTTAAAATTATGCTGCCAATCAAAAAATACACCATTGTTCTGAATTGTGCATCCAAATGTGACAGAGAGTTCTTTGAGACCCAAGAAAACCAGGGATCTCTATATTCATTAGTTGATTGACATGAGAAAATGATAAACTAAAGATACACTGGTAGCAGTTCTGTCTTGGAAGTCCTGCTAGAAAGCTCCAGTGTGGAGAGACCCAGGAAGTTATCTTATTTTCCAAATTAATATTTTAACATTAAAAAATAAAAGAAGAATTAAAACATGAACAGACTTTCTAGTTGCACAGACTTTTCATGGGACAGGATCAAATGAGCATAACTTCTGGTGTCAAATTACAGACAATACTGAGTCACTTAAGAAAACTGGAAAACAGAAGCTCCAGGTTAATTTTAGCAAAGGTAGGTATCCTCCTGCAAGTTGCCTAACACTAAGCCAGGGGCTTAAAACTAAAAAGACTACAGGGACCAAGACACCAGGGTCACAGCCAACTGGAAACTCCATATCATATCTAAAAAAGAACATTTTCTACTCAGCCCCAGCTAATGGTTGCCATGGTCCAGTATGTCAAATTTTCTTTTCTTTCCTTTCTTTTTTTCTTTAACTGTTTTTACTGATTAATTCTATATAAAAAAAAATGTGAAAGTAAATTGAAATTGGTGATATTTCTAGTGTAGCTGAAAAATCCAGCTTTTTTGTGAAATCATCTGATATGTTAATTTTAGCAACTAATTCAACACTTGCAAAAATATTGTGAATGTCAAAACACACCTGCAGGCTGTACCTGGCCCAAAAGTCACCTTTGCTATTTCTGCTTCTAAGGCTTTATTAGTTTGATTAAATAGAATTAGAGGAGAAAGGAACCCAGTGGAACATCTAAGAGTATCCAGGGGCTCATGGAGAGTGATGGGGAAGCTAGAAAGATATACTCCACAATCAGCCTTCTCTTCTAGATTCTCTCAGATGATTCCAATGACTGATGTCTAGTGGTTACACGTAATTTTATTATTAAACCGTGGTTATACAACTGTAAAAAATTAAATAATGATTTATTTCAACACAATACTTCATTTTACTATTAAAACAACTCAAAGTTAGCAGCACACCTTAGAATATAACCCAGAGCTCTTGTCTTTCATTCCAGTACCATTTCCAATAATTTCCACAAAATTAGGATTATCACTTTCCTATACCAAAGTCTCATTTGAGGGACAAAGTAAGATAACATATATTGAAAATATTTATAAACTGTCAAGTGCTATGCAAATTGTAACTTACTGTGACACCAGGAAGACCAGAAATAATGTGGCTTGTCATCTAGAGCATTTGGATGGAAAAGCTTAAGTTAAAGTTTCAGGAGAGAAAGTCCTCAAAGACAGCTATAAAATCAGGCGTGAAGGTAGCCGAGACGTGTAGCCTAAAAAAGAACCACTTTGGGAATTCCCTGGCGGTCCAGTGGTTAGGACTCCGTGCTTTCACTGCCTAAGCCCTGGGTTCAATCCTTGGTCAGGGAACTAAGATCCTGCAAGCCGTGCAGCATGGCCAAAAAATATAAAAAATAAATAAATAAAAGGACCACTTTGTAAGCCTCTGCAAATATGGACAATGACAATACTAAGAAAAAGAAGAGCACATAAATTTTCACACAGAAGTAACCAAAGGGCATTTTAGTAAGGAAGAGAATAATTAAAAATCATTGTCATTAGGGCTTCCCTGGTGGCGCAGTGGTTGAGAGTCCACCTGCCGATGCAGGGGACACGGGTTCGTGCCCCGGTCCAGGAGGATCCCACATGCCACGGAGCGGCTGGGCCCGTGAGCCATGGCCGCTGAGCCTGCGCGTCTGGAGCCTGTGCTCCGCAGCGGGAGAGGCCACAACAGTGAGAGGCCCACGTACCGCAAATAAAAAAAAAAGTCATTGTCATTAGAAGGCAGCCATACAGAAATTAAATTGCTCAGACTTAAATATGAGACAAGAACTCTCATGGTTTCATTTAATTCTCTATTACACCTCCTTTCATTCCAACAACAAAACAAGACATTCAAACTTATTTCTAAATATCAGCGTTCAGGAGGGGAAACAAGCCAGGGCTCAGGAGCTCTCTGAAACAAAGCCACGGTTGTCCAACCACACTGCAGGTGAACTGTTTCCTTAACACATACATTTCTAATTCAATGAAATTACAAAGTTTTTTTCTATTTCTTCCTTTTTTCTTATACCACTGCACACTTTCGAAAACACAGGTGCAGCAGAAGAACAAAATAAATACGTAAATGGTATTTCTTTTGGTGAATGTTAGACATAGACCTAAATAATTTTCTTTACAATTGACACCTATATAATTATCACACCTATTTTTTTTCAAGCTGCACCATGCATCTGGATTTAATTAGATAAGCAAGAAAACAGCATCTGGAGAGAATGAGGCCAGCCTGCTCTTTGGTATATTAGAAACATTAAGAGTGAAAATTCCCTTTATGCCAATACACTACTTCAGAAACAAGACTTAAATGAAGTTATAAAATGTTCCACTCGGGCTAATATGACATTCATATCTTTCCAACGATGGCTATTATAACCCATAAAAGCCTCTATTATGAGTTTTCACAATTCTGTTTAAGTGCTCAAAAATGTCTTCCTTAGAAATTCAAGTCTGTGATCATGACAGAGCCAAGTGTCACTGGCCTGTGGGTTGAAATAGGACCCCTCTGTTCAACTCTAATCCTGCCACCGGCTCCCAGCCCTGCTCTCCATCTCTTGCACTTCTCTTCACCAATTATCTTCTTCTTCTCCTATTAGCAGGTTCCCCATCTCATTTTTGAAAAACACAGTACATAATTATTTTCAAATACTTGCCATTAAAAAAATCTTCATCTCCCCCTCCTTTGTTCTACCATCCTCTTCCTCCTCTCTTTCCTTGACAAGCTTTGGGAAAGACCAGTCAACACTCAATGTCTTCATTTCCTCTCCTCCTGTCCTCAGCCTGCGGCACCTGACTTCTGCTATCACCAAGCGACAGAACGTCTCCCGTAACATGGCTAATATTCTATGTAGTGACCAAATTCAACAGTCAGTTTTCTGACATTTTTGAAAAATCTTGGTGGCATTTGAGACTATTTTTCTTGATAATCTTGATCGAGATAACACTATTCTGATTTTCCTCCCATTTGTCTTGCTGTATTTTCTTCCTCGCACCAAATCTTAAATGTTGATATTCCTTAATATTCCATCCTTATTAGCCTTCTGCTTTTGTCACTTTACATATAGGCTGTTGACTCTGTAAAGTTTTCTCTAATTCATATCTCAACTAACTAGATATCGTCACTTGAAGACATCCGAAGGATATAACCAAAACTTCCTTTCCTATTCAAACCTCATCTTCCTTTGCTTACATATTCCATTTTTTTTGATGGGGGCGGGTGGGATAGTATCAGCAGACACTCTCTCAAGAAAGAAAGATGAGCATTATTAAGGATTCTCCGTTTTCTTTACATTCACTTGTTTATCCACTGATAACAATTTATTTTCTACCTATCTTTTGTTTCTGTCTCTTCTCCAGTGAATTATCTTCATAATACCAATCATGTAAATTGAAACATACACCCCCCACCAAATCTTTCAACGGGTCACTTTATTTGAAAGATGAAGTTCAAGACCCTTGCTGTTACATAAAAGGCACTTTAGAATCAGGCACCTGCTCACGTTGCTAGGTAAATACCTATCAGTTTCCCACGTGCACCCCAAAATTTAACTACATAAAACTGTTTGAAGGCTCCCAACCATAGCTTGGTCTCCCATGCCTCTATTCTTCCTTACTCATGGACTGTTCTTACCCCTTCTCCATCAGTGTATCTGTTTCAAGACTCAATTCAAAGCTCACCCCCTCATAGAAATATTTTCTGATGTTCACTTACCCTCCTCAGAGCTCTCTTGTCACCTTCTAGGGTTAGAGCTGCCTATTATCATTCCGACAGTAGTTATAAAAAGTCTTTTCATGAATCCCGGCTACTGAGATCTTGAAAGCTGGTTTAGTTGCTGTCCTTGTAAAATCCTGGTTGTTCATCTCTTTCTTGAATATGAGCTACCTGGTCTCCTTGCAATAAATTTATTTTGGCTTAAGACAGGCAACCAGCAAAGGCTGTGTAGTATGATTGCATGACTGCACTAATGTTATTAGTGTGATCTGGAAGGTGATTGAACCTGTTTAAGATTTAAGTACAAGAAAGTTAGCCCAGCTCCTGGGCACCTCAGTGCCCAGCAGGTGAGAAGCTTGTGATTCTCCGGGCAGAGCACGTTGCACACTTATCACATTGCATCTCATGGCAGGTTTTGTCGCCTGCCTCGTCTGCAGCCTAAGCTCCTCGTTGCTAGCAGTGCTCATCATGTAGTACATACTCATTCGATGTTTTGATGAGAAAAATTAATGAAAAGGCTGACTTTCTTAGTGTTTGTCTGTTTTGGGCTCTCCTGTACCTATTTCTCCCTCTTTATTGAAAAGTTTTCCTAAATTTCCATTAGACAATCATCTCTCCCAGATCCTGAGTCGATGTCATTCTACCCCACACCTCTGGACCCAGGGAAGAGCCCTGATTGGATTAAGACTATGGAGTATCATTTCCCTGATTGCAGTGGTTGATTCATAGAGCAACACATAAAGAAACAAAGCAAATAAAATATGAAGAGACATTTATCAAGGAATTCTGGGGTCATTCACTTCTACAATGCTACCATTCCCTCCCTGGCTCTTTTGGTATGAAATATGAAATTTAAAATTAAAAATTCATTGTGTTAACATCAAACAGGATGTCTGAAGCTACCAGGGCCACGCAAGACCAAGAAGAGACGCAGAGAAACCAGATCATTTCTGAAATCTTTAGAGCTGTAAGATCAAGTTTTGCCTCAAACTAGTTTTGTCTTAAAGTTTTGCCTCCAAACCAACTTATGAACTTTTCAGTTATGTGAACTGATGAATTTCTTTTATTTAAGCCACATTGAATTTTTTCCTCTTATCTGCAACATACAGAGACATGACTGATATAACTTATTCACTCATTGGCCTATCTCTGTAGTTTCTGGTAGACTCATTTTCTTTAGAAAATATCTCTGCCTTTAGCAAGTCACTAAACTCTGATCCTCAGCTTCCATATTAATTTGTTTAGTGGCCTGTATTTGACTCATATAAAGAACACTTTAATAAAACCTCTGTTATATTGATATTCAGGGGTACATTGCTACTTTCATATAGTCTGAGATGCATTCTTTTTCTCTTTATGGAATCGTATTTTCAAAGCTGGAAGGTTTCTTAGAGATTACTTTATTCAGTGATCTTATTTAATATACAAGGAAATTGAAAATCAGAATGTTAAGTATTTTTTCCAAAGCCATACAAAATGCCTCAGTGAAGAGAAAAATCTCTACCCATATTTATGCTAACTAATCAACTGTCTGGCTTGAGTAAACTGGTTATTTCTTACAAACACCTAATTTATTTTCTCCACGCATTTCTCTACCTACATCAAAGAAAGCAATGCTATTTATCTGGAGCTTATAGTAGAAAAGGAATCTGAGCCCAGTGATGACAGCTAGAAATAGATGAGTGGGTGGTTCAAGCTTTCAGGAGATACTTCCAACACATACAGAACAGAAGCACCACAGCTGGATGCCATAGGTGTTACCCTGACCACGAACATGTGCCACTCAGCCAGGTCCTGTTCATATAACCTCTCATAAATACCCACAACTGTACTATGAAAAAAAGCACAAATTCAGTATATAAACAAAACCCAGATGGGGCAAGAGAAGTATACAGGCACGTTTGAACTGTGATATATTCTCAAATTTCCAACTCTTTTACTAAACTTAGGTAAAACAAAAGAAAACTAGGTACTGACCAACTCTTCTTTATCAAAGAGTTCGGGTTGGGAAATGAGGCTTTCTACCAGTAGAAAGAAAGATCAGACTTTCCTGGGTCCTGAAATTGACAACACTGATGGGTTGTTGCCCTCTTGCACATTAGACTAAATGTACCAGAAATTTTGCCACTGAGACAAACTGTGGCCCATTCAATAGTGGTGTCTGTATTTCTTCTGTCATTCACTTCAAGTGCTGGCTAACATTTTTTCAGAGAATACCGAACACTGTATCAAGGGTACCATCAATTAGAGCCTTAATCATCATTTTGCAAGACTCTGCTTATAATTTCAGAGACTATTTCATACTTGTTGCCTTTTCATGAAGACAGTGCTAAGATGACGCCTTGATGCCTGACCTGCAGGGAACACTGGCAAAGAAGCATCACATTACAGCAGACTTGAGAGGAGCAAAGCACACTGTGCCTAAAGTTCAACAGAAATTACAAGATGACATTTCCTATCATTTAAAGCTGAAAAAATGGTAGAGGACCTATAAACAGAAAAACATCTACATACAGTGATAGTCACCCATGCTATAATGTACCAAATTCACATCCCTGCCATTTTCAAAACCTGTTAAAAGACATGAACTGTGAGAGATCAGAGAGCGTATACATGAAACCTTGGAGAAGGTGACCAACAGATTGCACTGACACACAAAAAATTCACACCAACCTCCTCTATGACAATCCACAGATGCGGTTCTCTCCACGCTGCTAAATTAATTGTGGCTTCTCCACTCTCTCCACAATCCTTTCCTCACTTTACAGTCCAGTCCCATTTATAATTTCAGCCAAATAATATTAACCTCAACGTTCTGAAAGACAAAATTCTTTTCAATCAAGGAAAGACTCTAAAGTCTGCATGAAAATGTTTGAAAATATTTTGGTTCTAAATTTGGATCTCAACAACACAGCAAAGATCCTGTCTCCCAGCAAGACAAATGTCTTCCAAAAATTTAAAGAGAAATAATGACAATCTTTTGTATTTGTTCACTACATGACAGAGGCTGCTCGAGCAGAAGGCTCTATAATTGCTTTGACAATGAAAAACATACAAGTACCAAGCTACTGAAAGAAGATTACCTAAGTCCAGTAATTCGCTGTTCTACTTAGCATACAGGCTGTCGAAGGGCAGGCGTATCACAAGAACATACAATTTGTCGTATAATGGTGGTGACGTTTTCAGCCATTATTATTTCTATAGATAAAAGTCAACCAAATGTATTATGTCAAACACTAAGGTGGTGATGGTCTGAATTTTAAAATCATATTTAAATAAGAACTGGCGAAATGATCATGAAGAAATCCAATTTTTCCCCTTATTTTAACAGCACCATATTTGAGTTAACAAGCCAAGCTTAACATTTCATAGGTACTAACCTGTGAGTTTATTTCTCATAGATGGTTAATATAAAATGTTTTCATTTCACATTTATCAAGCATCCATATAATTATACTATATGCTGAGCTTTTTGAAGATATGAAAGACAATTTTTAACATAATCTCAGTAATTCTCTAAGTTCACGCTGGTAAAATTTTAGAAAACTTGATGATTTTTTCCTATCATTTTTGTTAACATCAGGATTTGGGCCTTACTGCCTAAGAGAGGTGTGTATTAACACAAAATATCTTGGAGATGATGCACTTATTATGATATCACCTATAGCATACAAGGAATATAATCAATTTGTCTTCATCAAAAGGAAGACCAGGACTTCCCTGGCGATCCAGTGGTTAAGACTCCATGCTTCCACTTCAGGGGGCACGGGTTTGATCCCTGGTTGGGGAATTAAGATCCCACATGCTGCGCGGTGTGACAAAAGAAAAAAAAAGTAAGAACAATAACAGCTAACATCAATTACGACTTTGTCCTAAGTCAGACACTATACTGAGGACGTTACCTCACTTAAACCTCAACACAACCATATAAGGTGGTACTACTGTTATTCTCATTTTATAGGACTGTTAACTTAGACACAGAGATGTTACCTATCTTGTCAATAGTCACACGGGTGCTAAAAACTTAATCCAGATAAAGTTAACCCAATTACATTATGTCAAAGGAAGCATACACATATTCATTCATCCAATATTCTCAAACAACTTCTATGTTCTACACAGAACCTTTGGTATCACTGCACCGGGCACTAAGGAAACACCATTTTAAACAAGACGAAGAGTTTCTGCTCCCACAGAGCTTAAGCTCTACGGGGAGAGAGACTGATAACTAGGGGATGTCGATACCAACCATGCTTTCATTTATTGTACTTATTATAATTGAAGGAGTTAGTTAACATTGTTATATCTGGCTTTTACAGTTGAAGATCCTACAGCAAAAATCAGACCTTGCAAGCTCCCTTTTAAACATACTGTGGTGTATTTAAGGAAACTCTGTAATGGTATAACTTTTTGTTCTGCATAAAGTTTGGCTTCTGACACTGGAAATCTCAAAAGGGAGCCAAGGAAAAAAATATATGGGAACTTAGTCTGGAAATCCGTATGGATCTCTCTCCTGTTTTGCCTCTCCAAAAGCTTTGGTTTCTATTGGGCGAATTTATTTCTGTGTTAATTTTTATAGCCATAATCTGGTTCTGTCACGTGATTTGTGAACAAAAGTGACTATGCAGAATTAATGTTGATTTGATTTATTGGAAGTATGTGAAGAAGAGTTTTATCTGTTTCTTTGTTTTATTCTAAGCATGATTAGTTCAAGTCAGAGTTCAGTAATAAAAAGGGTCTCCAATGTTTGCAGCAAACCATTTTATAAGTCAGAGTTTTGGGAGACTTCCCTGGCGGTCCAGTGGATAAGACTCCATGCCTCCACTGCAGGGGGCGTGAGTTCAATCCCTGGTCGGGGAACTAAGACCCTCATGCCACATGGTGTTGCCCTCCCCCGCAAAAAAGTCAGCGTTTTGGGTATGCCTTTTCTCCATCCTGCATGCCAGATCTCCCTAATTCTGGTTCTCTGTCAGTCTATGCCTAGCATCAGGGCATCTACCACACATATTCTCTCATCTTCTCCATCCCATCAACCACCTGTGTATTCCATTCACCTGGAAGCATATTCAGTAACTACCAGTTACTTGACCAGGACAACACATTTACATTCCATCATAGACATCCAGGGCTTTAAGGCCAAGAACCAAAAACATTATTAATTCTAGCTCAGGAGAGAACCTGGAAGATAATCTGAAGCAGAAAAACCTCAAGTCTTTTTTTTTTTATGTTAGTAATACTCAAATCATCTTCTATGAATGTACACAGTAGTATGCTAGTGGCAGCTTATACCAATTTATGGGAGCCAACCTTTAAGCTTTCAGGAATACTGTTAGCCTGTTCTTAAATACAGCCATTATTAAAAGTAAATAAAAGCAAATGAGATGAACTCATAATTGAGTAATTTATAAAAGCAAAATGAATACTCAAAATTCAAACTTCCTAAATACCTTACTATTATCTATACTCAAGACAAATAACATCTATTGTGTCTGTATAGTGTAAATACTATATACTGGTGTGCTACCATGCAATTCTTCCCAACATTGGTAGTTTGAAATTGACCATGGTAGAAAGGTGTATTTATACCCCCAAAATGGCAAATACTAAAAATCAGAGCTTTTTGTTTGTTTTTTCACAGAGTCTGTTGTTAAACGTTTACCATCACACCACTGAATACAGGTTTCTTTTACCTAGACAGACACTTTAGGTGGGGGAAGAGTCTGAAATTAAGTGCTAGAGGAACAAAAATCCTTGAAATAGATGTTTTAGTACCACTGGTTTTTAGTCACAAGAACCAGAACAATCACTCTATCAGGCAAATACATGTAAGGAGTATTTTGGATAAGATTTTAGAAAAAGAAATGAATAACATTTCTTTTTCTGCTGAGAACCTTACCTTGACCAACCCTCACTTTAAGAAACCAATCAATTAATACCCAACACTAAGAACTTCTGAGCCCAACCCATAAGCTATATAAGCCGTACATTCACTTCACATAACAAGGTGCCATCTCAGAACTATCTGTGTGATCTTCACTCTTGCTGCGGTGAGTCAGTAAAACTCAGTTTGCTTACACCGTAACGGATGGGATTTTTGTTTTGTTTCTTTTGTTTTGATTTTAGAAGATGGCTTTCTAATCTCCAGTCTGTGGACGGGTTTTACTATGGATATGTGTTACCATTAGTCCGTGGGAATTAAGGTCATAATCAACATACAGCCTGACAATTCAATCCCATGTAGGAAGTTTAGCCCCATATTGAATGTTGCCTTCAAAATTCCTCCCTGTCAATGCTGCACACTCCCTGTATCTGAAGGTTTCTTTCTTCTTTCTCTATTGGCAAATCAGAATGCTCCCATTTTACACATTATTAAGGCTTTCACTAATAAGATCCCTTTCTGGTTCCATAGAAGTTTATATGTCTGTTATTCCTTTAGCAGCCCCTGGTTTCACTGTGTATTAGCCATGGAGCAGGACCCAGCATACCGTCCCAGTTCCCAAAATCAAATACGCTTCACAAAGCATTATTGAATATTATAGATTCAAATTAAAAATTGGGGGTGGGGGGAGGAAGGAGAATATTACAATGCACACCACATGGTGAAATAGTCATTAGAAATTTCTGTCTCCCGCAAAGGCCTAATTTCATTGAAAATCTCAGTCTTCATTGTTTTAAATTGACTCTTCTTTCATCCAAGCATCAGACCTTTCTACCCCACTGCCCTTCTTTATCCATCCTTTATTATGCAGACATTTCAACTAAAAGGCCATTTCCTAAGAAAAAACTTAGTTATATCAACTGCCAAGAAAACATTTTCCCCATTGTTTACACAATATGACCTAGATCAGAGTTCCCCAAAATACGCCTTGTAAGATATAACTAAGGAACAAACTTATTCTATGGTTAATTCAGTTTGGGAAAAAATAGGTCCAAAAATTTTTTTAATGATAATCCTTTCATTTTTTTTTTTACTGTAAATTTCTTGGAGTCTTTACTATGCTAATATACATGGTGAATCTCTAAGATAGAAAATTCTCAAATTTGACTTTAGAAGCCTGTTTTCTGTTTTTAAAGATCATATTTTGTGATACTTTTCTTGCACTAAATGCACTTTAAGAAATGCAGTACTGACATTTCTAGGCTGAAGAGATAGCAAGGGAGCTCTGTGGACTCAGGTGCTCTCTCTGATACTGGAAATAATGGTTTCACTAACATTCCCCTTGACTGAATTATACCTTTGACCCCTTTCATAGGAGTGAAATTCATGTGGAACAACCCAGCTCCCAGACAGGAGAAAGAGTGATGTGGCCCTAGAAAGGAGAGGGGAAATGGGAAGTAGGCAGTAACCAAAGAGGCTGGCCTGTTAATGAGAGAACAGCAGAACATGTGGATCAAAGGGATAGGGAGAGACAGAGATTTTCAGAATTGTCTTTACTGTAAAAAAAAAATCTGTGAGACTTTCAGCATTTCTAAAAATGAACACAGAAGAATATAACTTTAGACCAGTCCATTAAAAAAAACCTTATGGTAAAGAAGTATATTATTCTTTATGGTTTCTGGAATACGATTTGAATTTCATTTTGACTATGATTCTGACAAAGAAGTAGGACCCTGCTTTATTTAGACTATTCAGAAACATTTTTGAGTGTGTGCAAAAACAATCATTGATGAGTATGCTTTACTTAGTGTATCACATTCAATTCTTGAAATGAAACATTTTATGAGGTTGATATTATTATTCTACTTTTAATTGAAGTAACTCAGAATCCGTTGTCTGGGTCACGCAGCTACAACAGAGCAGGACCAAGATTCTGCCTGGCAGCACTAGGTAAGAGTCAAAAGCTCTGGTGCTAAAGAACCTGACAGCAAGAGTCTATAAGGCCAGCAAGATTGTTTTAATTTCTAGGAAATTTTCTAAGTCTTATTTTTGAGTATGTGGTTGCTGTTGAGTTTTCTTTGCTTACAGTTCCCAGGTTAACAGAATGGCATCAGAAGCACTAATCTGCATTTATTAAAGTCTTTAAATTTTAAGAGCACAGGGAACACCAAGATACGGTCTACAGCTGGACAAAAAAATAAATGCATTCATTTTTTTAAGTACCAGAAAAATATAGTAATGCGTCAAAACAACAGTAAAAGAAATGACTACTACAGGAAACAAGCCAAAATAAAGCTCTGCAGTGGAAGAGACTGGGCATGCGTTGAGTCTGAAGAATGTGTAAAAGAGACAAATGGAGAAGAGAGAGGAGAATGTGTACAAAAATTAGAAAAAGAGAGTAATTTGGCACAAACCTATGTTTAACTGAAAAATGCATTCATAGCCATAAAGCTAATAAACCATGATCTTAGAGGAATCCCAAAGAAAGGAAACAATGATAGATCTGCTTGCATGAGGCTATTTGGGCCCCAGCTAGAATGTCAAATGCCTGTAATTGTCTTTTTCTCTTCTCATCCCCTGGGCTGCGTATTTCCTGTTTTCTCCCCTTTATTAATTCTCTACCCTTCTGCAACTTGCTCTGTGGCAGAAAAGACTGACCTCAATGGACAATATATACCAGGCTCCCCCCATGCTTGTGGCTTCTGGTTGAATTCAGCCGAGGCCCTGGAAGAGATCAGAAGGTGAGGAAAGAGAAGGAGGGCAAAGGTATTTACCCCTGGCTCCTTCCTTGAAGGCTGTGGTTTGGCAGTGACAGGGTTCCTTTGCCTAAGCCTGCAGTTACCATAGTTGGTCACCTCCTACAAGTATGCTTTTTACTGGTAGGAAAATGAAAACCATTGAGCAAATATGTGAACTTCTGTTAGAGCAATCTTTTTTTTTTTATCCCTTTTCTCAATTGCCTATACCATGTATACCCTTGAGTATAACTAGATCTAGATCAAGTAAAAAGTGAGGGTGAGGGAACAGCTGAAGGAAGAAAAATGGCACAGAAAAGAAGGATAATGGAAATAAATGAAAGCAGAATTGAAAGCCAAAAGTGCAATGTCACTGACTGACAAATGAGGTGGAGAAAACAGAAAAAATTTCCCATTCTGTAGCCTCTTTCCAACCCTGCTCTCTTGGCTTAGCGAAAAGAATAATCAAGGCAAGAATGAATTTCAAAACCCTGAGCAAGGTGCCCCCGTTGAACGCCCATTTGAATGTCCATATGTCTCTAATAGAAGACCCATCATTCATCTGGAAATGGAGATTATCAGACTGCTAAGAGCAAGGAGAGTTATCAGGCCAACTGAAGCCCAGGATGCCCAGGAGGAAACGGAAAAGGAAAGACAGATACATGTGACAGACAGGTTAAAGAGAGGCAGTATAATTTTATGTCAAAGCCAGCCACTGTCTCAAACCTCCTTCACCCTCACCTGGCCTGACAATTACTCCTGTCCCTCTAAGCAAGAACACAAGTTTGACCTACAAACAGAATTCAGCTCCTCCACTCTCAATTTTGTCTCCACACCTTCAATTTACAATATTTCAGAGACATTTTTTAACCTTACTACCATTCAAAATCATCAAGGAGATTTTGTTAAAATAACCAAACTTGAAATACTTAATATTTACCTCTTTTTAAAATCTGATGTCAAGTACAGCCCTGCAGTACCCCAATGGAAAGAAGAGTTATATTTAATTTTTTTTCCTGATCTTAACCAACTCCGCACATTTTTTATGAATGGGTGTCTTCCCCTCTTGAAACCTCAAACAATCCTAAATCATGAAAATAAGAAAATTAGGCTAAAGAGGTAAGTTTAATGCTGGTGAGAAGTCTGGCAGAAATAGGACAAAACTGATCCAACTCCCACAAATGAAAGGGAACGAAGGACGGTGGAAACAAAGGGCACCTAGAAAAGCTCTGATCTGTGAGGAAAAAAATCATCAAACCAAAATAGTGGTAAAATATTATACTCCTGTGTTAAAAATCATCAGGGTTACTTGTTCCAAGTATTCATTTGTGTCCAGTTTTCCATATATCTGCATAATGTGTTGACAAGCCCCTAAGTCCAAGTATGAAATATCAAATCAAGTGCATTAATTAGTGAAGCTGTCTAGGGCTGCATCCAAAGCCAATATGGTTAGCTCTCAATTACCTGCTTTATTGGAGAGAAACAGCACTGTGTGGGATAATCCCCTAAGCATTTCTTCTTGGCTATGGCATGTAATACATACTGGATTTTTGTTGGATGATTTCTTATTTGTTTTTAACAATGGTTTCTTCCCAGTAATTTTTACTTAAGTATAACGAAGTAATTCATCTTCCCAAAGCACAAGTTGGCTGACTGTTAGCAAGGGCATGAAAGCAGGGCCATGCTCAGAATTAGATATGGAGAACATTTGCTCAGATTTACCTACACCTCTTTCTAGTGATACATTCTCCAGCTCGTGAAGCTGAATCCCCAGATTCTATAAGGGACACACTGTTACCTCCAGGACTTTCAAAGTCTCTCTAGGATGGATGAGACCTAATTGTCTTCCCCGACAACTTCCAACCATTATGAACTGTCAAGGCAAGCGTTAAAGTTACTCTTTAGTAAATACGCATTCAGTTTAAATCTTCTTTCAACTAATCTCTTTTTTCTCTTCCAGTTGTATTAAGATATAACTGACATACAGTACTGCATAAGTTTAAGGTGCACAGCATAATGATCTGACTTACATACATCATGAAATGATTATCACAATAAGTTTAGCAAGCCTCCATCATCTCCTATAGATATAAAATTGAACAAATAGAAAAAAATATGTATTTTTCTTTGTGATGAGAACTCAGGATTTACTCTTAAATTTCATATATAACATACAGCAGTGTTAGTTATATTTAGCAGGTTGTACATGACATCCCTAGTACTTGTTTATCTTGTAACTGGAAGTTTGTGCCTTTTGACTGCCTTCATCCAATTCCCCCTCCCCTAATCCCCACCACTGCTAAACACAAATCTGATCTCCTTTTCTATGATTCTGTTTGATGTTTGTTTTTGAAGTATCATTGACTTACAACACTGTGTTAGTTCCTGTTATACAACATAGTGATTCAATATTTCCATACATTTCAAAATGATCACCATGGTAAGTCTAGATACCAACTGTCACCATACAAAAATATTACATAGTTACTGACTATATTCCCCACACTGTACATTTCATACCCGTGACTCATTTATTTTACACCTGGAAGTTTGTATCTCTTAACCTCCCTTGCCTATTTCTTTCCTCCTGCCTCTCCCCTCCCTTCTGGCAGCCACCTGTTTGTTCTCTGTTATCTTTAACTCAACTCTTTTTATCTTCCTTATTCCTGAAGAGTACTAAGAGAATACAGTGCATTAAGATTTCTGCCGGGAAAGACTGATCTAGTCCAGAAGTCCTTACAACAGGTGAATCCTCTACCTTGATATTCATGAAAAGCCATCTATCCCATACTTGTTCTGCCAATAATCATTAATATGATCCATGATAATAAATGGCCCTTTCCATGTAGAATATCAACATTTTAATATTGTAATAGGAACTTCCACAGATCAAGCCTTAACCAAAAGGGTGATAGGTTATATAATCTTATAGAGGAGATGACTGAAGGTGCTGTAGGGGGTTAAAATAAGTTTCTAAAATTATTTTATTTTTATGTTTTCACTTTGTATACAGGGCTCTTCAGTACTCAGACAACTCTACATGTAGCTCCCCATTTCATCCATATGGTGGTCCAAGCAAGAGAAAAAAGGGGAAATTAGCTTGCACTCGAAGGGCAGATCTTTATTTCTCAATCATGGACAAGTGAGGCCTGATATTAAACAAACAGTGGACGAAGCTCAGTGATAAATATGGTAAATCTTTCTAGGGAACTGTTCTTATTTAAAGATTTTAGAGGTGAAGTAATTGACAAGTCATTTAAAATCTTGTTTATATATTAAAATACATACAAATGTTAAAGATAAAACTCGAGTTAAAACACAAACATAAAATGACTTTGCCCTGCTTTAAAAACTTTAATGGCTTCCTGATATTAAGGATAACGGCCAACGTGCGTAACATTACCTAGAGTCCCCTGAATGCCCTGTGCACCTCTTCATCAGCTCCCAGCTCTTCCTCATGCTTATTCTTAGTCTTTAATTTCTAGGGCCTTTACACATGCTGGTTCTTTTGACTGGAATGATCTTCAGCCTCACTGTAAACTTATTCATACCACTTATTCATACCCATTCAGATCGCAGGTCAAACATCACCTACCCAGACACTTGAGACAGTGTGTCATCTGAGGCTAACTCAGATCTTTCTGTTACCTCTGCCAGAGCATTCTGTGCTGTCACTTCATAATATTTATCCCAGTTAGTAATAATAGAAATAATAATAAATTTACATACATATGTGCGTATGTGTGTTTTTGACAATGTCTTTAATGTCTATATCCTCCACTAGGCAGAAAGCTTCTTGAAGGCAGGTGCCATATTTGTTTAGATTACCTTTTTATCTTGTGGACTTACACTTAGTAAACACACAAATAGTTGTCAAATTAATAAATGCACAGACACCAGAGTGCACACCCATTCTTATTTCCCAAAAATCAAATCAAAGTGCATGTCCTATTAATAAGGGTTCAGAGGTATCATTCTCTCATATAAGTTACATCCATGAGTCATACATCTCATGTCAGTGTAAAACTGACAGAGTGAGACCCACAAGTTCACTGTATTAATGTGGCTAGGGCTGCTGTAACAAAGTATCACAAACTGAGTGGCTTAAACAACATAAATTTATTGATACCAAGGTGTCAGGAGGACCATGCACCGTCTGAAGGATCTAGCGAATGATTTATTCAGGTCTCTCTCCTAGCTTCTGGTAGTTCCTTTACTTGTGGCAGCCTAACTCCTATCTTCACATGGTCTTCTCCCTGTATGCATGTCTTTCTCTTCATAGGGCATTCTATTTATAAGAACATCAGTCATATTGGAGTAGAGGCCCATCCTATACCATTATGACTTGTCTAAACTAATTACACCCATAACAATCTTCTTTTCAAATAAGGTCATATTCTGAGCTACTGGAGGTTAGGACTACAACACAGGAATTTTAGTGAGACACATTTCAACACATTATATCCACTGATAACCATTACACCCAGAACTTATCATAATGTTGAACATAAATTAAAGGAATTTCTTTTTCTTCTAGTTTACAATGTTTTTCTCCATGATTGAATTATGGATTTTATCTAAAGGTTTTTTTTTAATCTATTGAGGTTTTGGTATGATTTTCACAGTTTTGTAGTAATGTAGCTAATTATACTGACTAACTTTCAAAGGTTAAATTAATCTCACATTTCTAGAATAAAAACAAGATATATCATCCATCATGGATTCCACTGGCTAATATTTAATGTAGAATTTTTGTATCTGATTATAGGAGAGACTGAAATAACACTTTCCTTTCTTGTAAAGCCAAGTTTTTTTTGTTTTGTTTTGTTCTGTTTTTTAATTAAGAATATAAATTTATTATTCAACTGCATATATATATATATTTTTTTAACATCTTTATTGGAGTATAATTGCTTTACAATGGTGTGTTAGTTTCTGCTTTATAACAAAGTGAATCAGTTATACATATACATATGTTCCCATATCTCTTCCGTCTTGCACCTCCCTCCCTCCCTCCCTCCCTATCCCACCCCTCTAGGTGGTTACAAAGCACCGAGCTGATCTCCCTGTGCTATGCGGCTGCTTCCCACTAGCTATCTATTTTACGTTTGGTAGTGTATATATGTCCACGCCACTCTCTCACTTTGTCCCAGCTTACCCTTCCCCCTCCCCATATCCTCAAGTCCATTCTCTAGTAGGGCTGTGTCTTTATTCCTGTCTTACCCCTAGGTTCTTCATGACATTTTTTTTTTTCTTAAATTCGATATATATGTGTTAGCATACGGTATTTGTCTTTCTCTTTCTGACTTACTTCACTCTGTATGACAGACTCTAGATCCATCCACCTCACTACAAATAATTCAATTTCATTTCTTTTTATGTAAAGCCAAGTTTTGATATGAAGGTTACCCTAGCATTATAAAACAAATTGGAAATATTTTCTTATTTATTCTCTAAAAGAGTTTGTGTAAATCTGGCATTCTTTCTACCTTAAGTAGTTGGCAAAACTCACCCATAAAGCCATGAATTTAAATTTAAATTCATAATTTAAATAGACATTTCTCCAAAGAAGACATACAGATGGCAAAGAAGCACATGAAAAGCTGCTCAACATCACTAATTATTAGAGAAATGCAAATCAAAACTATAATGAGGTATCACTTCACACCGGTTAGAATGGGCATCATCAGAAAATCTACAAACAACAAATTCTGGAGAGGGTGTGGAGAAAAGGGAACCCTCTTGCACGGCTGGTGGGAATGTAAATTGATACGGCCACTATGGAGAACAGTATGGAGGTTCCTTAAAAAACTAAAAATAGAATTACCATATGACCCAGCAATCCCACTACCGGGCATATACACAGAGAAAACCGTAATTCAAGAAGACACGTGCACCCCAATATTCACTGCAGCACTATTTACAATAGCCAGGTCATGGAAGCCACCTAAATGCCCATCGACAGACAAACAGATAAAGAAGGTGTGGTACACATATACAACGGAATATTACTCAGCTATAAAAAGGAATGAAACTGGGTCATTTGTTAAGATGTGGATGGACCTAGAGAATGTCATACAGAGTGAAGTAAGTCAGAAAGAGAAAACCAAATATCGTATATTAACGCATGTATGTGGAATCTAGAAAAATGGTACAGATGAACCAGTTTGCAAGGCAGAAATAGAGACACAGATGTGGAGAACAAATGTATGGACACCAAGGGGGGAAAGCAGGGGGGATTGGGTGTGAGGTGGGATGAATTGGGAGATTGGGATTGACATATATAAACTAATTTGTATAGAATAGATAACTAATAAGAACCTGTTGTATAAAATAAAATAAAATAAAATTCCAAAAATATATATATATGAGTCATCATAACAGCACCACACCTTCCTCATAAGCCTGTGGTGGTGAATGGCACAAGTTGGTACATCCACCATCCTCCACAGATGCTCACTCTGATTTTTATTGACATTGTATATCCTCAATTCTGAGATGTATTTTTCCACTCATTCTCAAATCGGATTGTGTCTTACAATTGACAGACACACACAATGCAGTATTTTTTTCTTGAGAAATGTTACTAAATATTAGTGTGAATTTCAACAGATATTATCTTATAATTGAGAAAATGCTACATTTTTTATTATGCACATCTAAGTGTTTTTTTCAATGAGCATATACTCTTTGCATAATCAGAATAAACTAATAGAATCTTTAAAACACAAATAAGTTAAAATATAAAGAGTACAAAATAAATACATGAAGAGGCTTTTATAAGCAATCTATAAATTTTTTCTAGAAACAATATGAAATTGCTGTTCAAAATCAGTTTTTGCAAGCACACAGTGGCCTGGAAACATTCATGGGGAAAGAATTTTGCAAACATTACATATAATATGACTCATTTTTAAACCAAAATACTAACAATGAAGGGTTATGTTTTGCTTTTTTCTTCTGGCTTCTCTGTATTCTCTAGAATTAATATTTTTTACTCATTCAAAAATATTTATTGTTTGTCTCTTATGTACCTATCATGCAGATATTAAACTAATAATTTCTTTGTCAATGTTAAAATGAGTGAATAGATGAATAAAAGTGAATTTTTCAAAAAAAGAGTAGCTCTCCTGGATGTGAGCTACTTCATCCATAAAATATAACTCTATTCTAGCAAGTTGTTTGGTAAATTTGTCCCACCTGCCCCTGCCTGGAGTCTTGGTCCTATCTTTGAAAGGTCCTACATTTGATAGATCCTTCATAGGACCTGCTTACTTGCTCTAGTTCCCAATTTCGAATTAGCAGCTGAGGTCAGTTTTTTTCTGTAATATTTATTTCTCAATGATTGTAATTATCTTTTATGTGTAAAGAAGGGATCAGCTTTCTCAGTGCTTCTTCCTGATTCTCAAAATGTTATGCCCACAATGGTCTCCCTCATCCCAAATCTGGCTCAGCTGCTTCCCATGTTGCCAAGAGAAAGTCAGTGGACCCAACATCTTTCAAAAACAAGCAAGTATAAACATGTTTTCTCGCCTGAACTTTAAATAATATGATTTTGACTGCACTGTAAGCTAAAATCCTCTACATTGAAATATTTTCCTGATCTTCCTGTTGGTTCCATACAACAGATGTGGGTACTCCATTGTAGGAGACTCTGCTTCGGAGCCGAAGGTTGGTGAGAAATTTCCTTGTCTAGCAGACAACATACAGACATGCAAGTCTGCATCTTTCATAAGTTTCAACCCATGTGACTGTAGCGTACCATGCCTAAGATAATTCTCTGAAATCTGTTATACCTAAAACATATGTTCTCACTTATGGAGAGTATAATTTGAAATGGCAAGGATCCTGTGCTTCCTCTCTGCATACCATTCTTTTTTCAATGGCATGATGGCATTTATTTCAAAGTGATTACAATACAGAACTTTCAAGAAATTTAGAGTTCAATTTAAATTAAAAGAAAGATATTCAGATGAAGAACATTCCCTGACCCTCAGCCTATACTGCTTATAATTTCTACACAGCTAATTCACTTATATTCTCATTTATCAGTTTCTCCTGGGGCAAGTAAACAGACAAGAATTATTGGTCATCTTCACCCCAATAATGTTAGTTCCAACGCCAGCCTGAGATAGTTCTTGATCCACTGATATTTTAAAAGGGATTATATAAAACTCTTTTATCACTTACTTTGTTTTATCTCTCTAATTAGTGCCACCTCAAATTTATACCCATGCCTCTCTGATAATGAGAAATATAGAACTGAAAGGGAACTTAAAAAGTACCTAACTGAGGACTTCCAAACTCAAATGCCCTAAGAGCGAGGTAGAAAATATAAATGTGTGAAGGAGCAAGTTAAAAAGAACAGAATAACAAGCCTGTGGAAACTTGAAGAACAAACTTCTCAGAAAGCATTACAAAAATTAATTAATGGTATTCTGGTCCCAAAATATCCACATTTGTTAACTAGATTATTCCCAAAGTTAACTTTTGATTTAATATAATCTCTCATTATAGAGTGGAGAAAATAATACCCAATGATGATAAGTGACAAAACCACCATAAGTTTAGTAAAATGACTATAAATGGGAAGGCTTCATGAAGTGATTATTTTTTTAAAAGGCCAGCAAGACCTGTACTGTCTGGCCCCTTCTTACCTGTCCAGTCTCATCTCTGGCCATGTGTACCCACTCCCCACCCCTACCTTTGGCCACGCTGGCCTTCTTCTAACCCCATACTCTGTTCTTGTCACCTGCCTCTAGGGCACTCTCCATGCTACTTGTCTTAGGTGATATCTTTTTTTTTTTTAATTTTCTAAATTATATGAGTTCAGGAAATTATGTGTGTGTAGTAATCTGATTGCATCGACAGTATAATTTTTCACCTCATCCTCCATCTACACCCTTAGTGATGTTACTTTACAGACCCTCTTGCTAAAGCATCCGTCTATTTCCCCACTCCTTGATTTGGGGTTGACATCAGTGACTTCTTTCAGCCAATGGATATTTATTAATAGATGTGATTCAGGCCCAGGCTTAAAAATCGTTCTCATGCATTTCTGCTCCACCTTATCCTCTGCTGGTACCACGAGAAAATGCCCAGGCCAGCCTGCAAGATGAAAGATACACCAGTTTTCCCAGGAGAAATCCTCTTAGTGCAGCCCACAGCCAACTGACTTGTGAACAAGTCCAGCCAACCCTAACTGCTCTGCAGAGTCACAGCAGGCCACAGTTGCATGAGCAAGCATAGATCAGCTCCCAAAGAGCAGACCAGAGCAGACCAGAGCAGATGAAGCCCACGGACTCAGTAACTAAATGATTTATTTATTGTTGCATGCCACTGGTATTTTGCAGTTGTTACTCAACATAATTGTGTAAATAGATAATAGATACACCCACTTCATAATTTCTGAATACTCCATCAGTGACTGCTTTTAGTTGAGTCATGTTGACAGAGGGGCATTCAGATAGGTCTGCGGCCAGGGAGATACAGGTGAAGCACAGACAGCCGGTGAACCCTTGCTTAGGTTGTGAATAATTGTGGAGCTCAGATGGCAGGTGTAATTTGTTCAGAAATGGCTCCTAATTGATAATCATATAAGATCAGAAGGCAAACAGACTCAAGACCCAGAGCAGGCTTGGAATATGGTCAGACTGATGCCAACCAAATGATGAGAAATCCTAGTCAAAGGCAGCACGATAAATAAAATAGAGAGAAACATGTTATTCCTATAGGTAGTATGAGCGACTGCTGGTAATAACTGGTTATAACTACAATGAGCTAGAGCAAAAAACTCATTTTTATCAGATAAACTCAGGATAGGATTGCCAGATAAAATAAAGGATGCCAATTTTTTTTCATAGAGAGGCATTTTATTTTAAATATAGGAGTGTGTACATGTCAATCCCAAACTCCCAGGCTATCTCTCCCTCCCACCCTTCCCCCGGTAACCATAAGTTCGTTCTCTAAGTCTGAGTCTGTTTCTGTTTTGTAAATAAGTTCAATCGTATCATTTTTTTTAGATTCTGCATGTAAGTGATATCATATGATATTTGCCTTTCTCTGTCTGACTTACTGCACTTAGTATGATAATCTCGAGGTCCCAGGGATGCCAAATTTAATTTGACTTTCAGATAAACAGCAATAAACAAAATGAGTCCCAAGTATTGCATGGGATATACTTATACTAAAAATTTTCTGTTCATCTGAAATTTAAATGTAACTGGGCAACCTGTCTTTTTGTTTTTTTGTGTTTTGGAGGGGTTTTTTTGCCAAATTTGGCAACCCTAACCTGAGGTCCTCCTCAATGATGCTTACCTTGAAGCCTACTAGATCTCAAATGACCACATGTCATAACTCTATTTCTTCCAAAACACTAGCAGAGGCAGAGTTCTTCCCTGCAATCAGTCAGTGGATAATCTAATATATTCCAGATGAGGGCGTCAACTCCCACGTCTGGGTGTGTGTCAATATACTATTGTTGTAGTAGTGATCTCATGTGTTTGTTTCCAGGTTCTTTCCTTCTATTTCTGTGTCCCTTTCTCCACTCAGTATCTTGGGCATTCCTTGTATAAAGGAAGTGATGACAGCAGAAATGATGAAGGAAAACAGACAACGGAATGGAAAGGATTTAAAGTACAAAAACAAAAGATTAAAGAGAAGTGACCAGAAAGAGAAAAGTTTTCTGCTGTCAAGAAAAAAAGGAAAAAGATCCCTCATGTCTGAGGTAACAGGACAGTTGGATGGGTTACGGGAAAGTTAGAAATGAGCTGGTAGGTCCAGCAATGAGGGGATAAGGCCTGAGCAGACGCCACAGAGGAGCAAATTCAGAACCGATAGACCACTGGGTCCCCATGCCTCCAAGAGGCACACGGGTGATGACAGTGCTTACAGTATGTCATCTATACCAAAGAGCTATGGGAGCTTTACTTCTTGTTGGCTTTAGAGAGAGCCTTCCTTTGGCATCATCACTGTTCATCAGTCAGGCTACCAAGCTGTTTGTGCCCTGAGATCCTGCTTGGCTTGCAACCAGCCTACCCCATGTGGGCAATTCCCTGAATTTCTGAGAGCTGTCTCCAGATTAAAGCTGGGTGCTCTAAACCTGGAGGACAGCTAGTGACTTAGAAAGGAAAGTCCACCGGCACCTGTCTTAGGAGGAACTAAACAGAATTTAACAGAACTAGCTAGAGGTCACCCATCTGAAACAAGAACAGTGGTAAAATATATCCCAGTTACACAGGGTGCCTCAGATTTTCTAGGACCCCAAAGAATCCTGAAACTACAATTCAGTTTCTAAGACCTGGATTCAAATCCTGGCTCTGCCACTTACCATAGTTGTATGACTATGGGCAAGTTTATTCATCCCTCAAGTCTTAATGGCCTCATCTATAAAAAACAATTCAGTGGATAATAACCTTACTGCATTGTTAAATAAGATTTTATATATATATATATATATATATATATATATATATATATATATATATAAACACAATTCACAGTTCAAACAATGCCTGGCATATTGAAAGTGCTCAACAAATGAGAACTAAAAATAAAACCAAAACCAGAGAGAAACAGACAGAAAAAGATTGAGATCCTAATACTGTGGCCAGAATTGCATCAATGTAAACCTCATGCTTTTATACAAAAATAACACCTCATGTAGGTCAGTCTTCTCAAACAGCTTTCTCCATGGTGTTTTCTTTCTCTAAAGGTAACTGAGTGGAGCCTGAGACCAGCACTTGTGGTATAACTGTAAGGAAGTCTCTTGTCTTGACATTGTCTTTTTTTCAATATTAATATTCAATAACCATTCAAGAAATGTTGATGACATGACTTTTTCGTGTACGAGACATTTTTAAAAGGGACAAAATGCATCATACATGGTCACTTTCTCTGAAGGGTTCACAGGCCTGTGGAAGTAACAGATGGGTCCACAGGTAACAGGTCCTTGGTCCTACTTGTCCACTATAAACCATGGTGGAAAACATGCCCACCACCACTGCGACCCCCTTCAAGATTCAGAAGTGTGGTGGGGATCCTGACGCTAAATGCTTTGCAATACGTGGGACATTTCCAAATAAGCAAGGATCACACACCCCAAATGCCAACTGCGCTCCCTGTGAGAAACACAGGAAAGCAAGCATTTCAGGGAGTGCTGTGGAACAAGCACTGTCGTAGGATTCAGACAAGCATAACTGTACCTCTAACTGTGTGACCTAGACCAAGTTACCTTAACTTCTCTGAGCTTTGTCTCTTGATTCGCACCATGAATATAATAATACCCATCTCCTAGGATTGATGTGAAAAATTAAGACGATCTATGCCAAACATTTTCTAAAATATCAGTGACTACGTAAGACTCCATAAATGATGGCTATTATTAATAGTTTCATCATGATAAAGTTACATAAAATAAACTAAGGAAAAAATATAATCTGTATAAATGAAAACCTTCTCAGAGGAGGAAAATTAGAAGGCAGAAAAAATAGCTTGTTAATTGGAAAGCACAAAGTAAATATAAGATCCCATATTGTAATTGTAAGAGAGACATAAACAGAAATATTTGAATGTGTATTCAACTCTCTGCCTTCAAGTCATCCTTCAACCAGCATTGTTAAGAGAAAAACATTAATAAAGGTCTTTGCATTTATAATGGGAAGCATGTAAATTCTATGAATACACATAATAGGAATTCTTATTGTCTTTTTTTTTTTAACCTCCTCTATCCATCCTTTTGGAGACATGTTTATGGATTTCAGTTTCTTTTGTCAGCTAATGAAATCCTCTACTCTCTGTTTTTGGACTTCTTGAAATAAGAAATTCCTCCTGGACCCTTGAGGAAAAAAATGTAAAATAGATTCCAAAAACATTTCGATTGTCAGTTATGTACTGAGAAAGGGTAGATTAATCCCCACGGACCTCATAGTTGACAAAGTCCTCACTTAATGTGTTTAGCGATAGTGCTATGAGGAATTTAAAAACAACACTCTGGGTGCCTCATTGCTGTTATAGGACATAATTACCACCCCGGGGTATTGAAGGTAATCAGATACACGGGGTCTCCTTTCACCTCAGGGAAGAGGAATGGGCAAGTGTGATTATCTTTCTATAATACTTACAGCTACTATGTCTCATTTTTTAAATTCACCTCAATGAAATGACACTGTTTTGGTTTTCCTTAATTGACTATTATTTCCCTAGTCTCTCCTTTTTTGTTTTGTTTTGTTTTCACTATGAAGAAAGCCAATTTGCTGTTCACAAACTTTATTGTGAAAAAGATAATCATGGTGAGGACAAGGAACAGGAGGAAGTCGCCTACGCTGCTGGTGGGAGACCAAGTGTTAAAACAATTTTGGAAACACTTTCAGATCATCTAGTAAAGTTATGATATGCATATCCACTCCAGTTTTTTCATATCCTAAAAAATTGGGTGTACGTGTATTCCAAGAGACAAAAATAAGGATAGTAGTTTTATTTATAATATCCCCACATTGGGGAAAAAATGTCCATAAAGAATAGAATAGATAAATTGTAATTATATTCATAATTTGGAATGCTAGGTTGAACCCAAAAGGAATATTGCAGACATATGCAACAATGCAGATTCCCAAATATACAATTTTGAATAAGAGAAACTGAACACTCAAGAATATATACCATCTGATTCTATTCATACAGTGTTCAAAAACATGCAAAAGTAAACTACAGTTGACCCTTCAACAACACAGGTTTGAACTGCAGGGGTCCACTTATACGTGGATTTTCTTCAATAGTAAATACTACTTACTGCACGATTTGTGGTTGGTTGGCTGAAGCCCCAGATACATGGATATCTGGATACATGGATACAGGGGACCATGGATACAGGGGAACCTCACATACAGAGGGCCAATTAGAAGTTATAGTTTGATTCTTGACTGCTTGGAAGGTCAATGCCCCTAAACCCCTGTTTGTTCAAGGGTCAACCGTATAGTGTTGAGGCTTGCATTCTCAGGTTTTAAACTCTCAGAAGAGAAAGGGTAAGATAACTATGGAAGTCAAAATAGTTCCCCATTTTGGGGAAGAGGAGATCTGTGACTGGGAAGAGATCTGCTGGGGACAGGGTTTGGGGGCACCACTGATGTTTAATTTCTGGACTTAGTATTCAATATATTAACTTGTTGGTCAGTATATAATCCATTAAGTTATACGGTTATGTTGTATTCACTTTCCTATATGTGTTTTATATTTTACAATAAAAGGGTTTAAAAAGAAATCTTTTTTATTTTTGTTAAACAATTTTCCCTAAACAGAGGAAAAAGGATTGACAATTACTGGGTTCTTACTAAGCCCTTCATATGCATAATCTCTTCTAATTTTAATAATAACTCAGTAAGTGAGTTATCTTCCCCATTGTACAGATAGGGAAAGCAGTTCAGGGAGGTCCAGGAACTTGCCCGAGGCCACATAACCAGTGACGGTAGATCCAGTAACTGAACTCAAATGTTTGACCCAAAGTCCATGCTTTTTATACTCCATCACGCTGATTATATCCACACTCAGAATTGCTTTATGAATAGAAATTCTGGATATTTAATTGGGAGCCTAACTAAACACACACTCAGGATCTGTGCATTGATGCACAAACGTCTTCAAATATTTTAAATGAAATCTAAGAGACAATTATTTAAAAATATACATAGCTAATTCTGCTCTAAAGCCAGACCATTCTATTGTGTAAATGTGTTATTTACTAGGCTAAATTACGTATTGTTCCTTCGTTCCTGTTTAAATGGTAAAACAATGTTGTCAGTCATTGGCTCACACAAAGAGGGTTCAAGAAGGAAGAGCACAAAGTCAAAATCCCAACTATAATTCCAAGGTCGTTTCTCTTTTTAGTTACTGGTCACAGAAATGAAAGAAACAAAGACAGAAGGAAAGTGCTGACCTAAATCAAATTGACTCTCAGCTATTTTTCCAGCAAAGATGAATTTATTCAGAATCAGCAGAGAGTTGCAATTTGGGGTCTGCAATCATGGCGAGCCATGTGCAAGTCCCCAGACAGCAAGGCAAGAAGAAAGCTTTTATAGAGAGGAAAAGGAATTTGGGAAGGCTATTGTAAAAAAAGTTCATGGCTCTTCAGTGGCTGAGTTCTTGCCAGGAAAGGAGTCTTTCTTCTTCCTGTTGTTGGGCGCTGCTATCATCACAGGGCCTGAGAGCTCCCCATTTTGGTCTCCAGACTCTATTTAACTGAAGTTTCTGTTTATTGATTTTTTACAAAAGGTAATAAAATCTTGTACCCTTCTAAGGCTAGGAGAGGATGCAAAAGAAGACATCATTCATTTATTCCATACATATTTATTGAGTGCTTACTGTCACAATTTTTTCTAGGCACTGGGGATACGATGATGAAAAGATACACAGGGTGTTGATGATTATGTTCTATGGAAAGAATGAAAATAAACAAGTAAACAAATGAGGTATCTTCATAGAGTAATAGAGGAAGGCTCTAAAGCAAGCAAGAGGTAATAGGATGGAGAGAAATTAGTGTCACAGTGAAGGTGGGGTCAGTAACGTAATCCAAGGACTCAATCAACAGGTGATATATAAGCCAAGGCCAGAAATAGGGCAGCCACACAACCATAAAAATCAGGAAAAGATACTTCAGGCAGAGGTAACAGCAAATACAAATTCCTAAGTTCGAACTGTACTTGGCATTTTCAAAAACAAACGAGCACGGTATGACTCAGGCATAATCAGTGTGAGGCTGTATTAGTTAGGATTTGATTCAGCTTCAAATAATAAAAATTCTAAAGTAACTAGCTTAAATAGAGATTATTAATCTAGAATTAGAAAGGCAGCTTCACAAAGCCAGGTTCTTCTTATATTGTGGCTTCATCAACCACCTTATGATCTAAAATGGCCATGTGAGCTCTCTCCCTCACAACTGAATTCCAGCTATGGGCAGATAGAAGGGATGAAAAAGAACTCTCTTCTTTTAAGGATGCTTCCTGGAAGCCAACACAACACTTTCATACATATCTCACTGACCAGAAAAAAAGTCAGGCAGATAATCCAACTGCAAAGGAGGCTGGGAAGCTTTCCCAGCAGGAAGCTAAAAACCTGTTTTGCTTTGTTTTGGTTTTTTTTTTAACTCAGGAAGAAAAAGGAAATGTATAGTTTTGATAACAAGCATTTTTGTCACAGGAGAAGAAGTAGGAGTTGAGTATGGAGAGGCGGATATGGGTAACTCATTTAGGGAGTTGTAGGCCATAGTAATTGGAATTTTACACTTGGAAGCTAGGACCACACAGTCCTAGGATAATGCTTTGCTTGAATAGAGGGGTTGCTAGAGAGAGCATCTCACCTATGTACTCTGCATATAATCACTTCTTCAAGCTTATCTCAGGGACTGATGATGCTTTTAGGGTGCTCACCATAACGTGAAGTCATTTGACTGTTCATTTTTTTATCTCCACCTTTTTCAAATTAGTCACCATGTCCTGTCAATTCAAGATAGTGTCTCTTGCACAAAGAACGGAAAAGCTTGACAGAATAGTAAAATTTTGAGTCCAACTCTGGTAACCTTCAACCATGGAAGAGAAAGGACAAATAGAGCATTGTGCTGTGGGTGTAAAAAGATATGTTGAAGTTCTAACCCCCAGTACCTGTGATGGGACCTTATTTGGAAATAGGATATTAAAGAGGTAATGAAGTTAAGATGAGGTCATACTGGATTAGAGTGGGCCCCAAATCCAATTACTATTGTCCTTATAAGAAGGTCAGATAGACGACACAGGGACAAAGACACACAGGAAGAATACCATGTGATGACAGAGGCAGAGATTGGAGTGATGTAGCTGCCAGCCTAGGACGGCCAAGGATTGATAGTCACCACCAGAATCCAGGAAGACACAAGGAAAGATTCTCCCTCAGAGACTCCAGAAGGAACCAACCTTGCTGACACCTTTATGTCGGACTTCTCCAGAACTGTGGGAAAACACATTTCTGTTGTTTAGGCCACTCACCCAGTTGGTGGTACTTTGTTATGACAACACTAGCAAATTAATACAGATTCTGGTCCCATGAAGTGGGTGCCCCTATAACAAACATCTAAAAATGTGGATGTGGCTTTGGAACGGAGTAATGATTAGAAGCTGGAAGAGGTATGAGATGAATGTAAAAAAAAGCTAAATTCCCTTGAAGAGACTGTTGGTAGAAATATGTTAATATGTTTAAATGCACATGTGCAATATATTAAAGGTACCTCTTGTGAGACCTCACCAGAAGTGAGCATGGTACTGGAATAAGGAGCATGGTATTGGAAACTGGAGGAAAAGTACAGCCAGGTTTCTCTTTGCTGCTTATAGTAAAATGTGAAAGGAGAAAGATAATGGAAGAAAAAATGTTTAAGCAAAAAGGAAACAAAACTTGAAGATTTAGAAAATTATCAACCTAACCATATTGCAAAAAAAAGAGAAAGTGTGTTCTGGAGAGAACACCAAGGGTGTGGCTGAACACCTTTTGATAAAAAGATTAGTATGAGTGTGACTCATAGATTGATCCAATCAATTATCTCAGCAGAAACTCTGCCAGTTTATTTTGAAGGGGACAGAGAAAGGACAAAATGAAGGAAGGCTGTCACATTTCTGAGATTCTACAGGACAGGACACCGAGCTATCAGCTATTAACATGTGCTATCCTTCAAGAATAGAGAACACCAACCTCAAAGGTGATTCAGAGGTCAGCAGGGCTGTCATTGCCACCGTGAGCCCAGAGGGCATAGGTCCATCAGACACATCTGTCTCCTCCTCGGTTTGGGGGTAAGGTGGGGTACCACCTCAGTTTCAGCAGGCTAGGCTGCCACCATTCAGGGCCTCAAGGGAAAGACTGCCATCCAGAGCTACAGGGGTAACACTGCTACCCCGGTGGGCCCAGAAAACAGAGCACTGAGCCAAAGAGAAATGTTTTCAAGCCTTTAATCTAATGAAATTTGCCCTGTTGTGTTTTGGGCCTGTCTGAAACCTATGACCTCTTTCTTCTTTCCAATTTCTCCCTTTTAAAATTGAAATGTCTATCCTATGCCTGTCCCTGAAATTGTATTTTGGAAGCAAATAAATTGTCTGGCTTCAAAGGTTCAAAGGTGGAGAGGAATTTTGCCTCAGGATGAATCATACCTCAAATCGCACCTATATATGATTTAGATGATGTACAGATGACATTTTGGACTTAGAGTTGATGGTGGAATGGATTAAGACTTTTGGGCTGATGGGATGGGGACGAATGTATTTTGCATGTGAGAATGATGAATTTTGAAGGTCCAGAGGGTGGAGTGTTATGGACTAATTTATGTCCACCCAAAATTCATATGCTGAAGCCCTACTCCTCAGTATTTCAGAATACAATTGCATTTGGCAACATATACAGACACACCAAGAGCTCCCACACAGAGGAAAGGCCATTTGAAAATACAGAGAGAAAGCAGCCATCTGCAAGTCATGGAGAGAGGTCTAAGAAGAAACCAAACCTGCTGACACCTTGTTCTTGGTCTACCAGCCTCCAGAACTGTGAGAAGACAAATTTCTGTTGTTTAAGCCACCCAGCCTGTGATATTTTGTCATGGCAGCCTTAGCAAACTAATACAGGATTTGAGAGAAATCTAGGCTGAGAATCAGATTCTATATTCTACTTTATTATTTGGTAAGATCTTCCAAGTTATCTTTTAGCTCTAATGGAAGGGCCTAGCAATTCGGAAGAATAATCTGTGTGTGTAAGCTTGAGTGGATCATTTTCTGCATCACAAAAAGAAATCCTCATCACAATAGTTTCTGGTCAGGATCCTCTCAGCAGTGGCTTTGAAGGGAAATCATACAGTATATTCAATCTGAGTTCTCCATTCAAAGCACTCTAGGTCTGGAAAACATTAACACTGTAAATTGTGGATGAAAGAGGAATCCAGAGCTGCTGAAACAGAGAGGCAGACATGCAGGTCCAGCTCAGGCCCTTCAGAAGCTAGTTTATTGGCCCTGCATTTAAAATCTTAATGGAAATGTTAACACTCCACTCAAGTTGTTTAACCTCCATCATGAAGATCACTGGGAAAACTTAAGTGACTACCAAGAGTTTTCCAGAAGTGGTCCTCCAAAAGGAGGCTAATTCACTTTGGTTTTAAATGCTGTGAAATGTCCAGGCCTACT
Source organism: Monodon monoceros (assembly GCF_005190385.1). Classification (NCBI taxonomy): domain Eukaryota; kingdom Metazoa; phylum Chordata; class Mammalia; order Artiodactyla; family Monodontidae; genus Monodon; species Monodon monoceros. The sequence continues at coordinate 90,294,791 of NW_021703772.1, forward strand.
TCTCATGTTAAAAGGACAGTAACACTCACCCTAAGTTCAATTACAACCATGATTGGAATCATGCCCCCAGGTACATACAAGATACATAATATCTCTCACACAACATTAAAGTTCACCATTACTGATAGAAGCAGGAAAAATTAACGATTAGCTACAACTTGACATGTTCTTTGTTCTCTCATCCCCATCACCCTCCACAATACACAAAGTATGCTGACATGTCCAGTCTTTGTTTTCATCATTATACCTCTCGAAACTGCTCTTTCCATCTCACCTACTAACAACTTTCATCCAAGCCCTCATCATATTGCATCTAATTATGATTCTGATCTAATTGGTTTTGAAAAAATATTATTCTCTCAAATACCTTTTCATTCATTTTCCTATTGCTTTCTATCCATCAGTTGAGTTTTGCAGACCCTATCTCCCCACATTTCCAATAACAAAGTCAATACATTCTATGTTTGGAAAGTGATACCACTTTTTCCTTTCAGTTACTGACATGTTTTATCCGTAATGCCTCTGGGGACTAGAACAGGACTGAGTAAGTGCCACCTATGGTGGCTGGGGCCAATGTTCTGAGGTCCAGTAAGAACAAATGTTAGTTAGTGAGAGTTAACCTTCATTGAGCACCTAATCTGTGCCAGAAACTATGCTTGGCATTTCACATACATTCACTTGTAGTTTTTATAAGAAATCTATAAGCTATGTCCTACTGTAATTCCTATTTTACAGATCAGAAAATCAAGATACAGAGAAAATAAATAAATTGCCCCATTCATAAAATATCCTCAAATTCAAGCCTTTTATTTGAGCTTATTTATTTGAGCCTTTTATTGAAACTTGTACTCTCTGGTTCAAAATTTAAAACTTTCACAAGCAGACAATGGAACAGGAATTTTCCCAGGCAAATATCATATGTCCTCGTAAATCTTTAAGATCATGTGGTTAGCTACACAGGGAAGAGGTAGTTAAGAGCCCTGGTCTAGGAGTAAGGAAATGTGTTCTGATTAGAAATCTGTTGCTGTGCTACTATGGGCAAGTCCCTTCTCCTTGCTGGGCTTCAGCATCTTTATCTGTGAAATTAGGGTATTAAACTACAGTATCACTAAGGCACTCTTCAGTGATTCTTATTCTCCCCTCCTCCAGCAATATATATATCCTCTGCTACTACTAAATCTATGTTAATTTGTACATGTCCGTGTGTGTGTGTGTGTGTGTGTGTGTGTGTGTGTGTGTATGGGGGGTGGGGGGATTTTAAGAGAGAAAGAGGAAATTTTTTTTATAATGAGAAGCAGAAAGCTGGACTAATGATATGTAAAAAATATATTCGTTCCTTTTCCTCCCATAATGGTGCGCAATTATTCGTATCTTAGTGCCTTGAGGTTGTTGAGAGCCTGAGTCAACATCTCTACAATGATTTTGGCCACCCAGTCATGATCCCAAGATGGATGCAGCAGTAAGGTGGGGTAGGAGGGAAACATTTTTGGGGAATCCCCTGCCAAGCCTTCAGTTAACATCTTCTTGGGTACCACTAGGTTATATGCTTATTCCTAAACCTGGAGTTGGGTTTGGCTTCCTTGAAATCAAGGAGCTGAATAATCCTGTAACAAAATAGTAAGGCAGTGGCTTTGGGGAGGTGTGCCACAACCAAACGTATGACACAGTCTATATTCTCACATACACAGCTGCCAGAGAAGTATTTCTCCAACACATATATGGAAAGGTCACTTCTCATTTTAAAGCCCTTCTATGGTTACTATTAAAGAATCAACTCTTAGAGAAACATAGAATACTTTTTTATGATGTAGCTCCCTTCTTTCCAATTTTATCTTGGGAACCAATGGAAACATTCTCCTCAGTTTTCTAAACATTCCATATGAATTCCAATCTCTGTTCCTTTGCTCACCCCATTGCTTTCCTGGAATGCTCAACTTTCTCATTTATCAAACTTTTACTGAGCATGTTCTATATGCCAGGTACACAGTAGGTACTAGGGCATGCACATATCAATGAAAAAAAAAGATTCTTTTCTTCGGATTCAACAGTCCAGTTGCAAAAACATGCATATACATAATCAATTATAAAAAGTAACACAAGTCATTAGAATAGAATAAACACAGTTTCCTCTGAAGTTACCTTAGTTCTATGCAAACTTCTGACTCAACTTAAGTCCCAACTTCTCTAAAAAGTCACTGATCTCAGTTTAGAGTGATCTCCTTTTCCAGCTGGACTTTGTAATATATTTGTGCTAGAAAATTCATGTAACATTTCATATATAAGTTACACAAATATAACTTTTCCCATTTTAAAAATATGGGCTTCGTAGTTCTTCTAAATTTTATCTTTTTAAAGTACAGAGATCTTATCTTAAATTTCTTTATTTCTCTAGAACTCATATATCACTCATTTTTTCATTCGCTCAATTTATCATTCACTTATTTAGTTGTTCCTATGAACACAGCAAGATGCCAGGTACTGGGCCGAGGTGACAGGAAGGAAAACACAAAAATAGTGAAGACACAGCCCCCAGCCTTAATGACATTTTAATCCAGCGGGGAGGAGGAGGCAGACAAATAACCATAATACAAAGCAGTTTTTAATAAGTACAGAAATAGAAATACAGAACTCCATCCTACAGAAATGCAAGATAAGAAAAAGGTACAAGAAATAAAACAATTTGAACACCTGGGAAATGACTGTAAAAGTGTTCCGAAGTGCCTTGTGGGTAGCCCAATCAGGATCCCACAACTGAAGAGCTACTTCTGTTATAAGGCAACAGGAAAAAGGGACTCTTACCTTCAGACAATTGAGGAAACTGAGGCATTTCCTCAGGACCTCAATGAGAATCCTACTACTGAAGATCTAGTTCAGTCATCAGGCAATAGCAAAGAGGCTTCCACGAATTCTTTCTTTCCAACACCTGAGGGCATTGAGGAGTTTCTCCAGGACCTCAATGAGACATATGACACAAGAACCCCAGCTGCACCAGAGCCAGAGCTCTACGTACCTCTGACTGCCCGTGATGAGGACAGCCAAAAGGAGTCAATCCAGAACGAGGTGACCTCCTTTCAAGAGAGAAACCCTACAGTGGCATCCCTGATGACAGATGGCAGTGACATCCCAAAGACATTGATCACTGATTGCCAAGCAACAGACACCAATGCAAACAAGATGACAATTCCCATAGAGGGTAGCCAGATGAAGACCCTCAATGACGACCAGAGCCTCTATGGAGGCAAAATAACTTTCAGTGAGGACCAGACCCTCTATGGGGGTCAGATGAAGAGCCCCAGTGGATGCCAGACCCTCAATGAAGCCCAGATGACCTTCAGTGGGGACCAGACCCTCTATCGGGGTCAGATAAAGACACTCTGATGAAGACACTCCCCATGGAGTCTGTATGATGCCACATTCCTCGTCATCATGGCCATATCCTGGATTTCTGTACATTTCTGGTTCCCATTTGATCCAAGGACAACCCCTAGAAAAGCAGAATTGGAATCTCAAGATTCAGAGATGTACGTTGCAGAAGAATTCTGACATTCTGAAGCCCTATATTTGCACATACCAGGACTGTGGGAAATCGTATTCAAAATCTTCCCACCTGCAAATCCATGAGTGCCAACACACTGGTGAGTGAAGACTGAAGGATGGGAGTGCCAGGAAAATAACTAAAGATTTCTGCCTTTACAAAACTTTGGGATCATTTGAGATCACTGCTACCTCCCTCTCAGTCTAGGACCCAGAAGACCCTAGAAAATGTTGGCAAATCTGAAAGGGTATAAAAAGCAGTCCTAAGAATAGACTCTAGTTCTGGGCCAGAGGCAACCCGGCTGCAGCCTTTTGTGGTTGACTGCCTGGGATGATGGAAGAAGTGGAGGGATTTGTTTGACCTCTTAGGATGGTCTTGACCCTACCTCTCCTGGGACTTCTCTTCATGAACTCCTGTAGGCCAACAGATAACCCCCTTCCTCAAACTTCTTTACTCACCACTGACCTGCGTCTTCCCCTCCTGGTTTTCTTTTTCTCTTCCTCTCCCTCCTTCACAGTTTTCCTCTCAGCCTTCTAGCCCATCCTGCCCTCCTTCTCTTCCTTCCCTATGCACCCCTTCCAGTCTCCTGTCTGTCTCTCCCTGTCCCACCACAACAGGCCCAACCCCTTTTTCTTCTCCATTCATTTCCAACTTCCCTGTCCCATGCTATCCTGAAGCATGACAAGTCTTCCTTTCTTTCTCGGGTCCAGGAGGAAAGCCCTACAAATGCAACGTGAAGGGATGCACGTGGGCATTCTCCCATTCGGATGAGCTCAACAGACACAAGAGAAAGCACACTGGAGAGCGGCCCTACCTGTGTACCAAATGCAAAAGTAACTTTGCATGATCTGATCACTTAGAGCAGCATCAGAGGGTCCACAGATAAATTTCTTCCATAATGACAAACCCATTAGCCTATGAGGAAATGAGATGAGCTGCAAGATTCTCTCTGCAAGGCTTTGCTCGGTACCTAGCTCTGTGCCAGCACATAGTAGATGCTTAATATTCGCTGTAAACTTTTAAGGTTTTCATTTATTTTTTTCTGAAACATACAAAAATACATGTATGCATTTCAGCAGAATCAGAAGCACTCTTCAGTCACTTTCCTGTACGTGGTGAATATTTTCATCGTCAGTGTGCTATGTATGAATCCTTGTAGATCACTGCCTGTGCATTTACTTCTATGTGTACATCTAAAGATGTTTATATGTAGACGATTGTAGTGTATGCATAGTTCAGATGTGTAAAAAATGTAGTATTTCATATCTGAGCTCTTGTTTCTTTGGAGGTCTATTTCTATGGCATTAAGAGGAGAGGGACACTTGGTCACTTCTAGTGTCAAGTGGTCTCAGAATAAACGAAACTCATTTGGATGAACTTAATCTATTAAAAAAAGAAAGAAAGAAACTGTGAAACAAGCTAGGGAAGGCTTAACATAGGAAAGATAAGTCGATAGCAAACCGTGAAGGGATGTGGGAATTTGAGCTTTAATCAGTGGACTTTAGACTGGGCGTAAAGGCCAAGGAAGGTGATCAAAGGTTTTCAGCCAGGCAGTAACATGGTCAGTTAAAATGATTAATCCAGTAGTGGTGGGACACGGGTAGAAGTGGGATGGAAGAGATCACCACTAGAGAGGGATTTAGGAGGTTCCTGCAGCAAATTAAATGGAAGGGAAAAGAAACTTATTCAGTTCCCTGGCCAAGCCCCCTTTGACACCTGTAACATAGATGGTGTGTGTTATTTTCATTTAGCAGAAGTTACAAAAAGAGAAGAGCAGGTGGGTATGTTGGATTCCATGACTGGACATGGGCAACATGGAACCAGAGAATCTGAGATGAATTCCATCTCTTACTGGTAGTTGTGACATCTTCCCTACACCAAAATATTTCCCCTGTCCACTGTCTCTGTTTCTAAAAATACACAATTTGCTCTTCCTCCTTTGCTTCCTTTATTCCCTGTTAACTCTCTCCTTCTACTTTTCTGGATCCTACATAAAAATCTCATGCAATTGCCCTTTTCACATACTATTCAGCTGGGGATCATATTGCTTAATCATGCTAAGCTACGTTCTAAAGTACAATCTTCTTAGGAATTAACAGTCACATAATATCGATCACAGCAAGGAAACATCATGTCCCCAACAGTGATGACCAAGAACCTACACAGTGAAGGAAAATCTTATTCAAAACCCAGAAAACAACAAGTTCATAAGAAGGCTGGTGATGTCAATTAAAAGTTCATTCATCAGCACATACAATTGCCTTTATTCTTTGATCTTCCAGGGCTCTGAAAATCTGGCTTAAACCACAGCACTTGTCAGCTCCAGGACACAGGGATTTGACAGCTCCCAAGTCCATTACAGCTTTGTCTCAGATCAATGAGGTGACCTTAAAAGAAACCCACTTTCCAGTGCTCCAGTTTCCTTGCAGACAAAATGGGAATGATACCAAGTTTTCATACTTGACTAGAAGCACGAGGGCAAAGCCCACTGAGGACATAAGGTGTTAAATAACAAACAAACAGAATGGAATATGTAATTCAATCAATCATACCCCGACACTGACTGTGCCCATTTATTATTACTTTTCAATTTCTAAAGTGATGGCAAAATGGAATTTCCACTAATTTTTCAAGAACTTGAATCTGATTCTTATAATCCTGGGCTTTATGTTGCTGATATATTGTAGATATAATTTTTGTGTGCTCCAAGAGGCTTTCTGCTTGCAGGGCATTGCTGTAAGTTGTGGATAATTTATTTTCTCCTGCTATTATATTGTGTAAATTACCATGTTGGCAATATTTTAGCCTTTCACACTTTGAATCAGTGCCCAGAATAATTCTAACAAGATTTTGATTCTCTGGAAGCAACCTCAAGGAAGAAAGCCCTTCAAAACGCCTGCATATTCATTTAAACTACAGCTGTGAGAAGAATCTCCTCCAGGTCAATTATAAGGTCCGTCTGAATGGTAAGTGATACTTATCTCATCTCCCTGCTGATCTCTACATCCTCCTTTGCTGCCAGAAACAATCGCAGCATCTTGCCAGTGGAGCACACATTTCCCAGCCTTTCCACCTTCGATGGAAAGATGCAAGTTCTAGAACTGGAACCAAATTTGAAGCCCACCAGGAACCTCAAAAAGGAATTTGATTCCAGAGGTCCAGCCATATAATCAAGTCTGTGGTTTCATTTCATCACCCAAAGAAGATATTTTGGGTTTCAGCCAGGAAATGTCTCATTTCTTAATATTAGGAGTAACCAGGAACCGTCAAAAATGGGCGTTGGACTGCCGGGTGAAGACAGACAGGTGCAGAAACAGACACAATGCCCTGTGATCATGGAAGGCTCAGTAAGGACACGGTCTCCACACAATTTTTGCTTTGATTCTGAACAGAGCGTCACACAGCAGTAGGAAACGAGGAAACAAAAAGCTTCTACATTTTTTTACCTCCCCCAATCCCACCACTACCCCAGTTTAATAGGAAAAAAGTTTCTAGAACTCACTAGATCCCCAGGGACTCAACCCTGCCTCTACCAAAATCTGCAAGCTCAGATGCAGGGCAGAGAAAAATGTATTCCCTCTGTAGATTTCTAGAATGTTTCAACCCTGACTACCTGATTGTCTTGGGAAGGTATTCTTTCCTAATATTCTTGACAATAACAAGGTAGTATGTTGTTAGTGCTAACTAACTTCATAAGGTTCTTATAAGAATTCAATGAGCAAATAAATGCCTGTGTTCCTTGCCCAGCATATGCCACAATAAAAATTTTCAACTGTCACCATCCATAAGGTACCATCATCATTGACATAATCTTAATAATAGGGATCGTCTAACAATGTAGGGAAACAGGTTACATCTCAATATAGGTAGTTGTTTTTTCCTTAAGAACCTCCTGCTCCAAGTCAGGATTGAGTATGGGCACTAGGGAAGGACAGGCCCAGCTATAGGGAAATTAATAGATTCATTTCCCCTCACACGCTCCTCAAAAATGCATATTAACTTTTATTTATTTTAGCTAAGCTGTTCTTTTATCTATTTATGCCTCTATCTAAAACTGCAAAAGTAGTCTGAGAAAGGGAAAAAAAGGCCCTTAGAAATACTTTTAAATTTCTTCCAGTTTATCAATGAACTTAATAAGCTCCCCAGATACATCTTACAAAGTAAAGAAACCTTCAAAAATATTACAGTAATTTTGTTTTCTCCAGTGGTACAGAGCATTCTAGGTAACTGGTAAGATACATCATCATCAATTTTACAAGTGTTCAGTTAACAGTGAAAGGAAAAATTACAAGAGAAAACACTTTCTTTTTGATGCCTTTTAATATATTTGGATGGAGCTCCATTGCCAGATTTTTCACTGGAGCAGAGTTTTCACCTCAAATTGCAACTGAATGATGACAATTCCACATGTTCTTCCTCTAACTGCCTGGCAGACCAAGCAGTTTTTGACAGAGCCAGAAACTTGCCAAGATTTCTTATCAAAAGAATAATGCGCTAAATTGAGATCACTGTCACTCTTTTTGCTATCTTTACTCATTTAGTGAGTGCTACCGTGAGAAGGGTTCTGCCATGTGCACCAGGAATAGGAAACAAGTGAAAGAGCTTGAGTTTTGCCATCAAACTCATAAATCTCCTCTGAACAGCAAAAGAAACATCAGACTCTAGGACAGAAGAAGCATAAAACCTGAACCACAGATCCACAGTCAAGAACAATATCTAAGGTGGAGTACCCCTTAATGGTCACCTAGTTCACGTGACTGTTCTTAATGTTCAGTTGGCTTTCTGCAGACCAGATTTCAAAAATTCCTTATCCCAAACTTGTAACAGGCAGGAAGGCTTTTTGTTTCACAACCGTCCAGGCAGGGCATAGTTTTATTTACTAGGGCGGCATTTCTCTAATTGCAGTCCAAGGACCCCTTGCACAAGTCCCATCACAGCTGCTTGATTAAAACCCAGATTTGGGGGCTCCACTTCTAACTCATCTCAATCAGAATCCCTGTAATAGGTCCTGAAAATCTGAGTTTTTAATGAACTATCTAGGTCAATCAGAGGAAAGCATGTACTTGCAATGAGAACTGACATCGTGACCCAGAAACATCCAACCTACAGGTATTCATTATGTATAGAATCATTTCCAAGGCAGTATTGGGGGAGTCCAAGAAAAAGAGGTCATGTCCAGCCCCTTCAAGCAACTTAAATGCAATCTGATATGAATAACTACAAAATAACAAAACTGCTTAGCCCTGAAAGAGGTGAAAGCAAAGAGAGGGTCTTCACTAAGCAAGTGGCCAGTTGCCTGGTGAAGAGCTGTGTCACCTGTTCCCTGCTGAGATTGTTGCCTGCTGTGCTTTTCTAGTGAAATTGAAGAGCTGTACCACTAGCCTCTGTAGGCAATGGAGAGCTGCAAAACTGAGGCTGTTTTCCCCTTAAATGTCCTGGAATTCATGTTTGTCACATCCACAAGAAAAGGAATGAGGGTTAGGCTCCTGTGGAATGTTAAAACTTTTCCACAAGGAGATGTGGCTGTCTGGATAGCATAGACGCCAAGCACCATCTCTGCTCGTACCACCCTGCAAGCCTGCCCCACGTCTCCAGGGTCTGGAGCAGAGGCCCATCTACAGCTTCAAGCAATGTAGAGCTGAGCGTACAATTTAGATGAAGTGTGGCGTAGATAAAACAAGTCTATCGAAACGGATTCTGCTGCCTTCTAGCAGATGCTCTAATCAGTTTTTAAGCTGTTCTATATTAACGAACTACATAGACATCATCTCTTAGAGCTTATCTTCTACGAAAAAATTCCAATATTTAATATGACTGATTCATAAAATTATGATTTCCTGGAGCAGGAAAGAAATACAGTCAGCCCTACATATCCACAGTTTCCGCATCTGTGGATTCAACCAACCAAGAATCAAAAATGTTGAGAAAAAAATTTCCAGAAAGATCAAAAAAAGGCAAAACTTGAATTACATTGTGTTTATACCTATATACATAGCATTTACACTGTATTAGATATTATAAGTAATCTAGAGATGATTTAAAGTACATGGGAAGATGTGTGTAAGTTATATGCAAATACACCATTTTATATAAGGGACTTGAGCATCCGTGGATTTTGGTATCCTGCAGGGGGTCCGGGAACCATTCTCTCACAGATACCAAGGGATGACAGTATAGGAAATTGTCATAGCTTCAAATATAGGCTTTAAACCAGACACTAGCTTGTCTGAGCTCATTATTTCATACACATTAGATGATCCAGAAAATTGGGTTTGATACATTTTTATTTGGATTGACGGATGGATTATGGGGACAAGAACTGCAAAGCACACTTGGACTCCAGAAATGGTGGCAAATACTTGTCCCCACATTATTCAGTAATAAAACAGTGCCCCAGGCAGGTGTTTTCCCAAACATTAATCATTGAGCCCAGTGAGAGGAAAACTGAGTTCCTTCTTTCTGGAACATAGGGAAGTAGCTGAGGATAATATTTCTGCTTCATGGATTCTTAGAGGTGGTGTCAGTAAATGTTTAGGTAAGGTATCTGATCCAGCATTCTGTAGGCAACACAGGAGTTAATGTACGTCTGTATTCCGTGCACGGGTTTTCATATCTATACATCAGAACACAGAAACTAAGCTGGGATCCCAGAGCTCAGTGGGAGCTGCAGGGGCAGTCTGACATGCGGAGACGAACACTGTCTGTCCCTGCCAGAGCAGTTTCTCACTGAGCCAAGCTCCCATCATCAAGTGTCATTATCTGTAGGAAATGAGGCGACAATTCTGTAAAAAGGGGATATTTTGAACCATGTCTGCAAAAATGTAAAATACGAAAAAAAATCTTTCCAAATAAACACATCTTCAGCATAAGTAAAAACTAAATAATAAGACTGATTCTAGGATTGATACTGAGAGGAAGACAGAGAAAATGAGAAAGGGCTAGATCCTGCTGGGGAACCCCTTTTGCAGATTAAGCAGGAGGGTCAGAGCCTTTTCTCCCCACCTCTGAACCATGGTTTCCATGACATCCACTGCACTCAGGAGCATAAAACCTACCCAAAAGGAGACGATCATAAGGTTGCTACCTGAAGCCAGTGCAAGTACTGCATTTTCTAATTAGCTTGAATGATAAGCAGAAAACAGCATGGTGTGGGAAGACTTAGACTAATAAATATGCCCATAGCTCTTGACACAATCCAAATCTTGAAATTATTTGAAGGTCAAGTTCACACAAGAACACTTTTTTTCAGTCAGACTGAGACCACAACTGTATTCCATTTCTCTAAATTTTAAGAGCATTAGTGTTGAATAGTCTAATATCTCACATAGTCTTTACATTAGGATACAGACGCCCAGCAAAAAGATGCGTGCACCAGCGACTTACAATCCTTTAATTACAAATACAGATTATCTTTTCTATCTGAAGGTCCTAGTAGCCCACCACCCCTACACTTTCATCTAGGAATTTTTTCGGCAGTAGTAAGGTGAATAGCCTGGAGCTATCTGTGTTCTCCTTCTCTATGCCCTTGATTGCCAATGGCAGGAGTAGTGAGCTGCTGCCTGTGTTAAACGGTGTGCCTTCTGGCTATGGAACAAAGTTTACCTAAGTGGTCAAGGCAGAGATCAAACGTGCAAATGAGTCCTAGCTTACTAGTGAAGCTGCCATAACTAAAATAAGCAGCCAACATAAAGAATCCTATGAAAAGTATGTTAGTGTATTAAAAACCAACGTCGTTATTAAATACCTACTCGCAGAGGCCATCATGCTGTTCACTGTCAAGTAATTAAACAGGCACTAACATTAGGGGTGATTTTCAGCTAATGTCAGAGGCATTCCTCTCATTAAAGTCTGCCTAATCACTACATCATTGCCCAAAAAAGTGAAATTCAAACTTGCTGAAGGCATAAAGAAATCTATTTCCATCTTGCCTAATTATCAGAGGTGTAAATGCGTCTGATTTCAGGATTAGAGGAACAGAATCCCCATGACAATTATATACAGCAAATTTCTTTTGATAACTGTGAAGGAAGTTTCCCAAATCTAGGGGAAAAAAATATTTGTTAACATCTGTATTCAAAGTGTTGGGAGTTCATTTATGCAAGGTTTGTACATAAGTCCTGAGCACATCTTGTTGCTTTATCCCAACCAAGACTACTCAATTTTTTAATCTTTCATTTCCTTTAAGACTCCTCAGTTTTCTTGGTTAAAGAAATGGTTTCTGAATGTAATGTTTCTTAAGCTCAATTTCACCACACACGGCAAGCAGAATACCTATTTCAGAAGCTCATAAATTTCCCCAAAATGGCAAACAAGTTCATCGCACTTGGTTTGCTGTTTAGTTCTGCATAACTTTTTGTTAAGAAACATAGTAGAAGATTACAAAGTGTAGAGTCTTCTAGTAATTTAGCAATGAACTGCATTTACTGAACCACAAACGTCTAACAATCAATCATTCAGCAAGAACTTAACAAATCCCCCACCTCTGTGCATCCTAATCCCAGGCATTACAGGGCAACCAACAATTCTAAACTGCCCCTCTTTTTCAAGCTACTATGAGAGTAAAAAGTAATGTATCAAAATATTTTTGACACCCCAGGTCAGAGAGGTTTTTATATATTTTATACTTATTTTCCACCAATTTCTCTTCTCTTCCCAACCTTGCCCTCCATATTTAAATATTTAGCTAGGCATACATGTTTATGACTTTTCAATTTACGTATAAGAGGTGACAGCATGAAGAAGAAGAAAAATACATTTCTTCTTAGTCTTATGATTCTCTTTTTTTTTTTTTTTTTTGCAGAAGATTCGTACACAGACAAAAGGTTTCGCCAAAATATCACAGGTAAGAATAAGCCTGAACTGCTCCCAACCCTCATCTATTCAGATTAGAATAGAATCCCCAGGACTACGACGGGGAGAAAGAGACTGAAGGGAACCAACAAGAGCATAAATATTGATGCATCTCAAAGAACAGGATCCTATACCCTGCACAAAAAATAGAAAAATACTACGAAGGCTTATGGGATCAGAAAGCAAAAGACCTGTACCTCACTTCTCAGTTAAAGACACAGGGCTCCTTCCCAGATAAAGACCTAGAAGATGAATGGTCACCTGCTATGATACATAGGCAGACAGGGTCTTCCACAGCCTTACCAGGATTTCTTCTCTTTTCATGGTGCAAGAGCACAGGATGGAGGCCATATGCCCAAAGGTGACATAGAGGCAGCAGAGGGAGCAATGGCCTTGTGAGGGCCACCTTCATAAGATACAGAGACATCTCCCAAGAACCCTAATTAGATGGAAGCGTAACTGAATATGCCACCCCACAATATGACTGAAGGAGTTCAAGACTTAACCACCCCCAAATATGCTGCTTCGGTATATTGATTATTTTGAGCTGCAGACACTTGAAAAACAGCAAATGCAGGGAGAGGATTTTTCTGAACTCCCCTTATCTGCCTAAGGACAGATCCTTCAAAAGGAACTCAATTGTCATAAATCTCCACCCTGGGAGTTTTATCAACCAGGGAAGATTGATTTTTAACACAAGAGAGGAGATGTTGAAACCATACCTGGACAAACTTTGTCACAAACTATCATCCTTCCCATCTGTTCTTCTAAGGACCCATTCATCCTCCCTAAAACTCCAATACTCTCCCCTAACAGGCCTTCATCCTCTCTCCCCTTCCCCTACTAAGATAATATTTAAGTCTCAATTCTAAGCCACCTTGGGGAGTTACTCATTTTTTTTCTGGGTATCTCCCATGGAGACGTGAGGTATACATATATGTAAATAAACTTCTGCTTGTTTTTCTCTTGTTAATCTGTATTTTATTACAGGAGTCTCAGCCAAGAACTCAGAAGGGAAGAGAAAAAGTTATTTTTCCTTCCCTACAACTGAATGCTCAAGGACTCGATGAGGCATGGAGTATCTTAGCGGACTCGAGTTTTGACACAGAGCAATGAGGATCTAATGGCCCAACCAAAGTATTTTCCCAAGGCTTTGGCATCAAGTCCTCTAGAATTTGGACTAAACTGTAGGGAAAGAGACAGTATAACTCCTCACTGGGATAGCCCAGTGAGATGATCAAAAGGGAAATTCACTAGTTATAAGTGATGAAGAAAGTTGTACTTCTCTCCTATCTTAAAATTGTAGGTTGATATTCATAGTCAGCACTCTGGCATAAAAATCATTAGCACATAATCAGATCCTGCCTTACAGGTAGTAAGAGCTCTGGGATCTATCTCACTTTTACGGAAGGCCACCCACATAACGACATTGTGTTAAGAGTTAAACATAAGACACTCTTTAAGAGTGATCTGGGGGCTTCCCTGGTGGCGCAGTGGTTGAGAGTCCGCCTGCCGATGCAGGGGACGCGGGTTTGTGCCCCCGTCCGGGAAGATCCCACATGCCGCGAAGTGGCTGGGCCCGTGAGCCATGGCCGCTGAGCCTGCGCGTCCGGAGCCTGTGCTCCGCAAACGGGAGAGCCCACAGCAGTGAGAGGCCCGCGTACCGCAAAAAGACTGATCTGGGAGGGTTCACAAAGAAGAATAAAGCAGAGCTGGCCAATGGAGGGCAGGTAATGTTCATCCAAGCTGGTTGTCAAGGAAGGGAAATTAGAGAGGAACAGAAAGGGCAAAGAAAGGAAGAAGAAAGTGGGACTGGCATTACATGCCACAGAGTCAGGAGAGTGGCCAGCTAGGAATAGAATGTTTATGACGTAGAATAAAATGAAAATAATTGACAGTAAGGTCACATGGGCTTGAACAACATTGCATTTTGCATGACCATATGAGAACAGCAGTGAAAGACTCAGTCTATGTTAGGAATCTCTTAAATATGGTCATTTCCAACATTAATAAGCAATTTTAAAGAAAGGGTTTTCTGAGAATGACTGGCACACCAGATGGTCTTCTCCTTATCCCAAGTGTCTGTCTGGCTGCAGGTACAGATAATAAACTGCAGAGTGAAACAGCATAATAGGCAAGGAGGGAGACTTCCGAGGAGGGTCTTTCATCACCAGCACTTCGAGAGAATGGCATTTACATGCAATTGATTTTCAGTGGTGAAATTATGCTTGTGATGTTCCGTTGTAAATACTGACAGCATTAAAAGGAACGTCTAAAAGACGAGCACTAAAATGTCACCAGAAAAAAGCTGACCAGTATTTATGCTAAGTTCCTCAAACTGCAACCTTTTTTTACATAAGTAGTGATGCCTCATGAAACAAAGCAGATAAGTCTCTAGAGCTATGAAGTGAAAGAAAATAAGTATGCCTACCTTCTCTGTCATGTAGGAAGATACCCACTGCCTCTCATCATAATGACACAGGGGTTTTTCCCCCTCTCCTTTGAGGATTTTCAGATAGGAAAGCTTACACCTTTCCCATATTGAACTCAGAGGATGAATACACAAAATAAATCACCATAAAAATAAAGGACTATTAGAAATATTAATAGATTCCTGGTATTGAATGGGGTATCAATTCTCGATGGGACTTTGCCATTTAAGCTTGAAACATGTTTATCTATTTAATGACAGATTAGACTGGCCACTTGATAGCGATGGGAGGAAAAAGAAATCAGAGTCTACTGCTTCTCTGTTAGTTGTAGTAAAACAGAGGCTAAACAGCACAATCTGAGAATTTTCATTCAGCTGAATTTCTGGAAGCTTTTAGTTGAGAACTTTATCATTTTCTGCCTCGACATCTAGCAGTTTCATTAGGGACTATTGTTAGCCTGTGTGCTAATTCAAAAAAATAAAGGCTGCAGTCTTTTGATCTCCAATATATTTCTTAGAATTACATGCAATTATCGTGAAAGAAGAAACTGAAGAATTGTCCTGGAATTCATTTTAAGAATATTATTACTCACATAGTACACTTATTAATTTAGAGCAAAATATTTTATTGGATTACTAATTATATTACAGAACATTATATGATATTTTTGAGTTTGTGCTAAAATATCCTTGGAATGAATCATAATTCTAGGATTAATAGACTTATAGGTTTTGAAAAAAAAATAAAGGTTTTCTTTGAAATACTGCAATTAGTGCTTTGCACTGCTACCAAATTATACTTTCTTTTTCCAGTTATTCTAAGAAATGTAATTTAGAGTGCTTTGTGCAGAATCTTATTATAACTTTGAATTCTGACTGACATTTTCCATCAAAAGATAAATTTATTGAGAAACACCAAATGTGGTAAATTCTGAAGCTGTTACAGAGAGTTAAATACCTTCTGCTATGTTCAAAAACAAGCATATGCATAAAGGTACATTTGCCATCTCATATAAGAGTCTGGGAATTTCAGTAAGAATCACAATCAACCATTTATCTGGATTCAGCCAAGTAGTAAAGCTACTTGTTTGAGTTGAGGATTTATGCCAAAGTGATGGAAGAGTTTATTAAAGCAGAATAATTGGCAGAAAATAGGCCCCCTCTTCAAAAGCCCTCAGAAAACTTTTGAGCTAAGAAACAGTTCAGTGTTCAGTTCCTGAGTATCTATTAGACTGTGGCTTCCTAACATGAAGAAGGTAGATGAAATCAATAAAAGGCCAATCAAGCAAGTTGCTGGCCTCAGGGAGGGAGTTGCCATGACTTGGCCAAGGTCACCTGAGACAGACTAAACTTTGAGCACAAGCCTCCTAACTCCAACCTCAGGTCTACACACTATGAGTCTCCCGATTTCCTCAGAAAAGAAAATGGTGGGATTTTGTTCATTTGTTTATTTGTTTAGTTGTCTATGTGTTTGCATATATGCCACGCTGGCAGGCTGGATCTGCATAAACTGGCTACTTCTTGGGAAAGGAGTTGAGAGCACAGGTTGGAGCTCAGGGTGGCCTCATAAAAGGAACCTGAGGTGAAGCCTAAAGCGCAAGGTTTAAAAGCAGGATCAATAAACGTTCATGCCAGTGTGAAAGAGTACAAAGTACACTAGAAAGGGAACAGAGATATGCAGGTTTCAGTTGCAAAATTAAGTCTCTAGTCTCTTATGACTAGATGTCTTTGGGAGAATAATTTAACCCCTAGATCCTGACCATGTAAAAAAACAGGAATCAGGCTACAATCACTGTATATTACATAAGATCTTTTACATTTGTTTTATTTAGGAAAAAAACAAAACATGATTTTGACTTTTCTTCATTTTTTTCATCAGTTAAATCCTTCAGATGCTTTGATTCATCCTTAGCCTAATTAAGGTATTGTGCCTCATAAATACTAAGTTCTCAATACGTGCTTGTTCAATGAATAAAGTTATTCCTGAACAAATGAATAAGCGAAAGATTCCATAACATAGGGTATCATTTCATAATTAATAATGAAATCAATAGTAATCAGATTGATTACTTATGCTCACCACTGTTTCTTCACGACATGCCTTACAGGTTTGTCTGAATACAAATGGGATATAGCTATTCTTCCCAAACTCCATTCAATCCTGAACTTCCTCTTGCCACTTGTTTTAAACGCTGTCATGTTCTGCGGCTGCAATCTATTTGTACCTTTGGTAAAATCAGTGTCTCCCACACTCTGTCAGCTTCTGAAAGGTAGAAAAGGCATCTCTGTAGATATTCCTTACGCAATTAGCCATAAATTTGCTTGTTTGAGAAGTAGGCGATTGGATGATTGCTGATGAGTTCATCCTATTGTCCCTAAAATTCCCAACCTGAACTGGCTAGTTACTAAACTAAAAATATTTCTAATCCTTCGCTATGAGATTATCCTAAAAGTAACTGAATTGACAGGATTCACCCCAACATGCAGTGAAGACAGAACAGTCCACTTGATCATGGTCAGCGTGCTTCTCCCTTATCTCATGCTCTGGGCCCAGTTCCCAGGCCCCATTACTTAAAATTGACAAAAGTTCAAAGGAGAGAAAAATCACTACAAGTCTGAAGACACTCTTTTCCCATTTTACATTTTTCCAAGGATCAGCTTGACTCATCACGTTGAATATGATTTTTACCATTCAAAAGAGAGACAACGTATGCATACAATTGGTTGAGGCCTTAAATTGGAAGGTAAAGGCCAAAACATTTACTATATACCTTAATTTAACCTTGTTACCTTTTTTAGACATAGACTTTAAGCCAATTCTAAGTAAGTGTTCAGATTCTAAATCCAAGTTGGAATCACATCATGGCTCATTGGGCACACATTGGGAAGTGTCTGACAGTCTAAAAATTGAGATCCTGAGAGAAAACTGAGTTTGTTTTTCCTATAGTTTAGCCTTCATATGTTTTAACAGCCTGGAGCCAGAAATGTGAGTCAGTATGTATGGAAGGTGTATGAAGGAAAAGTTAGCAGTGGAGCTAGGTCAGCAAGCATTCAACTGAAGCCCAAATATTTAGCATTTATGGTCCTTACCAAGTGGCAAATGCTTACAAACATAATGATTTTAAGTGGCTTCATCTAAAGCAATGGTGCTTTTAGCCACTGTCTACAGAAGCTCATTCAGAAGAGACGACGGAATCTCTGCTTGATTAGGGACAAAACGGTAAGATAGTTCATCCTCAGCTGAGTTAAGAAATGGAATGATAATTGTGAAGTACAGCACCACACTGGCCAAAAGGAGTAATATACAACCAGATGCTCTGTGTGACCAGGTCTGCGTGTGGCCAAGGGTCCAAGGGGTTGTGTTTGGAATGGGATGGGCCTGGGAAACGTGGGCTTGGAGACCAGAAAGGTGAGGAAGGAAAAAGAACAGAAAGAGAGGAGAGAGAAAAGGTGGGAGGAGACAAGCAGGACAGTAAGGCAGGCAAAAGGAGGAAGCCAGTCCTGCCAAGGGTCGGGGGGGAAGGGTGGGGGGCATTCATCAATTAGCACCACACTCTCACAGCTTACTCAGCTACTTTTGTGTTCCAAGTTCCCTCTAATATCCCTGCACTATCTGCTAAGTGCAAATCATTTTTCTAGTTGTCACCTCTTCCCTTTATTATTTTAAGGGTCTAATGAAATGAAAATTATGGGGGAAGAAAAGAGATTCATAATAAAGTTATTTCAGGAACACAGACAATAGCCACACATCCCCTGGGTGTTGATCCGGTACTCTGCCAGCCTCTTTCTAAGTCTTTTTCAAATAAATAGAGCTCAGGGATTCCACGAGCAACCAAGAATACATAAAGGAAAGGATGAAGAGTACTCTAAAGACCCCTGTAACCTCCAGTCACCAAGGCCTTTCTTCAAAGTTTACACTCATCTTACTTAATTATATTTTCTCCTGAGAAGCGTACACTATTAAACGAGTTGGAAATGAAATCAACTCATCTATATGTCTTACTTTATGCGAGAAGAAACTGAGCCCCAAAACAATTAAGTGAGTTGTCCCAGGTCACACACAAGTCTGGTGATGAAAATGGGATCATGCCCAATTTGACCAGCATTGCTGAAGGATTAAACAAAGTATCTATGCACAATGAACATCTGTGGGTCAGTAAACCATGTTTTCTTGCTCACACAACAAAAAAAGCTTTAAAAAAAAAAACCCTGGGGTATTCCCTGGTGGCGCAGTGGTTGAGAGTCTGCCTGCCGATGCAGGGGACACGGGTTTGTGCCCCGGTCCAGGAAGATCCCACATGCCGCGGAGCAGCTAGGCCCCTGTGAGCCATGGCCACTAAACCTGCGTGTCCGGAGCCTGTGCTCCGCAACGGGAGAGGCCACAACAGTGAGAGGGCCGCATACCGCAAAAAAAAAAAAAAAAACTGTTACTGTGTTTTCTTTTTCCTAATCCATGGCTCTTTCATCTCCTGAGACTGCATTAGAGAGAATACAGAGCTTATAAAAAAGTCTTAGAAATGTGATTTCTTTAATGTTTATAGTCTTATAATGCAATGTGTATTAAAAGATAATTACCATTAGTCTTAATTTGAGAACACAATGAGGAATTCACTTTTATGGTTCTTTCTGTCTTAATCAGTAGGCTGAATCTTAAAGAGATTCCTTAAATGAAAATAAATAAATGACCAGAGTTAAGAGTTGGACAATGTGTTTAAAACTTTGAATATAATCATCAATCTATTGTTTCATACACTTTAATATTCAATGAAATAGCATTCCACTTAGAAAGTCTTAAATGGGAAATGAAAGAGTAAATACAAGTTAAAGGGATGACATCAGTACATCATACTAATACGAAGAAGAAAGCATGACAAAATACAATCATTAGTCCTTGGCCTGAGAAAAATATAGCTTCTCTTCAGTTTAGTTCTTTCTTTTAGTTCTTTCATTAATGTGATTCTCAGTCAGAAAAATTTCCACTGATGAAATGTATACTCAGTAAAAGGTTAAAGTTAAGAAAAATGTAAAGCACAGGAACTTACTGCCATCTTGTGGAATGTGTTATATTCTGAGACATATTTTCCCTTTTATTTTCTGGAATGTCATTTTCCATTACCATTAGTGACAAAATGACTAAAGAGTTCCCCAGCAACTAACCATAACTAATATCTATCTACAAAATACGACATGAGAAAATTCATGCATTTTGCAACAAGGAGATTTTTGATTCCTATAGTGGAACGTTTGTTGTTTTTCCTCACCATCTCTTGTTTCCAGTCAGTTACTTATCTAATTTCTTTGTTGAGTGGATTTATCATTTAATTTAGTATATTTTACTTTCCATTCTGAATTCACGAAAATTCAGAATAGAAGAGAGGCAAAGAGAGAACAAAGCACACATTCTATTCTGGGAAGTCTCAGGGCAGTCCAGGCATCCAGAGCAGTGGCGGAGGGTAGGTCCTTACTACACAGAGTTTGGGGGGGGGGGGGTCTAAGACTGATTGGCATCACCTGAGAGCTTTTAGAAATGCAGAAATCTGGGCCCCATCCCAGACCTTCTGAATCAGAATTTGCATTTTTATGAGATCCCCAATTGATTCACATGCACAGTAAAATTCGAGAAGCACTGGCACAGGCTGCCACATTTCATTCCACTTACTTATGGCACTGACACGCACGCACATGCACACACACAAGGTTGCTCAGTGCTGTGAGAAAAGCCAAGCATCAAGACACCTGGATTCAAGTCCATGTTATTTAATTTTGTGCATCTCAGTTCAAGCCCCAGGAATTTAATTTTTACAGACCTGAGATTTTTATTTGTAATATAGAGGAAGGTGTTCGTAAGATAATTGTAATCTCCCTTCTCGTTCTAAAATTCTCTGATTTACTACTTATACATCAGTGATTCTTTGGTTCAATTTCCATGTATCACTTATTCATGCATCAGCAAACTGTTTGTCTCAATAATTCTGATTTCAACACAATGATTAAGTTTTCAATTCATAGCTTGAGAACTGTTTTGTCCCAGCAGAAATGTTTCATCTAGTAAGCAAGGCAAGTTTAAAATTTGAAATTATTTACCAACATTTTAAAAAATTAAAGACTTCACCACAAACCTCTGAGTTTTCTGATTCTCTCTTGTAAAAAATCAGAAAACCTGTCAATGCTGAGCTCACAGCTCCACACGGAATCAGTAACTTACAGCAGAATCTCAGTTTGCCCCAGCTCCCACCCAGCTCTTTTCATTCACTTTAATGCCCGGCCCCTTTGGGCCTTGGGATCAGTAACCTCTGGCTCAAATGGTATTCTCTGTCGAATCTTTTAACATGTCCAAAAGCTATAACAGAAAGACTCAATGAAAACTTGTGCTCCTTCACAAACTCTAATCTACATCACTGAATAGTGTATTTCTCTGAGGTATTAATACTCTTCTTATGTGCCACAGTTCCCTTTTATGACTATTAAGTATTCACAGGACTAAGCTGAGAATTGGCCTGTCCACATGGGCACAATTTACTAATTTACCTACCTCTTAGCCAACTTTTACATGGCCACATGTATAAAAACACAGAGAATTCAATTCCTTTCCTATTCAAAGGTAACCACTAAGTACATTTAAACAAGCAGAAGTAGCATCATTGCCATCTCTAGAGAAAAAAAATAAAAACCTGTGATCATAGGATTTTTCATGCAACGAATATTTGTTGAACAATGTGCAGGGCGATAGTACAGTTTTGAACAAGACAGAACAATTCCTGCCCTCGTAGGACTTAAAGTCTTCCATGGGAGACATACAGTTGAATAGGTATTAATTCCAGGAATGTGTGATAGTGATTATGACAGAGGATGCCACGTGGCTGATGACGGAGGATGGGAGCTGGGAGTGTTCAGGGTACCCTAACAGCCCTTAAGATGGGACCTAAAGACAACTAGCAGCCATGCAGTGAACAAGGGGGGAAGGAGAAGGTTCCGGGGAGGGAGGGGACAGCACGTGCAAAGCTCACGGGAAAGAGAGAGCGTGGCAAGAAGCACCAGAATGGAAGATAAGCAAGGTGGCTGGAATGAAAAGAAAGAGGAGGAAGGCCAACATGAAATGAACCTGAAAAGACAGGGCAGCTTCTAGACATTGGATGTTCTCCCAGAAGCAGTGGGAGGCCACCGATAGGGCTGAAGTGAATGGTCAACTTTGGGCTTTGAAAGTATCACTCTGACTTAAGTATACATCTAGGAGCTTGGATAGCCACAGAAATTACAGGCATCCAGGGACTTCCCTGGTGGTCCAGTGGCTAAGACTCCGTGCTTCCAGTGCAGGGGGTGCGGGTTCGATCCCTAGTCTGGGAACTAAGATCCCACATGCTGCGCGGGGTGGCCAATAAAAAAAAAAAAGGAAATTACGGGCGCATCCAATAAATTAATAAATGCACCACCATCACATTCACAATATATGTTGCCTAACTGATTAAATATATTATTAGTTCATCGTGCCCTAGAAGCACTGTGGCATAGTAATGGGACATATGGTTCATATTTTACAACCTAGTTTTTCTTCAACCCTGTCATGAGTCTCTGAGATTGTATGTATAACCTCATTTCGGAGGAATGCTGAAAGCCTAAATGTGAGCCCTGTTGATTATGAGGCAAGCCAAGCCCAACAGCTTCCTGGGCCCACTGAGACAGCTCCTGGCTGCGTGGACGAGCCAGTGTTACAGCCCGCGACACTTATTCATGGGTGCACACGAGGTTGAACACATTATCCCTTGACCTCCGGGCTGAAAGCCAGTCTTGTCTGGATGAGCCTGCTGTTTCAAAGTAGTCCACAGCTGGGTGACTCATTTAGGAAACCACTTCAGTGTTTTTAAAGCATTGCTTCTGTTCAACCTCCTTTTTTTATCCCACTTAATGCAACATCTCAGCACTGCTTGGGCACCCTGCTGCTGGACATTCACTGCATATTTCAGTCTAAGCAGTGGTGGATTTTGATTACCAATAACTTAGAGAAATGTGAAATCTCCAAAATTAATTTAGACTTATTTTTTCAAAGCTGCACACATTTTGCCCACCTTCCCCCAGCCCCAAATTTGCCTTCGTTATCCAGTCATACAGCCACTTGAAAAGGTAGCAGTTGCTTCCCTGTTTTCATGCCGTTATTACCACGTGCTAGCAGTTTTTATGCCAATTACCTGCCGTAAGAGCCTTACCCTAGTCCAATTGTGAAAGGGATGCTTCCACAACCACAAAAATACTTTTTCTCTGCTTCAGCTCTATACATCTGAAGCAGAAAACTCACCTTAAGTGATGAAAAGCGTGGTGTGCAAAGCGAGTCTCTGGGTGCCTGTGGAGAGATTCACATCCCAGGTAAATAATTCTTTAGGGCCCCTGGTCAGGACTTATCAGCCAGAGACCCTTCCCGGCAGATAGCAGTTGAAAAGCAGGCAAAAGCGGCTGGGTGCAGTGTAGCTTCAAAAGGCAGGCAGATAACTAGATGTATATGCCTCGAGGCAGGTCCTCGACAAGAGGAAACCTACCAGACAGGCAACAGTTCTTACCTGCCTAGAAAATAAGCTGGAAGCCACAGGGGCTGAAGATCCAAGTCAGGAAACTCCTTCAGCTCATCCTGGAAGGCAGGTCAGCACGAGGCCAGCAGGACCACTGGGCATGGAACTACAGAAGCCCTCCCTAAGGCTCCTTTCAACATTGTCTTTCAATGTACCGATGTTTCTGGAAGAAAAATAATTTATTTTAATGAAGTACTAACTCAGACTCTGAGGTAGTGCTGAACTGTCTTGCTCTGAAAAGATAAAGGCGAGGGTGTAAGTGTGTGTATGATTTTATTATGTGGGGAATAAATGCAGCTGATAAATCTGTGCATGTATTTACGAATATTCTATTTATACACATGGTCGTATCATCTACATGCAACCCAGTTAATTATTCTTATCATCTGATCTTGAGTTCACAGCCTATGATTTCAGGAGAACTTATTTTTAAGAATATAGAAATCAAGTATGAGAAAGGAGACAGAGTGGGCAGATTTTTTAAAACAGACACAACAATAACACCTTATAGATTCCTGAGTTTCTGCAGGTGAAATGGATCAAAGATAACAATGATTATAAGAGATCCTAAGTCTGTCTTGTAAACCCCAGTTGGAACTGCCCACAGTTAGGTTTTTCTGTGAAGTCAATTTAGAAATTTGGAAGTCTCAAATAAAGAGACCAAGAAAGAGCTGATCAGATAATTGTGACTGACTTAATGCCCAATGAGATAGACACAGTGAAGGTTAACTCAATTGCTGGGTGCAGTGTTGCTCTAAATTTCATGCCTTTAAGACAAATTCAGGAATGTAAATCTGTTTGCACTACACAGTGTATTTCATAGGAGTTTTTGGCTACCCAAACTTTTCTGAAGCTAATGGAATCCCAGCCCCTAAGTGCTATCAATGTCCCAAACTAGACCTATCTCTGCCACTGCTAGAAGCAACAACCATTTCTAAGAGCCTGTCTATGACTATCAGTCTGGGAAGTGACTGCTTCTATAGAGAAAGAGGAGAAAGATCAGAGGAACCAAGGCCTGTGTGATCTTTGATAAAGCCCTGGACAAATCTAGGCAAGTCCTCTCCACTTAGACATGTGAGGAGGATGCTGGAACACCCAGGAGAAAGTCAAGTCTGAGAAGCAAGAAGTATAAAGAGATGGACACAGATGGGAAATATCTTCCTAGCCCAGCTATGCTTAATAGCAACTTCTCCCAATGTATATAATAAAGTATGATATGAATAAGCAGTGTTATCACACAAGGAAATCAGATCATTGGGTGTTTCAGGATGAAATTCTGAGAAAAAAATTACAAAAGGTATATAGTCCAGACCATTCAAGACTGGATTATGGAGACAATACATAGAAAAGGCACTAATTCCAAACACATATGCAGTAAATAGCTCCTATCACATTCTGAGCACATCATCCATCCATCCATCCATCCATCCATCCATCCATCCAAGAAATGTTTATTAAGCATCAGCTCAGTGTTAGACTCCATTCTTAGCACTGGGGAATGCAGTGAAAAAGATAAAATCCAGTCTTAAAGTACGCATGTTCTAGTAAGAGAGACAGAGAAAAACATATATACGAATACATAATATGAGAGCAGATTGAGATAGGGCTTTTGAGGTAAGATCAATCAGGATAAGGGTTAGGCAGAGGAAGAAAAGGTGACAATGGTAAGCAATAGCTCTTCTACAAGGGGGTTCAGGAAGACCTTTCTCAGTGACACAATTGTCGGTTCACAACCTCAAGAGTTCCCTGGGGGGTGAAATTCAAACCTGGCCCACGTACATGGAGGGCAAGGAAAGACAGAAGAAAGAGGCAGACCACTCCAGATCTGTAGGTGGCAGGGTTAATAAGGAAGGGAAATCACATACAAGGCTTGTCATGGGTGGGCACAAGACAAGTTGATCTCTATACCCACACCCCAGAATCTTTAGAAGTTCACATAGAGGGGCTTCCCTGGTGGAGCAGTGGTTAAGAATCTGCCTGCCAATGCAGGGGACACGGGTTTGAGCCCTGGTCTGGGAGGATCCCACATGCCACGGAGCAGCTGGGCCCGTGAGCCACAATTACTGAGCCTGCGCGTCTGGAGCCTGTGCTCCGCAACAAGAGGCTGCAATAGTGAGAGGCCTGCGCGCCGCGATCAAGAGTGGCCCCTGCTCGCCACAACTAGAGAAAGCCCTCGCACAGAAACGAAGACCCAACACAGCAAAAATAAATAAATATATTAATAAACTCCTACCCCCAACATCTTCTTAAATAAATAAATAAATAAAATAAAAGTTCATATAGAGGCTTTCAGTCATATATACCATCCACATGGTCTCAACAACACATTACTCCTTAAAGGCTACATCCTTGAAACAGTTTCTAGTGTGAGAATGGTGGGCAGAACATACTTTCCAGAGACAGGAGAGGGAGTGAAGAGCCTCCAATTGCCCAGTTCCAGCAGTTACATCCTCTCAATGACCTCCTCCAACAATAATGGAGCAAGCCCAGTGAATAACTAGAGGAAAATAGTCCTAGGAAGCGAGAATAATGAGGGTCAAGCTCAGAGAGTCTGACAAGCTTGGAAAGCCCAAGGAACAGGAGCAAGCCACAGTGGGCAAAGGGAGAGTGGCAGGGGATGAAATGAGATAAGTGGGGCAAGGGCCAGCCTAAGGGGGGCTTCCGAGGCCATGGTACAAAGTTTGGACTTTTTAAAGTATATAATTGGAAACTATTGGAGGGTATGGGGCAGAGGAGTGGGGAGTGGCATGATTTGCTATTTGTTTTTACAAGATTATTCCATCTCCTGTATGGGAAACAGACTATATCCCAGAAAGAACAGAAGCAGAGGCCAGTTAGGATGCTCTTACAATAGCCCTGGGAGGAGACAATGGTGGATGGAAACAGACTGATAGTGTAAGTAGGGGGGTTTCGATTATACCTTTAATTTCTCAGGACCCGAGAAAGCTGACAGAATCATTATACTTCAAAAATTGCTATACCAATGATCCCAACACAGGCCTTTATATTCCATCAATTATTTCGCTGCTTTGAAGTAACATTTACCCTACTACTAGGTTCCCCAAATGCCTGATGATAAGAATCACTAGGGACTTAAGTACACTGTCTGTGCCCTCCGCTGGAGTTTCTGACTCTGTAAGCTTGGTTGGGTCCAGAAATCTGTTTAACAAATTCTCCAGGAGATTTTAACAATAGGCACACTGACGAGCACTGGTTATGTAACTGAATTTCTTCATTCTCCACACTGACATAGATAACTCCACCTCCCAGTGAAAAAATCAGTCCTTAGGACTAAGGGTATTGAGGATATCACCAAAGACATTGTCTCCCAATTCTGGATGCAGTTCAGGATTACAAAAAGGCCTTTATAAAAATGCTTTTGGATCAACAGATCAGAGGTGGGCATGTAGTCTCACTTCTCCTATAGATTTCTTCTATTTCCACTTGCTACTGTCGTGGTTCAGATTCTTATTATTTGTACTTATTTTCATTTTTAAAATTCTATCATGAATTGTATTGCCAGCTTAATCTTCGTAGTACCCTCTACTGAAAATAATTCTCTCCTACTTAGAAACTGTCCCTGTATTGCATTTTCAATAAATCCCCAAAACTTTGGTTCAACGTTCAACAAAACCTGCAATGCATGACTGCATTCCTGCATAACTTTGTAGTCTTCTCTGTTCCTATTCCCTTAAGAATCCCCCTGTTCTGACATTTTTTTGCCAGCTGTAACAAAAAAGAGTTCACATTTTCTATTGTTGCTCAACATCCTTTTCTTTTTTCTGGAATTCTGCCTATTAAAGCTTTCCCCCTTCTTCAAGGCTAAGCATGGGCCACTGGCTCCCATTAACTGTCTCTGAACATTCAACCAGAAATGATTTCTCCTTTACCTCAACCCTTACGGAATGACCGCTTGGGACATTTCTAAGGCTTATAAGGTACGATATTGTGGCTGTGCATTTAATTTACATTGCTGAGTGATGACAAGTATTTTTTTTTCCAGGAGGGTATATCATAGTCAATATGCATTTATTTGTATCACCCAATTTGCTTTACGTAGATCAGGAATTTAGGCCCTCCATGGTGTTATCAGAAACCAGAGGGAGCTGTCTAAAGCGAAAACCTAGAGTGTCTCAGGAGCTCCCCATCACATACTGGATCTATCTGTCCTCCTTAGCCTGACATGCAAGGTGCATCAGGACTGGGGTCTTGCCTACCTCTTCAATCTCATCTCTTTTTGTTCATCTTCTCTTACTCGATGTTCCAGCAAAATCACACTGCTTTTGTATTCCCCAACACAACAAAAGGGGTCTTTATTCATGCTTGCACAGTCCTTTTCCATGAAATTCCTCTTACACTTCTTCATCCCGTGAACTCTTTTCCATTCTACAGCACTCAGCTCAGTAGCCCCCCTCGCCACCAACTCCAACCCTTGCACTACCGAGTTAGAGCACTCCCATCTTTCTCATAGAATTTACGAAGAACTGTGTAAAGAAATTCTCTTTATCAATTTCCCTGCCAATAAGCTTCTTAAAGTCAAGAGATTTGGATTTTTTTAAATATTCAGTATCTGACAAAAATCTGGCTCTCTATCAATAAATATATCACTGCATAAATATGCAGTGAACTAGATGAATACGAAAGAATAAACACACTGACAATGTTTCCTAAGTTTGTTTTCATCCTTCTTATTCCCCAGGTGATTCTGATGTGTAGCCATGGTGAGATGCACTGCCTTAGGCCAAATATAATTGGCAGTAAGTAAAAATCAACTGAATTCTGTGGTTGGACAACAGCGGAATCGTAATAAAAAGCAAAAATGTCTAAACCTTAAAGCCTAGTCAAAACTAAAGTTAAAGAGTTAAGCAACTTTGTTAATAGGCTAGAGGTGTGAAACCTTCCAAAACAAAGTTGTCTGGCTTGAATTGTGCCTACATAGTCTATAGGTTGATCTAACTCACTGAAAAATTCATCTCATTTTCAAGTTTTTCAGCCTCAATAGGACACAGCTGCACTGATGTTCGTCTCAACTGATGGAGTGAAGAAGCTTCATCTTTATTCAGTGTGAAGCAACTGCCAAGATAAATGGCCTTTGAGAGGTAATAAGTTCATGAGCATCACCTGTGTTGTGCAAAACACTATTTGATTTTTCTTAAAGTTTAAACCTATTGGAAAGAACATATGAATTACATATGCAGCTTGCGGGTGAAAAGTTTTGCTGCAGGGTGATGAAGTGCACCATCAAGGTGATACATTCTGAACACTGCCTTCTAATGACACAAGGGAATCACAGAGCAAATGGAAGGGAGGAAATTATGACCCACTGGCCGGAATTGGTAACACAGGATTTGTAACACAGGAATGCCACATGAATATGCTCTATACTTATCTTGGAGAATAAGATTTTGGGCAAATAAAACAAATACCAAAGTACAGATTTCTCTGTATATAAACGTACTCTGCAAACCAGGCCATGATGGAAATTCATGATATATTTGGGAAACTATTCTCAAGAGAAAAAGCAATGTGGCTTATAGACTATTACCTAGCCTAGTTTTGAGAGAGAGTGTGTGTGCGTATTTGGCCTTTTTCTCTGCCCTTCCACAGCTGTCTCACCCTTCTTCCTTATGTTCAAATTATAACTTTCTCCCTTTCTTCCTAATCAATTTGATTCAAGAGCTGCTTGTGTGACTACTAGCAGAGCCTCTCTGCTGTGCTCCAGAGGAGGTGCTCTCAGCTCTTCTCTGTCAAACGGCTGGCATATGCTCAGTGTAATATGCTACCCAGGGAAGGCACACGGTGTCTAGGAATTAGGAAGCCATTTTCCTAGATTCATCAACGTTTGACCTTTTAATAGAAGATAGTGTTTACTTTAAGGTGGTATCATATGAGAAATTGAGAATGAAACACTTGAGTCCTTTCACCTGGAAAAAAATGTGGGATGAAAATAAACTGACAGAAAGATAAAGACAGATACCATATGATATCACTTATATGTGGAATTTAAAATGTGACACAAATGAACTTATCTATGAGACAGAAACAGAGTCACAGGTACAGAGAACAGACTTCTGGATGCCAAGCAGGAGGAGAGGCCGGGGAGGGATGGATTGGGAGTTTGGGATTAGTAGATGCAAACTATTATATATAAAATGGATAAACAACAAGGTCCAACTGTATAGCACAGGGAACTATATTCAATATCCTGTAATAAACCATAAAGGAGGGGGAGGCTTCAAGATAGAGGAAGAGTAAGACGCGAAAATCACCTTCCTTCCCACAAATACATCAGAAATACATCTACACGTGGAACTGCTCCTATAGAACACCCACTGAACGCTGGCAGAAGACCTCAGACCTCCCAAAAGGTAAGAAACTCCACACATACCTGGGTAGGGCAAAAGAAAAAAGAAAAAACACAGACAAAAGTATAGGGACAGGACCTGCACCAGTGGGAGGGAGCCGTGAAGGAGGAAAGATTTCCACACGCTAGGAAGCCCCTTCGCGGGCGGAGACTGCGGGTGGCGGAGGCGGGGGGAGCTTCGGAGCCACGGAGGAGAGCACAGCAACAGGGGTGCAGAGGGCAAAGCGTAGAGATTCCCGCACAGAGGACCGGTGCCGACCAGCACTCACCAGCTCGAGAGGCCTCTCTGCTCACCCGCTGGGGCGGGCGGGGCTGGGAGCTGAGGCTTGGGTTTCTTCGGAGCTTAGATCCCAGGAAGAGGACTGGGGTTGGCAGCGTGAACACAGCCTGAAGGGGTTAGTGCGCCACAGCTAGCCGGGAGGAAGTCCAGGAAAAGGTCTGGAGCTGCCGAAGAGGCAAGAGACTTTTTCTTCCCTCTTTGTTTCCTGGTGCGCGAGGAGAGGGGATTCAGAGCGCTGCTTAAAGGAGCTCCAGAGACGGGCGCGAGCCGCGACTAAAAGCGCGGACCCCAGAGACGGGCATGAGACGCTAAGGCTGCTGCTGTAGCCACCAAAAAGCCTGTGAGCAAACACTGATCACTATCTACACCTCCCCTCCCGGGAGCCTGTGCAGCCGGCCACTGCCACGGTCCCGTGATCCACGGAGAACCTCCCCGGGGAGAACGCACGGCACGCCTCACGCTGCTGCAACGTCACGTCGGCCTCTGCTGCCGCAGGCCCGCCCCGCACTCCTTGCCCCTCCCTCCCTGCGGCCTGAGTGAGCCGGAGCCCGCGAATCAGCGGCTCCTTTAACCCTGTCCTGTTGTCCTGTCTGAGCGAAGAACAGACGCCCTCCGCCGACCTACACGCAGAGGCGGGGCCAAACCCAAAGCTGAACGCCGGCAGCTGTGCGAACAAAGAAGAGAACGGGAAATCACTCCCAGCAGCCTCAGGAGCGGATTAAATCTCCACAATCAACTTGATGTACCTGCATCTGTGGAATACCTGAATAGACAACGAATCATCCCAAATTGAGGAGGTGGACTTAGGGAGCAACGATATATATTTTTTTTCCCCTTTTTTTCTTTTTGTGAGTGTGTATATGTATCCTTCTGTGTGTGCTTTTGTCTGTAGAGCCTTGTTTTTACCATTTCTCCTAGGGTTCTGTCTGTCTGGGTTTTTTTTGTTTGTTTTTTGTAGTTTTTAGCACTTGTTATCATTCGTGGATTTGTTTTTCGGTTTGGTTGCTCTCTTCTATTTTTCTTCTTTTAAATTATTTTAAAATTTATTTTTTAATAATTATTTTTTATTTTATTTTATCTTATTTTACATTATTCTTTCTTTCTTTCTTTCTTTTTTTTCTCCCTTTTATTCTGAGCCGTGTGGAGGACAGGCTCTTTGTGCTCCAGCCAGGAGTCAGGGCTGTGCCACTGAGGTGGGAGAGCCAAGTTCGGGACATTGGTCCACCAGAGACCTCCCAGCTCCACGTA
The DNA here is from genome assembly GCF_005190385.1 of Monodon monoceros. NCBI lineage: Eukaryota > Metazoa > Chordata > Mammalia > Artiodactyla > Monodontidae > Monodon > Monodon monoceros. The sequence goes on from NW_021703772.1 coordinate 90,326,057, forward strand.
ATATCAAACTGCGAAAATCTCCCAGAGATTTCAATCTCAACACCAAGACACAGCTCCACTCCACGACCAGCAAGCTACAGTGCTGGACACCCTATGCCAAACAACTAGCAAGACAGGATCACAGCCCCACCCATTAGCACAGAAGCTGCCTAAAATAATAATAATGCCACAGACACCCCAAGACACACCACCAGACATGGAACTGCCCACCAGAAAGACAAGATACAGCCTCATTCATCCACCAGAACACAGGCACTAGTCCCCTCCACCAGGAAGCCTACATAACCCACTGAACGAACCATAGCCACTGGGGGCAGACACCAAAAACAATGGGAACTATGAACCTTCAGCCTTCGAAAAGGAGACCCCAAACACAGTAAGTTAAGCAAAATGAGAAACACACAGCAGATGAAGGAGCAAGGTAAAAACCCACAAGACCTAACAAATGAAGAGGAAATAGGCAGTCTACCTGAAAAAGAATTCAGAATGATAGTAAAGATGATCCAAAATCTTGGAAATAAAACGGAGAAAATACAAGAAACGTTTAAGAAGGACCTAGAAGAACTAAAGAGCAAACAAACAATGATGAACAGCGCAATAAATGAAATTAAACATTCTCTAGAAGGGATCAATAGCAGAATAACTGAGGCAGAAGAATGGATAAGTGACCTGGAAGTTAAAATAGTGGAAATAACTACTGCAGAGCAGAATAAAGAAAAAAGAATGAAAATAATTAAGGGCAGTCCGAGAGACCTCTGGGACAATATTAAACACACCAACATTCGAATTATAGGGGTCCCAGAAAAAGAAGAGAAAAAGAAACGGACTGAGAAAATATTTGAGGAGATTATAGTTGAAAACTTCCCTAATATGGGAAAGGAAATAGTTAATCAAGTCCAGGAAGCACAGAGAGTCCCGTACAGGATAAATTCAAGGAGAAATATGGCAAGACACATATTAGTCAAACTATCAAAAATTAAATACAAAGAAAAAATACTAAAAGCAGCAAGGGAAAAAAAAAACAAATAACACACAAGGGAATCCTCATAAGGTTAACAGCTGATTTTTCAGCAGAAACTCTGCAAGCCAGAAGGGAGTGGCAGGACATATTTAAAGTGATGAAGGAGAAAAACCTAAAACCAAGATTACTCTACCCAGCAAGGATCTAATTCAGATTTGATGGGGAAATTAAAACCTTGACAGACAAGCAAAAGCTAAGAGAATATAGCACCACCAAAGCAGCTTTACAACAAATGCTAAAGGAACTTCTCTAGGCAGGAGAAACAAGACAAGGAAAAGACCTACAATAACAAACCCAAAACAATTAAGAAAATGATAACAGGAACAAACATATCAATAATTACCTTAAATGTAAATGGATTAAATGCTCCAACCAAAAGACATAGACTGGCTGAATGGGTATGAAAACAGGCCCTGTATATATGTTGTCTACAAGAGACCCACCTCAGACCTAGGGACAGGTACAGACTGAAAGTGAGGGGATGGAAAAAGATATTCCATGCAAATGGAAATCAAAAAAAAGCTGGAGTAGCAATTCTCATATCAGACAGAATAGACTTTAAAACAAAGACTATTACAAGAGACAAAGAAGGATACTACATAATGATCAAGGGATCAATCCAAGAAGAGGATATAACAATTGTAAATATTTATGCACCCAACATAGGAGCACCTCAATACATAAGGCAAATACTAACAGCCATAAAAGGGGAAATTGACAGTAACACAATCATAGTAGGGGACTTTAACACCCCACTTTCACCAATGGACAGATCATCCAAAATGAAAATAAATAAGGAAACACAAGCTTTAAATGATACATTAAACAAGATGGACTTAATTTATATTTATAGGACATTCTGTACTTTATAAAAAGAATAATTCATAATGATCAAGTGGGATTTATCTCAAGATGCAAGGTTGTTTTAACATTCAAAAATCAATCATTGGGATTCTCTACATTAACAAGAGTAGAAAAAGCCTAAGTTATTCAATTGATACAAAAAAAAGTATTTGACAACATTTAACAAATATGATAAAAACTCTCATCACGTACGTATGATTACATCTTTAATCTATTAAACGACATCTATGAAAAATCTACAGCTAAATTATACTTAATGTTGAAACATTGAATTATTTCCCCCTAGGATCCAGTGAGCAAAGCAAGAATTTCTGCTCTCACCACTTCTATTCATCATTGTACAGGAACACTAAGGCAAGTAAAAAGGCATAAAGATTGGAAAGCAAGAAGCAAAACTTCCATTATTTGCATAGACTTGATTCTTTACACAGATAATCATAAAATGTCTACTAAACAAATTAATACTTAAAATTAGAGAGGTCACAGACTGCAAAATACAGTATTTATTTCTATTATTATATACTAACAATAAATTGGAAAAAAATTTTTAAGATTTTTTTTCATGTGGACCATTTTTAAAGTCTGTATTGAATTTGTTCCAATATTGCTTCTGTTTTATGTTTTGGCCGGGAGGCAAGTGGGATCTTAGCTCCCGGACAAGGGATCAAACACGCACCCCCTGCATTGGAAGGCGAAGTCTTAACCACTGGACCACCAGGGAAATCCCAAGCTGGAAAATTTTTTTCAATACCACTTACAATTGCACACAAAAAAATAAAATACTGTTTACAATAGCATCATATCATTACTACAAGTATCAGTAGGAATTATTTTAATAAAAATCTGCAAGATTTACAATAAATGTACAAGAATATTGACAGAAATTTTTAAAGACCTAAACAAATCGATTGAAGCTCTCGGTATTGCTAAGATTTTATTTCTGTCCAAATTGATCTGTAAACTCAAAACAATTTTTGGCACAATCCCACCAGGACTTTTTCTACAAAATGACCAGCTGATTTTAATTTTTATGGAAAGTCAAAAGGAACTCAGAAATAGAAACCACCTGGAAAAAGTCGATGGAAAGACACTAGCTGATTTCAAGAATTACTCTGAAGCTCTGATAATTAATACATGTGGTATAAGAATATGGATAGAAAAATAGATCAGTGGACTAGAATAGATTCTAGATCTGGAGTCACATACATATGGTCAATTGATTTCAATAGAACTTTTAAGATAGTATTGAGGAAAACAGTCTTTTCAACAGATGATGCTAAAACAACTGGATATGCATATGGAGAAAAACTGCACCCTATGGCCTACCTCACAGTATACATCAAAGTTAATTCCAAATGAGCCAAAGACCTAAATGTGGAAACTAACAATCTAAAGTATCTAGATGAAAACACAAGAAATTTTCTTTGCTCAGAAACTGCAAATATTTCTCAGAAAAAAAACTAACCACATTGATAAAATAAACTTCATCAAAATTTAAAACTATTGCTCTTCAAAAAGCAAACCACATATTGGGATAAAACATTCTTAATATATATGTATGACAAAGAACTTGTATCCAAAATATATTTTTAAAAACCTCTTAGAATTCAGTAATGAGAAATAAGCAACCCATTTAAAAATGAGCAAAAGACTTGAACAGATAATGCATCAAAAATAATCAAATGGCCAATAACCATATTAAAAGATGCTCAAAAGCATTAGTCATTGGAGATATGCAAATTCGAACAATGAAACACATACTAAAATGGATAAAATGTAAAAGACTGACCATGCCAAGTGCTGGAACAAATATGGAATAACTAGAATTCTCCTGTGTTTGTGGTAGGCATGTGAAATGGTAAACCACGTGGAAACTGGTCTTAAAAGATTAACTGGGCCATATTAAAAAGTTTAAGAGTTTATCTGAGCAAAAAATTGATTTAAATCAGACAGCAACAAACCAGAAGTGGTCAGGGGTGCTCTAGGAGAGCTCAGGGAGAGACTTCTATAGAGAAAAGGCAGAAGCAAAGTAAGGCAATGACTGATTGGATATGGCTTAAAGCCTAGCTAGCTGTTTGTGGTTGGTCATCCTTAGCATTTTTATTTCATAACGTTAAGGTATTTACAGACTTAGATTTTGGTTTGCCTACACGGGTTGCCAAAGCACTAGAGCCGTCTCCTTATTTAATTAATTTAGACATTTTCCTAGAAAATTAAACATATGTTTGCCACATGACCCAGCAATCCTACTCCTAGGAATTTGCATGTTCACACAAAGACTTGTACATGAATGTTCATAGCATCTTTATTCATAACAGCCCCAAATTGGGAACCAACCAAGTGCCCAGCAACTGGTGAATAGCGTAACAAAACTAATCAAAAATAAAAGGAATAACCTATTGATACGCATAACAGCAAGGATGGGTGTCTCAAAAGCATTATGTAGAGCAAATAAAGCTTGACACAGAGTACATGTCATATGACTTAAATTTTATAAAGATGTAGACTAGGCAACCAAGTTATGGTAATAGTAACTAGATCAGCTCGGAACAATGATTGAGAATATGGGAATTGCCTACAAAAGAGTACAAGGGACATTTTAGAATGATAGAAAGACTGTATATCTTGAATTAGGTGTCAGTAACATGCGTGTATTCATTTGTCAAAGTCATCCAATTGTGCTCTTACAGTGTATGCATTTTCTCGTGTGTAAATTATACTTCAATAAAGTGATTGAAAGTTGGAGAGGGAGGGAGGGAGACAGAGAGAGAAAGAGAGAACTACAAGCAGATATTCTTCATACTAATAGACCCCAAGTTGATTTCCAGATGTGCATATCTAAACTCTTGGGTCATTTTATCTGGGGTCCTTGTAATTCTCTAATGCTTTGGAAAGGCAATTTCCCATTCTGAGAATGAATTGGGGAAAACCACTTTAATTGATTTGATCAACAAACCCAAACCTGCCTCTATTTAAAGAGAAACCAATTTGAACATTCTATAACTGCATGCACATCCTGCCTCGCTTGAAGGGGTCTGCCTGGCAATGCCATAATACATAACTCTGCTTCAAATGAGACTGTGGTTACCAAGGCAGAACAAGACATTTTCTACGTTTATTTGCATTAACCAATAGTCAGACTGGCCTTGGGGCCCAAAGCTTTTAGTGGAAGGCTCTATGGTCTACTGAGCTGATAAAAATGATGTGGTTTTCTGTATACATAGAGATAACTTTTTGATAACTAGGATCACTAACCAATGCTGCTACAGAGAGATTTAGACAAGCACTGTCTCACTCTCTGATTAGAAAGGATTTATAATCTAACACGGATAATGTTGGCATGGCTCAAGCATGTAGAGGATTTTTAAAAGACAGAATAGAAATACTAACCAACACACAAAATGATATATTTCAATTCTCCATGTAACCAAATTTTGACCGATATATTTGAGATTAGTGAATGTGGAAAAACTCATGAGAAAAAAACCCACCTTACTAAAAATGTTTAATTTTGTTGCTGCTTTATTTATTGAGTAAAAACGTATAGCATCAAAAAATGAAATTAACATCAGACATCTAGGAGACGTATGACAAATTAGAACAAAGCTGGCTGCAAAAATGGGGAAATTTTGAACTTCAATACTGAGTCATAATTTTATAAATAACTGGCACCATTCCTCACCCCTTTGCCCACATGTAGGAGAGACCCCCGGTGTACACTGGGAATGTAATGGAGGTAAAACAGTAGGACTTTTGATTTCACGATTGCACACTGGCATCATGGGAGTAGATGGGGCCGCATGTCAGGCCCAGCTCACAGGAGGTCACCATCACAAAAGGTTACACACCCAAAACGTATTTCAACATTATTCACAAGCCCTCCTCAGGTTAGTTCTCCTCATATTACCTTAACATGCCGCATATCATAAGGAGAAATGGGGAGCTGTTATCTTAAGATGTAGGGAAAAGAATGCCCAGAAATAAAACCTTAATTCTCAGTTTGGAGCTGTTGCTCTTTGGATCTCATCTGCAATTAGGCTTTTATTTCACTTCCTGCTAACCACCGTGGCCCTCCTGGGATTTCTCAAACATTCTAAGCATGATCCTGTCTCTTGCCAAACGGAATGTTTTTTCTCCGGAGAGCCACAAGATTTGACCTCCTTTGGTTTTTGTTCAAGTGTCATCTTAGTGTGACACTCCCCATCCACCCTATTACAAACCTCATAACCAACCAGCATCTTCCTAGCTCCTTCCCCGCTTAACTTTTATTTGTCCTCATCACCATCTCTCATTCCTGAAATGTAAACTCCATAATAGAAATATTTGTTTTGCTTATTGCTAGTCCCCTAGAATTGAGTCACGCTCACCATAGGCACTCCCTCATTGTATAGAGAGTGAATGTTTCCGCCAGTGTGACCTGAAAATCTATGGGTTTCTATAACACAATGGTTCTCAGCGGCAGCTACACATTAGCATCCCCTGGGCTTGCTGTGGTCACAGCTCTGACCAAATGAATTTGCATCCGTGTGGGGGGCCCAGGCACGTGGGTATGGTTTAAAAGCATCTCAGATGATTCTACGTGCAGCCAACTTGGAGAACTACTGAATGCAGTAATACTGATTATAAAAAAAAACTTCTGAAAAAAAAATTCTACCCTTGAAGTCAGTAGCTCCACTATCACTATTATAAAGAAGCATTTAATTTTTATGCCTGTCCACCCGGGCATCTCCTAGAATCATAAAAGAACTACATTAGACTTTTTTTTGAACATTCAAGGGCTCACTATAATATAATAGAAGTTACTGTGAGGAACCTTTGCCACTACAATTACCCTGGTAAGAACCACGTAGATCTCTAACTAGGTCAAATACAAGCCCTTGACCAGGATGTTTTCTTTGCACTCTGTACCAACTGTGGGACAAGAACAGTTTAAGGCAGGAAGACTACACAGAGAAGGCAATTCCCACACGCTCAGCTTCACGTGCAACACTCTGCCCAGAAAACTAATAGCTCTTGCCTCCTTTTTAAAGAAACTGGGCAGCATGGATTGAACGTTATTATATGAATTTTAATGATTAAAATTCAATGAATTAAGATTTATCACACCAGCCCACCTTTAGCTGTGGAAGAAAGAAAGATGCCCAGTGTCCCCTCCTGTAACACAATCCTAGAAAGAGCTGGCTGTTTTCATACCACAGTCATTCTTTCCAGGGTGTTTTCTTTTTTCCATTTTGGTGCACTCAGTAAAAACTTATCAAGTGCTGCTGTAGGTCAGAGGTTAGCACTAAAAAGTCCAAGATGAATAAGACATGGTCCCTGTTCTTGAGGAGTTGATAATGTAGAAGGGGGCACATGCAAACAAATGATTATAATGTGAGCTGGTGTGTCCAGTGGAATACAGGAGGGAATCTGTCAGGACCTGAGGTATAAACGGGGAGGGATCGGTAAAAACTAAGTCAAAATTGAAGACGTACGGGCAAAGAAAGTATCCCTCCTACCTTAGACTCCTAGCCCCTAGTCCTTCTCTGTCTAGAGGCAAAATCTGTTACTGTTTTCATATATAACGTTTCAGAAATAATCTATGTACCTATAAATGTATTTGCTTAAAAATGTAGCAAACAGCATTAAAAGCATGAATTCCGGAAGCAGCCTGCCTGAATAAGAATTCTAGTTCTACTGCTTACTACTTAGGTATCTTACTCAAGGAATAGTCTCAATTTCCTCATTTCTAGAACGTGCATAACAATCACACCTACTTTGCAGAGTGTTACAAGTATTACACAAGTCAACTAATAGTACCTCTGGAATAATGTGTATTCTATGCCTTGCTTTTGTCATTTAATGACATGGGTTGTAGACACTTTCAGTTCAACTCATATAGAGGCATCTGAGTGTTTTTAACCTGTTTATTTTGTTCCCACTTCATCGATTCTTTCCACAACTTTTTTTTTTTCTCCTCCAAAAGGACCACCAATAGTTTGAGTTGATCTGTCCACTCTTTTCCTTCATATTTTCAATAGCTTAATCCTTCCTATTGTATAGCATTATATTTTGTTTTGTTAATACTTTCCCTAGCTTCTCTAGCTAATATTTCAATATTTTAAATATTCAAAAATCTTCTTTTGCTCTTGCTGTAGTGTCACCACTGAGATAACTTGCAACCTGGCTCAAACTACATAGCAATGTCCAGTTTTTTCTCAATCTACTTTCCACTTCTCTCAAATTTGACATGTTATGTGCTCTGGATACACATATGCTAAGGGGCTAGATAAGCAGCATTCTCCTCTACTATATTTTTTTTTTACCTACACATCTATCAAGGATAGAATTCTAGTTATGGAATATCACTACCAATAATTGTAGCAGATACTAAATTAAAGCTCATGACATGGCTAGTTCCAATCCAGCCATTGGGAAATCAGAAATTCCCAGAAGCACCATGTTTAGTGTTGCACACATAAAACAGGATTCTCTGAGAAATGAAGGCTGAGATTGGAGATCCTTGGAGATACAGCTGCTCACTTGAGAAAAAGAAGCACACTATTTTTATCCATTTATTATTATTATTCAGGCTGTAAGGAGATGCCATTGTGAAAAAAAGACATGGTGTTCATTAGCATAGGGCCAAAAAGTGTGAACCCAATGTTGTTAATCTCCACCCTTTGAAAAAAAATGGTGAAAGTAGAATCCTAGTGGTGCTTCCATATTAATCTCTTACCCAGGAAATTGGGAAGTAAAGAAAAAGGACTACAGTCATAAGCTTTGTGATGTCATCATAAGGCTCTGTTTCCTCATCAGTAAAATGGAGACAATAAACAGTATCTATCTCAGAGGGCTGCTCTGAAAATTAAGTGTTAAAACGGTAGGAACACAGGGAAAGAGGTCACTGAGTATTAGATACAATCATAAATGATTTGCAACCAAACCTTCCAGTGATGAGGATTTATCTGTTAATCCCTGGGAAAGAAATAAGATGGAGATCTCAGTGCACCGTTGTCTAGGTAATACCCGGCATAAGAGGTCCCAGAAAGGCAGGCTGGATGGTGAAGCTTGCAGGCTGAGCCATAATTTAGCTGCACTGAGAAGAAAATCACTGAGCAGGTTTGGGCCCAAGGATAGTCTCTGTATTTAGGGGTAGAGCAACCTGGCCAGAGGTTCTGAACAACAGTCCAATAAAGTAGGCTGAAGATAGATTCACCTTGAGATTAAGTGAATTGCTCAGATTTACACTGAAAGTCAGTGGCTAAACCAGGATGAGGATTCAGCCCTCCTTTCTGGAGATGGGATCCAAATGATCAACCGCAGTGAGATTCCAGGAATAGAGTGGAGGCAGCCCTCTTTATTCAGAAGAATGCCAAGTTTTCAGCCAATCTCTCCCTTAATAACGGAGTGAGGGGGGATGTATTGAGGTGATCCTCCTTCACGGCTGGCCTCACATCCCCTTGCCTGCCAGCCAACCAGCCTCACAGGGTCTCAGTAGGAGAAGGATAATAAGGCCACCCCTTGGGAACACTCCATCCAGTTCTGGAGAAAGGACGTGCAGAATCATATGCGGAAATGGGGACAGTGGTATGTTTCTCATATACCTGCACAAACCTCTCCTTACAATTCTGGCAACTAATCCAAAATTTTTTTTTTAATTCTCAGTAAATATCTTTGTTTGATCACTAAGCTCCTGTTTTGACTATATTAACCCTATACTGCTTTTATCACACTTCGATACTCACATATGTTTGTATACTGTACATTATATTTACTTAAACTCATTAGGATTTCTGTAAACTGAAACTACTCACACTTGTTGAGATTTTAAATAGAGATAGTTGTATACAGACAGAGTATAATTTTTGCTTTATCTTCTTGGGCTTCTGTTTCCTCATCTCCAACTATGGGGCGTTAGATTACTTCCAACTCCAGAATTCTATGAATCTAACTCCTCTCGTTAGATCTGTACTGTGTGAACTTAGCTAAGCTGGCACTCCATTTCCCCAGATTCTCTTCATGGCACAGCTCCTGATTAGCACGGGGCTAAGAGATCTTCTGCAAGTGATTGAAGGCAGAAGGGATGCAGTGGGGAAAGTCAGAGCAGAACACAAGATACTTTCTCAGCACAGACACACTGTGTTTACCTGTTGGCTCACTTTGTTGGTGTGAGGCAGCATAAGGGCCCACAGAAATTCAGACTCCTTCTAGATCCTTCTTCAGCTTCTCTAACTCCTCGGTCAAGGTGTGTTTAGCTTCATGACATAGGGCACGTGCTTCTCCTGCAGGATACTCCCGTCATAGAAGACGGAGGCTTGGAGGTGGTGAGAGACCCACGCAGATTCCAGTCTGTCGTGGGGGCCCCCCTCATCCTCCCTGCTTCTAGTTGTTCTTGATTCCCTCACTTCACATCCATCTTCCCTTCCTGACTGCCTGCCCTCAGACTTCAGGATCCTGACACAGAAGAAACAGTTCCCCATGACTGGTTAACCAGGTCCTACAGTTCCACAAGGTCAAAGACCTATAATACATCCAGAGATAGATGACAGATACACAAGGTCGAAGACCTATAATACATCCAGAGATAGATGATAGATAGATAGATAGATAGATGAATAGAATTCCCAGTGGCTCTACCTTCTCCTTCTCTCATCAAATTCTAACTCCTTTCATGTCTTTTCATTTTATTATCAAATTCAACTTAGCTTCTTGAGGGCAGAATGCTGCATATACTGTTGCCGAATACCTAGAATACATATTAACACAATACCGGCATTTAGTAAACTCTGAATCAACGCTCCCTATTGTTAACTGTATGATGCTTCTTCTTGATATATTTTTATTTACATAAACCAACCCTCAATCAAGTTTTTCCTAACTTTGTGGAAAGTTTCATTTTTTAAAACGTAGTGGTGGTAGTAATAATAACAGTAAAAACTTGTATTTACTGATATACGGCATTCCCTAAATGCTGGACACTTACATATATTACCTAACTGAATTTTCACGACACCCCCCTATGGAAGTCACAAGCAGGCAGGACATCTCAGGTCTGTATTCTTAACCACTACGTTATCCTGCCTTCTAAAGCCATGGTTTATCACATATAGATTTTTACACTCTCTAAAATCACACTAGGGACTTCCCTGCTGGTGCAATGGTTAAGAATCCGCCTGCCAATGCAGGGGACATGGGTTCGAGCCCTGGTCTGGGAGGATCCCACATGCTGTGGAGCAACTAGGCCCGTGAGCCACAACTGCTGAGCCTGCGCGTCTGGAGCCTGTGCTCCGTAGCAAGAGTGGCTGCGATAGTGAGAGGCCCGTGCACCGCGATGAAGAGCGGCCCCCGCTTGCCACAACTAGAGAAAGCCCTCGCACAGAAACGAAGACCCAACAACAGCAAAAATAAATAATAAACTCCTACCCCCAACATCTAAAAAAAAAAAAAAGAACCCGCCTGCCAATGCAGGGGACACGGGTTCGAGCCCTGGTCCAGGAAGATCCCACATGCCGTGGAGCAACTAAGCCCGTGCACAACTACTGAGTCTGTACTCTAGAGCCCGCGAGCCACAACTACTGAGCTTGCGAGCCACAACTACTGAAGCCCACGCACCTAGAGCCCATGCTCCACAACAAGACAAGCCACCGCAATGAGAAGCCCTCACACCGCAATGAACCCACTCGCCACAGCTAGAGAAAGCCCGCGCACAGCAACGAACACCCAACGCAGCCAAAAATAAATAAATAAAATAATAACCATAAAATAATTAAACATATAAAATAATAAATAAAATAATTAAACATATAATTAAACATATAATTGAAATAATAAAATAATTAAACATATAAAAATAAATAATAAAATAAAATCACACTAATCAAAATTTCCAGTGAATGGAACTTCTTCTCTTTGTAGGATTCATCTTCTTAAGTCAGCAGGGTCCCAACAGGAAACATATGGCACAATCAAAATAGGATAATTACAGAGGATATATTTGCAAAGAGACTGTTTACAAAATTGAAGGTGTAGGGGAACTACAAGGGATGGTGCTTAAATGGTGCCTTCCTAGTAACAGAATCATAGTCACTATCACCCCTTGGATCTGTAGGGACTGGAGAGGCCAGTTTCTGGAGGGAGAAAGAGTTATAAAATGAGCCACTGGGAGAGGTCAGGGGTCACAACTAGCTCAAGGTGACCTTGAGGGAAAGAGCCAGGGAAAGACACACTATTATTGCTCTCTCTACTCTCCAACCTCGTCTCAGGGCTGCCCCATTGGCGAAACCCAACTGCAAGTCAGACCGGTGGCAGATATCCATTGATGTGATGCATACAGATCAGCCTGGCAGAATCTAGAGAGTAGGATGGAGAGGGCTGAGAGAATTAGGGGCATGCAGAAATATTCTGACACAGGTTCACTCTGAAATGTTACCAAATAAGCGGCATGGGGCAGCTCACATGCCCATCACTATCGGCTTCCCTAGGATCTGAAATATTTGTCTCTCAGAAAAGACCCATTAAAACCTATAAATTGGGTAACAGCACAGATTCTTTCCCTGCGAAGCAATTAAGCTATGTCTAATACATGTAAACTTAATTTTAAAGTTTCTCCTTGATGAGGATGAATTCCCATGTGATTTCCAAGATACCTACCACATGCTCATAACTCAATTCTGCTCCAAGTTCATCCTAATGACAGCTAGTTTTTCCTAACATTTAACTGTGTCTTTAAAAGCAAATCTCCAGGGCTTCCCTGGCCACGCAGTGGTTAAGAATCTGCCTGCCAATGCAGGGGACACAGGTTTGAGCCCTGGTTTGGGAAGATCCCACATGCCGCGGAGCAACTAAGCCCGTGTGCCACAACTACTGAGCCCACATGCCACAACTACTGAAGCCCGCGTGCCTAGAGCCCATGCTCCGCAACAAAGAGTAGCCCCCGTTCACCACAACTAGAGAAAGCCCGTGCACAGCAGTGAAGACCCAACACAGCCAAAAATAAATAAATTTAATAAATTTAAAAAAAAAAAAAAAAAAAAGCAAATCTCCAGGTCTCCAGGTAATCATGTCACACAGAGTAAAGACTGCATTTCCTTCTTCCCCTCGCGCTGCAACCCTTGGCTTTCCAATATTGGACACATGCCATGCATTTTGCATTAGCTCTGTGGCAAATGTCTAGTGTTACAACCTAAGCACCAGTGCTCGTTAGCCTCTTCAGGAGCTTGGAGACGAGAGCTGGAAAGGTACTACTTGGAGAAATAATTCTCAGTGAGCAAGTAGCAATTTGCCAAGCAGACAAAAAGAAAAACAACAACAACAACTAAGGAAGAGGGAGGAGGAACCTCAGAGAAAGTTGTCTGAGTTAATGAACAAAGTCTGAGCCCATGAGAGCAAAGGAAAAATTTTAAAGAGGTGAAGAGCTCCCCCCATAGCACTTGCTGCAAAGAATAAAAATGGATGTGATAGGTAGGGTTCTGTGAGCTGTTTCCTGTAAGTTCACTGCTTAGCACCTAAGTCGAGAAAGAGCCAAGGGGTTGGGGAGTGAACCAGGGCCATCCTGACAGACGGAGGGGAGGGCAGATCATCAGGAGGCCATGTCATATTGAGAGAGAACTAGGCACCCGGCCCAGATGCCAAAGCCTCTGCCCATCCTACGCAGAAAAGCCTCCAGTTAAAAGGATATGACAGCTAATGCAGGTCTCTGTTGAAAGACAAGCCCATACCTGCCCTATACCTGCCCTCACCCAACACACATACATAAAATCATGAATGCCCCCAGGCACACACACCTGATCCCCTACTTGACTTGCACCTTCCATGCTTGCATAAGCATAAAAAAAGTTACATTTTAGCCAAACCTGAATACCACCGAATATTGTGTGAATGACAAAACAATCAATTCCACCAGGGTTCTTTATGTTTACCTGGCATAACAGAGCCTGAGAAATATTTAAGGAGAGTCTTGCCAATGGGCCACTACAATTCTGGTCACCAATTCCAATGTGTGGGTGGCTTTTCCCACACCACCACTCAATTCTCAGACACCAGCAGGGTGTCCTAAAATTCAATTCAATTCTGACGCTATCTGTGTGGAGACAGCATTAGATCCCACAGGTTAAGGGCTGAGTCCCCCATGGCGACCAACCCCCCATTTCAGACACCAATCACAAGTCCAAGTTATCACCTGTGCTTCTGAAAGACCAGTTATAGCTTGGTGGTTTCAATGATCCACCCCCTCCTTAGGTTGTATTAATTCGCTAGAGAAACAATTTTTCTAACTAGATGACCAGTTTATTGTATAAGAATATAACTCAGGAACAGCCAGATGGAAGAGATGCACAGGGCAAGGTGTGGAGAAAGGATGAAGAGTTTCCACACCCTCTCTGAGCACGACACTCTCCCCAACTCTCCACGTGTTCATGAACCCAGAAGTCCTCCAAATCCTCTTCTTTGGGGTTTTTATGGAGGCTTTATTCCCTCCATAAAAGAGAATGAGGGATGATTGATTAAATCATTGGCCATTGGCGATTGATTCAATCTCCAGCCCCTCTCCCTTCCTGGGAGGTCAGGAGGGTGGGACCTAAAGTTCCCATTCTAATCACGTGGTTGGTTCCTTGGCAACTAGCCCCACCCCCACCTTTAGATGTTTTCCTTTCTTTCTTTTTTTTTTTTTTGCCACACCCTGCGGCATGTGGGATCTCAGTTCCCTGTCCAGGGATCGAACCTGTGCCCCCGCAGTGGAAGTGCAGAGTCTTAACAACTGCTTAAGTCCCTAGGTGCTTTGCAAAAGTCACTTCATTAACATAACAGAAGACAAATTCTAAGGGTTTTAGGAGCGCTGTGCCAGAAACAGCATGAAGACTAAATGTATCAATATAATATTTCTTGCTCTAAATCACAAGATCACACCCGCAAAAGCAAGAAATGACATTTGAATCGTAGCGGGCTGTAGACAAACTGGAAACTTGTTTTCTTCATTATTGGAGTTTTTCCTATTCGTAAAAAGATATACAATCCCAAAGTTTGCCCAGTCTGTTTAAAAAAGCAAAGGCTGATATAACATTAAACAGATGGTCTGTCAGTGTGCAGAGCCCTTATGAGAATTCTTTTAAAATAAGCGTCATTCCATGAACCGAGGAAGTGGTGCCATACAGCTCCATAAACGAGAACCTACATTAAGAGGCTATGTACGTTCTTTCCTTCTTCTTCCCAGGGCAGGGAAAAGAGTTGAGGGAAATGTCCAATCCTGCAGTAAAGAGAACTTAACAGAAACTGCTGTCCTTGCCTCCCCATCAGATAGCAGGTAGAATGGGGTCAAGGTCTCACATACAAGCATTTTGCCGGTCCTAGAGAACAGAAAGTACTCATTTTCATCATCCTGTCCTCACGTTCCTTGTTTTCCTCTCTGTTCCTGTGCCCTGCTGGCCTCAGCTGCTTGTCAGAAAAGAGGACTTCTCTGAGGAACACCAGACCTGATGCTCCAGATTGTGCCTAAGTTACCTGAATTTCTGCCTTATCCCTATTTTAGAGATTTTGGCATGACAGGGGAACCAGAGCACTGGAGTCTACATTCACTCTCTTCTCTCCCATCTCAATTGATACTCTTCTCTTCCTCCTCTCTGTATCCTATGACTTCTATAAAAACCCTACTTTCTGAGTCAGCCAGGCTTGGTTCTTGTTAGAAGAAGGGTGCTTCTGGAATTTAGCAAACCTTCTCTCTCCATAAAGCCTTCCTCTGAAAACACTTATTGGGACCTACAAAACGCCAATTTGAAACTAGACTTGGGCAATAACCTCTTTGTTCTAGGCTTCCCTGAAGCGGTCAAATAAATAATTGCCCCTGAATCAATGTCATTTAGGTACTGGGGACAATTTAGAATAAAAATACATCAGTATAATATCTCAGTATTATCCTTGCATTATACCTTCCAATATTCTAATTGTTAAATGCAGTAGGTTATAAAGATAATAGGTGGAAGTGAAGTAAAAATTCTGATATCCATGGATGCTTAGATTTGAAAAAGACCTCAAGGTTGATAGTTGACTAACCATTTCTGGTAGGAATTGAGTATGTCAGTTAGTGAGAGAGATTGGAAAAGGGAAAGGCTATAAACAGATGAAAGTTTCTTTTTCTTTCAGGTTACAAACAAAAGGAGGCAGGCGGTCCAGGTTGATAAGGCCAACAGGGACCAAGGCTGCTTCTGTCCTGCTCCACTCTAACAAATGTGTCTCTTTCGTCCTCAAGGTCATGTCATCATCTTAAATATAGCTGGAGCTACAGCGAACACATCTGGATTCCAGACAGGAAACCAGAAGAGAGAGGGGAAAGGCAAAAAGAATTTGCCAGAAGTTCCATCCAGTGATTGTTCCTTACACCCGATTAATCACATTTATCTGCAAGGGAAGCAGGGAAACATGATATTTCACCTGAAACAATAATCCCAGATCCTGTTAGCAAGAAAGAAGAGAATGGATACTGGCTAAGCCTGGAGCTGTCACTGCCATACCATACCTCTACAATGGTCATCCAGCCTCTGGCTGATTATCTCCAGGAATAGGGAAATCTGCCACAACCAAAAGCAAACCAATTTAATAGCAGAGTGACCTTTTCCTATGTCTACCTGAAATCTGACTTCATGATGCCTCCACCTAAACACTAGCTCTGCCCTGTGGCATTGAGGAGAACAAAGAGTATTCCTCTTCTATATTTGCCGTTCAGATACCAGAAAACAAACACACATTTTCCAAAAACTTGCCTTTGTAGTCCTTGTTATTTTGTTTTGTTGTCTTTGTTCTACCAGACCTCATCTAGAGTAGTCTAGATTAATTTGTTCTAGATTCACTTCCCTTTGTAAATGTTCCTCTTAAGGCAGGGATGTCAAGATTGAACATGATACTCTAGGTGTTGTACCAGATCTAAGGAACTGATTGAAATGGTCACTTTTCTTAGTCAGTAAGTGCACTGAGTGTCAATTAACTAGTCCTCTGTGATGACAATGGCATTAATACAGAAGAATTTCTATAAAATTGGGATACAAGGACTCTATCTTTGCATTTTAACATAAACTAGGCCACATGGTCATTTAGCCTACCAAGATGCAGAGCTAGGCTTCCCTGGTGGTGCAGTGGTTAAGAATCCACCTGCCAATGCAGGAGACACAGGTTCGAGCCCTGGTCTGGGAAGGTCCCAGAGGCCGTGGAGCAACTAAGCCCGTGCGCCACAACTACTGAGCCTGTGCTCTAGAGCCCGCGAGCCACAACTACTGAGGCTGCGCTCTAGAGCCCGTGCTCCGCAACAAGAGAAACCGCTGCAATGAGAAGTCCGCGCGCCGCAACGAAGAGTAGCCCCCCTCGCCACAACTAGAGAAAGTCCGAGTACAGCAACGAAGACCCAATGCAGCCAAAAATAAATAAATAAATAAATAATTTTTAAAAAAAAAAGATACAGAGCTATCCGTAAATATACAGGCATTTACAAAGGCACAACCCTCCACGGCTATAACAGTTACATTTCTGGGAATCTAATTCTACAGCTGAGAATGACAATAATATAAATAGTAAGGCCAGAAAAATACTCTCAGTTGGAGCATTCTTACCTTTCACCCTGGCCAAGTCCTCCCGTCCCTAAGCCTGGACCAGACCCTGACTTTACCATATGCTGCCTGGACTTTAAGCAGTATGTTTATTTCTGTCTGACACAGGAATGGCACTCAAGGGAAACTAAGTGCCTGTGACTTAAACAACGGAGTGAAAATTTGGAGGGAAAGCATCCCCAGATGCAGATGGAAGAGGCACACACATGCAGCTCAGCTGTAATTGCTGGAAGGCTGGATTTGCTGAGGAATTGAGATGCTGACAATAGATTCCCACATAAAACCAGGAGTGTTGAACCTACCAATCTTCAGGTCCCACTGAGGAGGCATAGTGGGATAATATTCTCCACCATATGGTTGCCATTGATCTCCATCCTTCCAGAGAAACCCAGCCAATTCCATAAATCCAAGCTACCAGAGAACAGCAACTCCATCCATCTCAGATCCCTTCTGCTTCCCTGGCCAACTGAGGGAGGGGCTGGCATAGCTTGGTCACATTACAGGAAAGTCAGGTGTTCATCAAACCACTCAGAGACAGTGAAGGAGGTCTTGCCTATCAGGAAACCAAACCACAAATCCATGTGTTCAAAGTGTCGTCCAATTAGCGTGTCCCAGATGCTTGGAAAACATCTGGGTATGCCTGTCAAGGGAAACTGCCTATTGAGATTATGACACATAGTATGAGTTATCATTGGTTTTCCTGGTAGTTTTTCCCACATCACACCTGAGTAATTTCTTTTCTTGTATTGACCCCAAACTATTCAATTCTGTGCAAACAACATGGGTAGCTTTTGTATGCTAGAATCTACACTAAGTACTTTGACTATAAAAATAAATGACGTAGTCCCTGTCCTCAAGAAATTCACAATCTAGTGTCAGTGAAAAGACAGGGAAATAAAATCAGCAAACTAGTTTAAGCCAAAAAAAAATCATGTGTGTTGAGAGGGGGGCAGAATTTATTGGCAGCAAAACTAGATGCAGTTGGTTTGTGCCACAGATGGTGGAATACAGGTGTGTAATCAATATCATCAGGACTCTAACAATGTCCTGGATCCCTTCTCCTGTTTTACCTTTATTCTCAGGCTTAATTTATTTCCAAGATATCAATAATTGCCCCTCCACAGCTTTATACAGATCTCAATACCCTCAGCCTTTCAAGGAGAAAATGCTCCTTACAAATGATTCTAACAGGGCTTCCCTGGTGGCGCAGTGGTTGAGAGTCCACCTGTCAATGCAGGGGACACGGGTTCGTGTCCCAGTCTGGGAAGATCCCTCATG
This sequence comes from Monodon monoceros, assembly GCF_005190385.1. NCBI lineage: Eukaryota > Metazoa > Chordata > Mammalia > Artiodactyla > Monodontidae > Monodon > Monodon monoceros. Next base: position 90,344,789 of record NW_021703772.1, read on the forward strand.
CCGCAGAGCGGCTAGGCCCGTAAGCCATGGCCACTGAGCCTGCGCATCGGAGACTGTGCTCCGCATTGGGAGAGGCCACAACAGTGAGAGGCCCGCGTACCGCAAAAAAAAAAAAAAAGATTCTAACAAATATCTCAGAAAAGGGTTTTCACTGACCAGCTTAGTCCACATGCCCTGACCACCTTCCAAAAAGGGGAACGGGCTTGGGACAGACTGCTTCATCTGTACTACATGGTATGAAGGAATCCCTGAAGGAGAAGAGTGGTTCCACTACCAGAAGAAGAATAGACAACTTAACAGACCAAGGCAAGACAGGATCTTCACACATGGGATCACATGGAGCAAGAGTGATACAAGATAGAAACACAATACTATGAGGAAAAACTAGAATACAGAGCATATGAGCCCTGGAATCAGCAAGGCTGGATTCATACTATAGTGTTGCAACCTTAGGAATGTTATATCAACTCTAAGCTTCAGTTTTCTCTGCTATAAAATGAAGATAATAATCCTATCTGAATTATAGGGTGGTATGACACTTAAATTAGGTAATCCACATAAAATGGCTCATAGCTTACACAGAATAAGTGCTGAATAAGCTTCTATCATCATCATCATTATAGTTATTATTACTGTGGTCATTATTGTAAGAGAGAGGAAGAGACCATGGGCAGGGGTAGGGGAATCAGAAAAAGGGGTGAGGGTTTAGGATATGCTTGATATGTTGTGTTGATTAGGCTTGGTGTAAGAGTTAATGGACTGAAGCTGGGACTAGACTTTGTGTTGGGATTAGGGGACTCTAACTCACTGCAGTGTTACATCTGGATAACTTAGAGAACCATGAGATGCTCCCAGTACAAGAAGCTACATCAGCGGAGGCTCCAGGACCTGGCCACGGGGCCAAAAGATAGGAGCCTGTGGCCTGGTGGATGCTGTTACAGTGTGGTACCCTCGCCCAGCTGTCCCCTTTTACTCCATAATCTGCACATTTTGCACCAGTAAGGAGCTGGGTTCTGCATGTCTTAATAAACTAATTACCTGCCACTCACCTCTACGTACCTACCATCATTGGCACTAAATTTAGTGTCGCCATTAGATATAATACACTTTACCTATTCCATGTGCCCCTACCAGTTTTGGCAACCTCTTTTTTCCTACTGCCAGCACCTCTTCAGGGTACTGTCCTTGGCCTTCTGAAGCTGCTTTGTCCCCTTGGACAGAGAGCAGACACTGCCCAGGAATTCACATCTTCCAAGGAACTCTTCAGGCAATGACGAATGACAACTGTAACAATCCTCCAAAGAGTCCTCTGGGGCTGAAGCCACCTTCTCAGGAGTATGCCTGAAGTCGCACCCTTGGCTGGCTCCTGTGGGTTTTTTTGTCCTGCTTCCTCTACCCTCCCCCCACCCCCAGATTCTTCTGTGCTTCCTGCCTTATCAAATCAGGGTCCACTTTAGGGATCTCAACCTAAGAAAATTGCTGACTTCGGGGTAATGGTCAGCAATTTGGACAGCTTTATTTTCTGCTTTCTGTCACAGGGATTTCTTAAGCAACCATAACCAAGAATTTATGGAAAGCTGTGGATTCTACCCAGAATAAAAAAGAAAGAAAGAAAGAAAAAAAAAGCATATACACAAAGTATTTCCCATAATTTCACAAGGTTCCTGAGCTCCCTGAAACCTACTTGTGGACCTCAGTTTCAAAACTATCAACTGTGAGACACAATTTAAGACAAGGAACAAAACGAAAGACACCAAAATGCCGGAAGGGATTAAGAAAACACTGTTTTTTTTACTCTTCTCAAGGCTTCACTGATTTTGTATTCTATCTCCTATTTTGCTTTGCTTTCTCTTAATTTCCTCAAGCAGGCAAATTGTGCAGGATGGGTTTCGTTTACCTTTCAGATCACCCTTCCCCACCTTCTCTGTGCTCCAGTAGCTGACTATGTGGGCTGCATTGATTGGCTGGCTGGCTTGCACTCCAATGGGAATAACCACCTGGAGATTAGAGGGGGAGGGGAAAGTGAGCTCTCAAGTTTCCTTTTCCTGCCCCCTCCTGCAGGGTCCTCTGACCTTATATGACAGAAGATCATAGCTCCTGCAATGTGGCCCCCTTCACATGACCCTCCTGCTCCAGATTTTGGAGACCGCCCCATCCCCTGCCCCTTCAGGCTTAATGTGGCAAAGGCTTACTAATTTTAAATTCCTGGGGTACCACATGATCCTCTGTGGTTTCTCTACTGCCAACACAACTTTGTATATAGCACTTTTATTAAATTCTCCTTAATTTACTCAATTTGAGCACCAGCTGTTTCCTGATAACACTTTAATCGATGCATCGTAACTCACCAAAATGCACTGACTACTTTTCATTTGTGAAGCTGGATGTAGGGTAAAGACTGGATTAGAGCTATGATTACTATTAAAGTTGGAGAGATGGTAGCTGTGAAGATGTGCCCTCTAGCTCTCCTCTTTGAGCTAGAAATTTAAAGTTCAGACACCAGCTAGGATGTAAAATTCTAGGATGAACTTTGTCCTCTCCTACTCTCGAATCAGCTCTCTCCAGTAACGTAGCTACTAGAACCACGTGACTTTTGAGCACTTATCGTGTGGCTAGTGATTTGCTGAAACTGAAAAATACACACCAGATGTTAACAACCGAGGTGTCAAAAAGAAGTAAAATATCTCAATAATTTTTATATTGATTTCGTGTTGAAAGAAAGACATTTCAGATATATTAGATAAAATAAAATGTATTATTAAAATTAACTTCATTTATTTATTTTTACTGTTTTTAATGTGGTTACTAGAAAAATTGAAATGACATACTCAGCTCACATTGTATTTCTATCAGACAGCACTGCTCGACCGTTATCACCTAGTTATGTTTGTCTCTTTAGAAATGCATAAACCTCAGTCCCTTACATTTGTCTAATCTTCATAATGCCCTTCCCTAAGTTCCCTTCTACATATTCACCATGCCATAGAATCTCCTTCTAGAAAGTTCTTCAGTCAGTCTCTTCGGGTTATCGATTTTCATTAAACTTCACTGCTTTGATGCAAAGTACGTGGTGCATTGAAAACACAGAAAGCTGAAAGTGTAATGACACCCAGTGTATAATCACTGCTGTTTCACACACATGCTCTGCTTCTAATTTACATTTTTCATACACTCTTGTAGCACTGAGAAGGTGAGAAATGCTAACCCACTTAAAGTGTACGTAGCCATTCAAAGTGATAAGAATTTGCACAGACATTGTTCTGAGGGGTAAACAGATTCAGGCAACACTGCTACACTCACAAATTGTGTTCAAGTAAAAGTATCTTATCTTTTAGTTCTACTGGTTTCATATTCTTTTATACCATAAGAAATTTATTCATGGTATCTTGAAAATGAAACTGAGCATCAGGTAATTGTTATACATGTGGCAGTCATTACAGTGTTAGAAATATTAAACCTAGCAGGCAGCCTTGCTGAAACTATGCCATGTGATGAAACTTGAACTTCCAAACAGAGAGCCTGTCCTATCCACTGTAGTGCTGGGCAGGATAAATCTGTTGCTTTTAACATGATGGGGAAAACACATACAAACAAACTAGGCTTTTATGAGAACTGTAAGATTTTCTTTTGACTTCATTGAATTAGGCAGACTTCTCAGTGGCAAACAACAAAAACCCAAATCAAAGAGGCCTCATCTAAAAGGAGAGTTTATTGCTTATAATGAAAAAGTATTCAGTCAGTCAGGTAAAGTCTGTTTCTTGTCATCTCTCAGTTCTGTTTCTGGTGTTCACTTATTTTTCAGAAACCCCCTCTCCATATTCTGACAAACATGGCGACAAGCCTATCAAGGCAGAGAGTCTATCACCTCCGCAACACCATCAAAAAATAATCACCTGTTTCCCAAAGGTCCAAGCAGAAGTCTCAGGCCAGACTCTCACTGGGCCAAGAACCCATGCCCTTTTACCAACCCATCACTGGGACACTGGTTAACCAGGCTGAGGTCATGAGCCTGACTCGAGTAAAGAGGAAGGAAAAATTAGTCTTAAGACTGTGGAAGTAACATTTCCCAAAATAATAAGGGGACTTTGTTAGCAGAGAAAGGGATACAAGACATGCCAAGTTATCAGATGTGCGCTTCAACTGGGAAAGAAGCAAATAATAAGCTAAAGTAGAAAATAAAGGCCTCTTTCTTCAGCCCGAATTGCTTGTGAAATATCGTAGGCCAAAATTCTTCAATTCTTTTTAGGTAGAGACAGAGAGACAGAGAGAGAGCTCTTTTATCAGTGAAAGTTTGAGAAAGGATGTTCTTGCCTCAACCATTAAGCTTAGATTTAATTCTGAATGAGGAATGAAAAGAAAAACGAGGGCGGGGTGGGGGGGGCAGGGAGGAGGTACTTTTTTCAGTCTAAATGTATCCTGAGGAACCATGATGAGGAGAAGTAAAGATATTTTAACTTGTCGAGTCCAAAATGTGAAATTCAACCCAGTTGTGTCACTCAACCTGCTTTTTTTTTTTTTTTTTT